>NC_133904.1:4572538-4877778 GCF_964199755.1 Larus michahellis | reverse complement strand
AACTATGTTTATGAACACTCTGAATTTCAGAAAATAATTCCACTTACTTTTCTATGCAGGTAGATTTTTATAAAGATCTTTTACAAGCAGCATTTGCTTTTTTTCCAAGGCAAAAAACAAAGTGGGGAGGGAAATTATCAATGCACTGAAATCAGCGGTGGATTGGGTTTTTTTCCCTACACATACAGAAACATTCTAGCAAAACCAAGACTTGGTGTTTAGCTTGATAGCATACAGATGAAGGAAGAACATTCCCAATACAGCCACCCCACGGGGGAGGATTTTAAAATTTGTTTAAAATGGTATTTGACCACATTATGTTGCTATATCCGTGTGATGTCACGCTTGTTGCAAGACAGAAAATGTGCTGCTCAGCCTGACATCTTAAAGGCAGCTCTAACCAGGATGGGAGGATTAGTTTGGCCTCTTTCAAGAGAATAAATTATTGCTGAAGATGTTTACACAATGCAGCTTCATGAGCCTGAAAGGTTGCTTTCAAAAGAGGCCCAGGCCCCCGGCCGGAGGAATGTGAGCGCAGCCCATGTGGGGAGACAGCCCGGGCAGACTGAAACCCGGCAGCTCAATTTCATCCTCTGTCTTTCACTTCAGGTAACTATTTTTGGGAGGCACCGGAGCTGTGTGCATTAAGTGTTGTAACTAGCTAGAGTTTTGAAAACATTTGGAGTATTGTAGACGGAATGGGCTATGAATCGTGTTTTAAAGGCAATTTGTGTTGTAGGAAATGTTAAAATAGAAAAAAGGAAAAAGTTCACCAGCAGCAGTCTGCAACATTAAAAAAAAATAATCGAAAAATCAGATCACCAGGAAAAAAGTTGTCTTCCTTTATATCACTGCACAACTATACAAAGAAAAAAAGCCTAGCCATTCTGAAGTCAATGGCAACACGCAGAGTATCATAAGGGAGCACAAATTTGGCCTCGATTTATTCTTCAAGTGCTCTAAAAGAACACAGCAGTTCCTAATTTTTTACACAGCCATATGCAGACACATCACTACCACCCCTGCCTACATATCACACATCAGGAAACACTAAATTAAACACAAATTTAAATGAAACATCATTGACATTTTGTTTCCATCTTCTCAAAACAGAGAGTAACCAGAACGAACCCTTTCATAACACTCAAAATCTGTGTATTTAAAAAAAAAAAGCAGAGGGGTATGCAGGGAGGGAGAAAAAGGTGCTCTCAGATTTGTGCCCAGCTCCTCACTACCAATTCCCTTGTTCAAACACACAGTAGAAGACAGGGAGACACGAGGGTTGTCAGGGTGCTGAGATTCAAAACAGAAAGGCTTCGAAGGAAGACCCAAAAAAACCTGCTGTAAAGCATCTTCCAAGTAAGTAGGACCTGAACTCAACCCAGTACTCACTTTAAAGTCTTGCCCATCAAATTCCTGATATAGTGAAGACAAGAAAACCCCCGATTGACTTTAAGACTATGAAGACCCTACATGAAATCTCACAGCATTACTTGTGCTTGAAGTTAGGAAGTAACTTCAGGATCTTGCCAAACAGGAGCCCAGCCACGAGGGTGATGCCTCAAACCCCCAGAGCAGGGAATCTCAACCTGGAATGCACAGGCTCCGGGGAAAAATAGTCTAAAGAATTCAACAGTTAACAAAAGCAAGCTTATTCTCTGTAGGCTTAGTGGAGTTTGCACTTCCACTGTTTTGTAGGGGTTTTGTGTGTGTTTGCGTTGTTTTTTTAAGGAGGACAGTGACACAAAGAAGGCTGAAGGTATTCCACATGCAGTACACTGCAACAACTGCACTGGGAAAGAAAAACAGATGTCAGCACACCTTGTTTCTATACCTAGTAATAAAACATTTATAAATCATTCTACTTTCCTCCCTCTCCCAATTTCCTTTGCTCTCCTGCACATAAGTAGTCTCTCAAAACTTACCCTTTCAGCTACTTAAACCCAGCTTTCGGTGGACTTGGCAGTGTTAGGTTTATAGTTGGACTCGATGATCTGGAAGTCTTTTCCAATTTAAATGATTCTATGATTTAGCTATCACCTGCTTCCTAGAGACAATCTCCTGAGGCCCCATGCAGCACGGCCTGCGCGAGCTATCGCCTTCCATCCGCAAAGCCAAAGCTATTGTAAGCACTGCCCTAACAGGTTCTTCCACAAGGAAGCTTGGGAAAGCGGTATGATAATTTCTGGGGATCAGGCAGGGTTAGACATGTCAAGTCAGTTGGGAGGAATGACAACATATCAAGTAACAAAATACCTGCAAAGTAGTATTTCATGCATCCACCTAGTTGCGAGAACAGTAGCAATATACAGCGCCTGACTTCATGGTGTAATCTTCCACTATGCCTCTCACACCAAACACTGAAGTCCCATCCCTCATCCCTAAACTTCCTTCTCCCGAGTAACAGGCGATAGGACAAGAGGAAACGGCTTCAAGTTGCACCAGGGGAGGATTACACTGGATAATAGGAAAAAATTTTACACTGAAAGGGCTATTAGGCACTGGAACAAGCTGCTAAGGGAAGTGGTTGAGGCACCATCCCTGGAGGTATTCAGAAGACGGGCAGACGTAGTGCTTAGAGATATAGTTTAGTGATGGTTTTTGTCAGAGTTAGGTCGATGGTTGGACTAGATGATTTGAAAGGCCCCTTCCAACCAAGGCTATTCTATGATTCTATGATTCTTTCTCCTCTCAAAAATGAGGGGAAACAGAGGGATGAAGGATGGTAAATCTCCTTTTGTAAGAGGAAAACTTTTTTTTTTTTAACTTAGAAGATTAAACCTTCATCTAGCACGCAAATATTCTGAATTTATGGCTTAAATTTGGAAGCCTGCAGGCAAATCAAAGGCAAGACATCTCTGATCAACTATGCAATTCTTATCTCCCTTAAACAAAGAAAAACCTCCATCGAGCATATGGATCATCAACGTGCCTCTTGGAAGGGACAAGAGAGATTAGGTATCACCAGTTACACAAGCTGCACTTTACAAATCCCGTGTCAATTAAGAGATGCTGTGTATTCTGAAACTCCCACACTCCTCATGCCTACACATCTTCTGTAGGCTTTATTGGCAGCAGAAGTAGCGGCATTTGGCCCAGTAACTGAGAGGATGCTAAAGCTTTATTCAATCCTCTTCCCTGCACTCCGGGTGCAAACAAAACTAACAAACAGAACAAGCCAAAGCTGGCCAAAAAGTTTTTCCCACTACTACTACATCATTCGTGCACAACAAATGGTCCAGCACTTATCATCACGTAACAGAAAGCCACAGTGCCCAACCCCACCAGAATAACTCTCCTCATTCTCACCACAGTTGCATCCTCCCTTAGGGACCCACAGGGGTGACCCTCACCAAAATCCGCACCAGTGGGGACTCTGCACTGCAGATACTGCACACTGCTAAAATACTCTGTTGAAAATAACACACAGTAGAAAATAAAAGAAATTCCACTATAACATTGAAAACATGTGGGTTGCTCACATCTCAGATACAGACTGCAACTCGGCTCTCCTTCAGCTCAAAAAGGATGGAATAAAACTGGAAAAGGTGCAGAGGAGCACAAAGGTCCAGAACTATTCACATACCCGTCAAAACAAAGACTTTTCTTCAGTACTTCAGCCTTAAGAAAGAAACAAAGAGAATCAAAAATCACAGTTACTGCCAGACTAATTGCAGGTAAAATGCTTAAACCCATGTGTAATTCTTATAAATAACTGGACTGTAGCTGCACATTCCTTCTACCACCCGGAGATACTGTTAGTGCACAGAAATTAACTTTCCTTTCCAAAACCTATTATTTTCTAGACCAAGGAGAAAAAAAAAACAACATACCAGACTCCAGTCCAGTTGTTTTTTTCCTATGCCAGCTGTGAGTAAAAGTCTGAGAAGACAACAGGTCTCCTCACAAGTCTTATCTTCAAGTGACATAAATTCACATCACAACACTAGAGTCAACTACAGCTCCCAAGAGGGTACAAGAAAGCCGTAAGGTGGCATTTATAGCATGGAAGGCCCTCAAACTGTTGCATGGCTCATTTCAAATAAAAGTATTATATTTATATTAATCAATATTCTTATAAGCCAGCTGTCTTTATTACCATTTAAACACTATGTTTGATTAATTTAGGGAGCAGCATTTCACTTCATTATCACGCAACCAGCAGGTACACTGAAATTGGGATGGCAGAACTCGCTGCTTTCCACCGCAGTTAGTTTTTAACTGTACACATAACTAATGGCACATCAGCTTTCCCATTGCAAAATTCATCCGCATCAGCCTTATAGTCTACTGGACACCTAGATCCAAATGGCAACTCAGGGATCTCAATTCCTTTCCCCCTACAAAAGGAAATTAAAACACGAAGAAAGAATCCAAGCCAGAAGCAACCCCTGGCAGATACGTCATTTCACTGACCAGCTTTTAATAATCCTGCACAACACTCACCAGTAGCATTTTGTCTCCCATTTCCTGATATCATCTGGAGTTGGACTCTAAATAATTTGGGGGGGGGGGGGGGGGACGGACACGACACACAAACACATTGGAAGACGCGGTCGTCATCACTTACTCCCCTTTCCCTGCTCCAAGAATCTGAATGAACCCAAGCTTTGGAAGACGCAGTCGTCATCACTTACTCCCCCTTTCCCTGCTCCAAGAATCGGAATGAACCCAAGCTTTAGCTGCTCTCCCAGCCCAACCTCTCAATGACCGCTCCATCCTGGCTCTTCTTCCAAGCTTACAGAGCTGCGCATCACTGCTCTGTACCTTCATCTCAAACCGCAAAGAGTGTGTTTGGTGGGGTAGCAATTCCAGACTCTGCACTTCCATAGTAAGCATCCATTGGCAAAACTGGCTTGTAATTCAGTCTAACGGGAAAACGGTCTCCCCAGCTACCTCCAGACAGCAGCCGTACTCGAAATTCATTTCTGTTTGTTTGTCAGAGCTCTCGGGGCAGATATTCAGTTCACCCTTGAAGTGAATCAAGAGTATTCAGACCCCAAAATCCTGTGGGCTGTCCAAATGTTTCATCATTCCTCTTACTCAAGAATCCCCTCCTTACTCATAAAATATTTTTCTACTGAACAATTTCTCACATCTTACTTTTGTACTCCTTTGCAAAACATTTAGATGCTTAGTTCCATTATGGTTTTTTTGTTATCCTGCTACAGTTAAACTAAATATTCTCATGAAATAAAAACACATTCAATTATGAAATCTGCAATTTTAATTACAATCTTCACTCCCGATCTACTCTTAAAGTAGAACCAAGCCAAGACGGTTGTTTGTTCATGCTTGAACAATGTTTTTATTTACCATGGATAAAAGGAGAATTATCTAATACCACTTACATGGAGTCATAAATTGCTTTTTTTATTAATGTTTAATCAAAACCAAACAGATCCATCTGTGCAAAAAAAAAAAAGTGGGGAGCAGAAAGTCCTGTTCACAGGAATTTCTTCCATGTCGACTCTCTCGAACTCTGGGTAACGACACTAGATCCTTCCTCTTCTGCTGGTACAAGGATGCAGCGCTGTTGACCTAGCACTTTAGCCAGACAGTTTCCTCCAGGAAATGCTAATTTATAATACGATTATTTACTCTAAATAGAAAGACTCTACAGCCGAAAACAAGGAGAAAACATTTTAAATCTCAAACGCTCATAAAAATTAAAAGCATGAATGAACAACCTCCCCTATTTCTGGCAGGCAACCAGCCATCAAGCTGAAGGTGAACAAGTCTCAGGTACCTCCAGCTCCCTCCCTCCCCAGCACCGTCACCTGACAGGGCCGCATGTGAAAACAGCATTAAAAGCCTATGTCTCACCGAGGATGAAGTCACAGTTTAAATGAAAGCTGAATATTAAAGTCTTCATTGGAGTACACGTGACTTCTCCATCAAGAGACCCAAAGGGGCAGGGGAGCATCAGCATTCGAGATCAATACTGTGTAATTGAAATCAAATACACAGGAAAAATGAACATTTCCAAGTGTAATCAAAATAATAAAAGAGGTTATTCAACCTCAAAAGCAGGCTCTCTTTTTCAAAGCAGAGGCATATATACCAGTTTGGTGGTGTAAATACCTTGTCGGCATGCCCTCGGGAGGGATGCAGTGGGGGAAAGGGAGTGATCCCAAAGCAATCCTGGGATATTTGGGGTGATCTGGAAACATCAGGTAGACAGAAAGTTTATAGGAAGCTACAAAGCAACCAGTTCACTCTTCTCCTGGATGGAGCCTGGGCAACACCTAAATTAATCCACAGGATCTTTTTACTCCTTTCTCAACTTCTCTCTCTCTCACATTCACGTAAGAGTCCAGCGAAGCAAATGGTGCAGCTTTGAAATGCTCAGTCCCCAAGTCTCTTTTTGTCAAACGTAAATACACAGCAATTTTTTTTTTCAACAATTAAGATCTCCCAAAGGAAGACAGTATATTAAGAAAAGTGACAAGAACAATCTTAATTATAGCTCTGTTAACACATTATGATAATGAGTACTTATTCTTTATCAGACATTTAAAAAAAAATTATTATTGTTCTGAATTATACAAAGACCGGTCTAAAGAACAAGGATCTTTGTCTCTTGTTGCCAGAAGAAACAGCATTTCCTGAGGCCTGTTTCTGCCTTCAACTAACAGTTTTGATTTTGGCTTTAGAAACATAACTGCATGTCCTCTGCTAGATGGGGGGAAAAAAAAAAAAGTTCCCTTCTCCCCCCTTCTCCCTGATGCTCACAGGGGAGCAGCATCACCCTTTGTAATAACACCGTGTTTCCCTTCAGGAAGAAAGAAAAGAAAAACACCAAAAAAAACCAAAAAAACACTAAACCTCTGGCTATCCTTGTTCAGGTAAACAATGGGAGATTATTACAGAGTTAATACTTGTTTTTGTTCATATTCCTCTTCCTCCTTTTCACCTCCCCTTGGAGCCCCAGACTAGAATTACAGCCCAACAATAGCCCAATTGTCGCCCCCGGCAGCGATTTCCATCCAAACAAAAGATCATTCCCTTTTCTCTCCACCCAAAGTAAAATTAATAAGGAAAAAATTCTCTGATTACAGGGCAAAGAAAAACATTTTTAAGGGGGAAGACAGAGACCCGCGTATATACCATGGGATTCTGAGCTTCCATTGTACAGAAGAATTTGCGTTGCCTTTCCCAGGCTCCTTTGTATCCCACAGCCCCTCCTATGCAGGGGAAGACATGGGGAGGAAGGTTATGTGCTCCGGCATGAACGGCATTTCCTAAGAAGGTCATTTCAACCACTACACTGGGGTCTTTCTTTAAGGAGTCTCACTTATTCTTACAAACGCCGGCGGGAGAGCTGTGAACCCCCTTTATGCCCGCACCATGATAACCTGAAAGCGCACGTGCCCACCCTCCGAAACGGAGCTCACAGGAATCCACACTATGAGGAGAAAACCAGACTGGATTTACAAAGCAAACTTTTTTTTTTTTGGTGGGAAAAGGGTATTTGCATATAGGAACAAATATGTTTTATTTCCCACTTTCAAGATGAAAGAATACATGTTACTGCCCTGCAAATGTTTTGGTAACATGGGCCAAAAGCCAAAAATGAAGAGAGAAGCCCCCCTTTTTGAGAGGGGGAAAAAAATCCCCACCTACTACAGACATGGCTGCAAGAAGTCCAGCATTAGGTTCATCATTTGTTTCTGTCTGCTAAGGAGCCCAGCATTTATTTCGGAAACAAAGCGATAACAAACAGTCAAAGCTGCTTTCCAAAGAAGTTCTCAAGTATTTCAGGAATTTTCTTGTGCTCTGCCCCTCACAGGGCTTTACCACTGCAACCAGGGCAACATTTGTTGGTTGTGGGGTGACAAGAGAGGCAACAGGATATTTTGTGTTTTTGCAGTAAATGCAGAAGCTGCCCAACGTGAAATTCACATTGATATTAATTTCAGCTTCTGCCTGCATAGTATTTACTCATGCGACAGCTAGTTAAAAGCTCTTTCCAAGTGCCTTTAAGTATGTGAGATTTGTCTCCACTAATCAAGGTTTATCCTCCTTCAGGTTTAAGTACTTACTAAATCACCGCTCTCAGTAGTTCTGACATCTGATTTCTCCTCACTAAAACTATTAAAAAAGGTTCTGTCATCTGGCTATTGCAACTGGGAACATTTACAAAAGTAGGTTTGATTTCTTGTTGATTTCAGTAAGAAAATCTTGTTGATTTTCAACATGAAAATAAATATACTAAATAGAAAATCCCAATACTACAAATGCCTTCACTATGCCCATGCACAGAGGCTGCCTCGCCAGCAAGGCTCCCACACGAGTTGAAGTCCCCATACCAGTCCTGAAGTAGCATGTTTACTTAATTCAAAGTTTGAGTTTTAATGAAACTTGCAGCTCACCAGGGACATGTCCATCTCCACCTAAGGGAACGTCCAGGAGCCACCAGGGGATCAGGGCAGAATTTTTTCATCTGGCTCAGGAGACCCCTGCAGTCGAGCAGGAGCCAGGGGCCGGCAGCACTGCACAAACCCTGTTTAGCATCCTGCGCAGCACCCGAGATCCTTCGCTGGCTCTCAGGGAAACGGTGCCCAACGCCAGAAACTCAACCAGATCATACATAATGATATTCTACGAGAAAACACAGCTCCTTTTTTGTAAGGGATAATGTGACTGTAAGATATAAAATAACTGAAGAGAAAAACCTACCACTTGTTGATACAGTCTTTTTTTACTGCTTAGAATGCCAAAACAGTCAGGGAAGGAAATCTGGGGAGAAGGGGGAAAAGATAGGTTCTTGCTTTGGATATGCCACCTTCACAGGTCCCTGTCCTGAATCAACCAACGACAATTACAATAGAGTCCCCACCTTGCAGAGAAACAGGTAAGACGCCTACAACAGCCACAGTTTACTAGAGAGGCTGTACTTGCTCTTTTACAGAGGAGACTGAACGTAGTACATATGTCAATTGTTTCAATACAAGGCAAGATCTTTGCCTGCCTGGAACCACTGTGAGTTTATTACCCTTGCACGTGTGTAGGAACACAACAAAAACGTGAGAGGACAGAGTGATGCTACAGGCACAGAAATTCACTGTACGTTTGACCCCAGGATGTACAGCATGAGAAAGTCTGGGGTTGTGTCACCGTCCCATACTCAGAGGTCAGTGCTGCTGATAAAACCATTTTTCAGTGCGATTCCTCATTCTGTCGTCCGTGCTACAGGCTTCACCTCTGCTTTATCCAGTGCCACGAGCTCACAAGGAGAAGGCTTCCCCATCACCAGGTGCCAACGCACCAGGAGGACAGAGCAGCTCCTGCAGGCAGAGTTGGCTGACGAAGCTGTCCTTGTATCACTTTCCAAGTATGCTTTACCTGCTCGCTTCAAGCAACTTCTCCAGTGATATGTAGATCCTGAAGCCGTGATTTAGGTCCTAAAGTTTTGAGGAAAGGGTCCGTTTTAAAAATGCCACAGCCCTGCTGTACCAATGACCAGCAGGTATATTCACTGTGTAGGAATTCCGCAGTGTTCGTGAAAACTCTGCATCCACCAGAAAAACATTTTAACAGGCGGAGATGATGTTTTTTTGGAAAGAATCAACACTGACATTGTTACTTACACTCCTTAAGGAGGATTACTAACATTTCCTTGCTTCATTTCCTTTTTGGTTTATGTTTAAAGACAAATATTTTGTTTATAGTTAACTGAGCACACATCCAGCTGATCTGTCTCAGAGTACTTCCTGCAAGTTCACTCGGCAAAAATCTCCGGACTGCCAAGGGCTGCCACACAGCCAAGTCAGATAACCAGGGTACATCTGTGGGAGTTGGAGGATTGGAAAACAAAACGTGCCAGCTATTCTTCTTTCTCCAACAAGGCATGTATGAGGTGAAGATGTCATGCAGAAGTCCAATATTTGCAACAGCTCATAAATAATGTGCAGTTTGCCACTTCTTTCACAGGCACAGTAAAAAGAAGAAGAAACCCTACCACCCTTTGTTTATGTAGGTAAATTTAAAATTAACTTTGAACTCCATTTCATTTTATGGTTGTGAATAATCCTCACCTCTGTCTGTCCTTTCCATACTTGTGACTATAACAGAACACATGAGAAAACAGTATTCTTACAGCTTCCTAGAGCCTAACCTTCATTGCCAGCCTCTCTAACTTGCCTAGAAAGGAGCACACAGGTTAAGTGAAATACTATGACTACACAGTGCCTCTCAAATTCAGAATATTTCTCCATAAGAAAGGGTATTTCGCTTGTAATTCAGCCCTCTACTTTCTGGAATAGATTGGAACTATTTCCCAAACAGAAGTCTACAAAAAGCAGGTTAAGTTCAATTGCTACGATGGTTAGCTATGGTATCTTTTAGAAAGCGGACCATCCAGTGCATTTCTCAAGTAATAGCTACAATGCTGTAAGTCAAGCAAAATGCATGGACTTCTCCTGTAGATCTTTATAAAGGCAGTTTAGAAAAGGAAATTTAAGCACAAACATAGAGGGACTTGCCCAAGATGCCTACAGACCCCAGAGTCTTTCCAATCCCCTACATCCATTCCATAAAATCTTTACATGGATCTCTACATGACATCTTGGGTCACTCGTGGAAGTCCCAAACAACTGACTGTAAACCACACATGGGCCATGCCTTCAGCAGACAGGGTATCTTTAAATATTCTCTGAAGCTTCACTCAATCTTTTACCACCTGATGTAGCCACCCTAAGCTCATGGAGCACGTGTCACCAGAAAAAAACAAGGTAAGGTAGAGGAGAGGAATACAATTTACAACCAACTTTTCACCTCTGATTCTCACTGCTAAAGAATCTTTCTCATACACCTCCAAGAAAATTAGCAGTGAGGAAGAAGTGACCAGGAAACCCTCCACACCACCCGAGTCCCCACTCCTGAACTTCCTTTCTGACTCACACTTAGCTGCACTTACAATTTTTAGCAGTCTGCAAGGGTAGCTATGATTCCTCACTCTGGTTCATTTGAGGACCTTAATTGTTTGTTTTGGCTCCAACTAGCAACCATGTTTATGAAAAACAGGTTAAGCTTTTGGCACCAAATTGTCTTCAAAAAACCTCAGCCTTTGAAATAGTGCCCTCTTCAAAATAATTGGTTTTCTACCTTTAGACCCTGCATCATAACTTGGTCTAAAAGATTCTGTCTAAGCTAAGATGCAACACGTGACGTTTCAAAGAAATCTAAAGGTTTTATTTCTAAATAAAAATAGAAGACGCTCCTACCCCATGTGATCATTCATGTATTTCAAATTTTCATGGTGTATTTGCATAAATAAGGTGGACTTTTACACTGTAAGTACCTCTAAGCAGAGGCTCGCTTTTACAAGGCTTTAATTCAAAGAAACCTTCCTGATGCCTCATTGCATCCAGTGCATTGCTACCAAACACTGGACAAGACAGTTCTGCGAAACAAAAATCTCAACAGTCTGAAACCGGCCACAAGAGTTTACGCTCACATTTGAGTTTATAAAAGTAGATTTCACTCCACAGTCAGCAGCCTCTAATGTCAGGAAAAAAATATCCAGAGATCATGACCCAGAGTGAGAACCCATCATTCAAGGGCCGATCATGCTCCTGATGAAGGCACATGTATAAACGCAGTAGGAAATCCTGAGCACAGGTCAGCCACTTTCTTTTCTAGTTCCTTAAAAAGCTGTTTTCATTAGTTTTTGATTATAGCTTAATAGTTTTCTACAGTATTTTAGTAGCCTCAGTACTTTGAAGATTCATGTGGATGTAGTGGAAGGGAATCAGCTGTGGCTGTTTTCTCCTGAAGCTACAGTCAGAAATGAGATGGCTAGAAGTCTCAAGATACTAAAATTACCAAAAGCCTGTATTAAGAAAGAAACACCAACTTTTCCACCAAAAAAAATGGTGAAAACAGAGTATCAACACAATTTCACTGAGCCATACTAAGATCATAAGTGGCCTGGTGTCATTTCTTGTCATCCATTTGAAATGGTTTTGGTCTCCAGCATGATCATATCCAGGAAGAAATTTCCAATAGACTAATGCCAATACAGCCACCCTCTTTTAGGGTCATAACCGGTACATGATACAAGACTTAAAAGCTACAAAATGTTCCAAAACAGCCTGGAGTCACTAGGATGGTGCTCTCTTGGGACAAAAAAACCCAAAAAACAAACCTCCGGTATTCTTCAGAGTCTACTTACCAGAGAAACAAACTGAATTAAAGCAGTCATCATCCCTCTACAGGCCAGCATCTCAAAGTGCAACACCAGAATGAAATGCAGCTAAAAAGAAGTACACATTTTGAAAACAAAATGCCTGTTTGTCACCTACACTGAAGGGTATACTTAAATTATCTATTTGCACAGCACCAGAAGAATTAAAGTATTGGGGGGAGGGGGACCAACAATCAGCATCTCTAAGAAAGCCATTAAAAAAATCCTTCCCATCACACAGTGGCATCAGGCAGCAACAGGACACACGCTCAGGGTGCTTTCAAATAAGCATCAACTACAGACTTGAACCCTGGACCACGTAAGCCACATGTCCTGTGTCCTATCTTGCCTGCTGCTCTTTCGTTCGAGGCAATCAGAGCTTAACCGGAGACCAAGAGGCTCTCTACAGAGCATTTATACCCTAGGGAAAGGCAAAATTTAGAGGGAGAGCAGCGGAGCTATCTTGTAGCACTCGGACAAGACACCAAGCGCTTGGGGAACGCCCAGCTGTGCCACTTGTGGAAACGTCTGCAGAGCTGTCACTTCAGCTGCCAAGAAGAGAGAAGTGGGAAAGAGGAAGGACAGAACAAAAAGCACAAATATATCCAAGCCCTTTTGGTAGCTCTGTCTATCAATTTAAACTTAATATCGGCTTACTCAGAAGTAAAGTCCAACCTCAGAATACCGCTTTGGTGAAATTACTGCCATGAAATTAAAGCTCATGCAATATGCTAGAAGACTCTGATGGAAAGATGCATGATTTCAACCCCTGCACTAGTGTCAGCCAACGTTTCCTTACCAACTGCCTACAGCTAGATCCCCAGCTCCTCTGTCTGGCCTCTTAAACAATGCCAGTCTGTGTTTTAACAGGAGAAAAATCTCACCACCACACCATCCTTCTACCGAAGCATCCTTGCTGGCAAAGACAGGACTGCTCATGGTGCAGTGAACAAGCTGAAGTGGAAAGGATGTCCAAGCCACCTGGCAAAAACGGAGTCATCTCCACCTACCAGCTGGGTGATCACCACATCCCCTAACCTTGATGCTACAAGCAGGAAATCTTCCCTCTGCAAATCACCACATTTAACTATGAAGAGAGAACCAGGCCATAGTTCAGAAATTCCCAATGCGTGACCCAAAAAGCAGATCTAAGTATCCGAATGTGGTCTTGGAGCACTACCGACATGCGTTCCAGTTCATGTCACTCACAAATCCAACATAGGAACATAAAACTGTATAAAACGACCTCAACGGTTTTGCACAAGTTCAGCATCTCAACATTTCGACAGTTTTACTTTACAGATAAGCTATTTTCAATGTCAAATTATTATTTCTATTACCAAAAACAGCGAGAAAAAACTGTTGACTGTCTACAATTGCAGAACACAATGAAGGAGCAAAGATACACTATGTTTGGGCCACACTGGCTGCTGCATTTTTATATCACACTTTTTGAAACAACTGCATCTACAGTCTTTGTGCTGGCAAACTCAGCCCCACAAACATCTCCAATTTCTGTTATAATACAAAATTTACCATTTTAATGCATCAGGAATGACTTAAGAGTCACAATTGTGGGTAGCAAAAAGACCATTATGTCTAGTCTTCATTTTTCAACTCAGCTACATAAGACTTTCCCAGAATTAGACAGGCTAAAAATGGAAACACTTAAGCCGTACTGTTTTTGCTTTCAACTAACAAGTGTTCCTCTAGGAAACCATGTATGAGAGCTGCCCTATATATTAAGATTAAAAAAATAATTAGTTGCTATTTTTCAACAATATAAAGAGTGGCTGCCCAGTACAGAAAGCTGCAACTTCTCTGTTTAAAGGGGACTCAGATCTGTTTGGGCTTCATCTTACTTGTTACAGAAGCCCTAAAGCACCCATCCAAGCTTGCCACGAGCACAGGAAACCCAGTCAACAGCGCAGTATTAATGGTTCCTATCTGAGCATCTTCCCCTGCTTATCTCATGTGAAACACTTCATGTGCTTTTGGCTCATTTGATTTTCACACAAACGGGAAATCCATGCTCTGTATCTCTATACACGCACTTACAAACAAGCGTCCACACCAACAGCCATCTATCAGCTGTAGCCTGGAATATTTTATGATCTCTTTAGGTGTTTTAAACTGGTTTGGAACATATTGATAGCCATAAAATATGGTAAACATCTTCCTAGGCTCAGCATCAACGCTGCTAAACCACCCTAAGATGAACTTAAATGTGTAGTGTTGTTTTAATTATTTTTCTAAAGCATTTTATTCTGATGTCAGTACTTGCCACTACAGCAGGATTCTTTACAAGAAAAGAAGAAAACTATGAAAAGGACTGAAATCCTAAATCTTCTCTCCCTTTGGCCTAATGACACAGGAGTTCTCCTTACACCTGGCATTGAAGAAAAAATAAATTCAAAGAGGCCTTTTGATTTATAGCTCCAGAGTGGTTTTTTAATAATACAGCTATCCTCAGCTGTTGCATACATTTAAAAATATTCCAACTCCTTCATAGATGAATTACAGTAGCTGCATCTTTAAATGAACCTCACATAAATATTTTTTTTCCCCTCTAAGAAAACAATTACAAAACATTAAATCACTTTTATATTGCACTATGAAAACAAGAACTTTTAATTTGGGTCATGATACGAACAGCTTCCGCACCAGCGGAGGACACGCAGGCTGCTTCACTGCTGAGCTTCCTGCCTGAGGCAACCCTCACTCACCAGCCACTTGCCACGGGTCAGGAGGAATCAACCGCTCACAGCCTTTCACCTTGTGATTTCTCAGTTTATAAGGAAAACGCGCCTCTTTCTACCTTCTCGTGAAAGTGAGACCCAAAACACAATCTTAACACCATCTTTGTACTGCTTCCAGAGCATCGTGCTTAACTCTCATTCCAACAATAGTTTTAGACATCCCGAATCAGGTCACATGCCTACCCTTAAAGTTGATCAAACATCTCTTGTGCCACATGAAATCCAATGTACACTAAAATAGGAAAGAAATTCAAATACCTGGACAGGACAAAATTATCTACCCTTGAAAACTCAAACTATCGGCATCCCTTGACATGACTTCTCCTTGTCCCAAATGCATACAAAACCTTTACGACAAAAGTGACAGCCTTCCTTACTCCTTCCCTCCTCCTCTTCGCTGACCGTATTTCTGCAGAAAAATTTAAAAAGTAGTACTAGAAATAATAACACGGGACCCTGCCTATCCTCTAAGACTAAGTTTTTGTTCTAGACCTGTTTGCTCACATCCTTCTCCTCTGGCTGGCGCCAACAATGTCCTCACACAGTGTAATTTTCTCTCTCTCTCCCCCCCCCTTTCTTTTTTTAAATCTACCTCAAACCGTACATACATACAGTCATTGTTTTGAGTATCAGAAAGGGTGCCTCAGCTCTCTCGTTTCAAAACCTATTAAATTTCACTCAGAAATAATAAACAGGTCTTACAGCATCCAACAGCTTGAACCACCAAGATGCCTGATTCACCCTCTGCTAACTGCATAGGAGGAAACAGAAATAATGTGAGTAATGTGGAGCTTATCTATGGGATTTGCTAATGAAAAATAAGACTCAAATGTGTAGCACAGAATAGATAAGGAAATAAGGATGGTGCACTATACGTATCAAAAGTAGAGAACACATAGCAACACACATCCTGCCCAGCACACGCAGGGCAGAACAGCAAATTCTATTAAAAAAAAAAAAAAAACAGTTTGCCTGCTCTCATCATGTGTTTCATGAAAGAGCTGCAGGAGCCCCCACAAAGCTCTACAGTCTTGGGAAACTTCTGAATCTCATGAACTGCAGGAGCGGTGAATCGTGTTTTGTGTGCAGTTAACTCTCAAATAATAAACTTCAAAAGATGGGATCCCCACCAGCTCCTAGAGGTGAGAAAGGGACAACTGGCTGCTCCTCTCGTTCTGTGGGCACAGGGGCTGCCAGGCCTGTGACGTCACCCCTCCTGATTGGCTGCCAGTGACATCATGTCGCTGTTCAGCTCGGTGTTTGCAGTTCAGCTTCCCCCTTTCGGGGACCTCCAGACCTCCCACAGCCCGGCGGGCCGCGAGGAGCGGCGGCACAGCGAGCCCGGCCTTCCCCACCTCGGGGCTTCCCCGCGCAAGAGCAGCAGCAGAACGGAGAGACTTCTCCTCTCTCGAGGTTACGTCTCTGTTTCGGTTGGGTTTCTGAGCCGGGGAAAGGTGATAGTGCCAGGAGGCTGAGCAGGGGTCGCAGGCTTGTAGCAAGGCAGCAAGAGTTAAAGCAAAACTCTAAGAAATTTGTTGCGGAAAAAAGACCTGAAGACTGGAAAATGGAAACCATATGCAGTGTAACAACAGAGGCGCAGTTAACACCACCCATGCACATTACACACGGATACGCAACATGTATGAAGAGAGTGCACAAGCAGGACAGATTCCTCCGGAGACTGCTGAAGAGCCCTCCAGCATCCATTCCCTTGTGAACATCCATGAGGGATCCAACACAAAGCGGCACCGTCCCCTGTTTACCCTCCGCCACGGCGAAGCTGCCTTTGTTCCAAGTTAACATCCTGCTTTCCCGTGCACGCTCGCCCCTTCTGAACTCGGACGCCTGTAACCTGATACGAAAGAATGTTAATTTCTCAAGTGATTTCATAAAAGCAGAGAGTGGAAGTAACATGATATTTTCCCCATCTTGAAAAATATTATTTTATAGCACATACAACCGCAGGAAAATATATCTGGTCTACAACAAATCTTTGGAAAAATAAACTGAAAAAAATGGGCTGCTCTGCCTCTGTGTACCTACTAAACCGTAGGTTTTCTAGTTAGCACACACACACTACGGTGTGTGTGCATTCATATATATAAATGCATGTATGTATGAATTATTCATGTGCACATGAACACAGATCAATCAGGCAGAAGATCAGTTTCAAGTAAGTACAAAAATATGCTAGTTAATGCTGAGCTTGAGTTCATAACACAGCACTGAGTAACTCATCTCAGACACAGTGTACTGTACTCATTTATTAACGTATCAAAACTTACCTACAGCGCCTGCAATTTCAAGTGTTTTATGAACAATTTGCACAAAATCAATTAAGAAGATACACCTGTGCTCCCAAACTAGTTCCTGTATGTATAAAATGCATTTTCTGCACACTTCCAGCACCATGCACGTGAAGTGTATTTCCCTTAAACCACACCATCTGTGTATCCCATGGGAAGAGCACAATCCCAAAGGATGGCCACCCTACAAACGCCAAGCCTCTGACCCATTCCCATGCATAAGCACAGGCCAGCACCCCTACAACGGGACCAATTTGCGGACAGGCTGCATTGCTATGCTAACACAGCCTACGAAGAAAAGCTTTCAGAGAAAAGCTGCTTATGCAGGAAAGGCAGTACCACAAGCCACTGTATAAATTCAACCTTTAGTTCTAGCTAAATTCACACACAGCATCACCAGCCTAATCATTTTTACATGTTATGATGCCACTATTTCCTCTATATTAAGAGGGCATGAGGACTTCAAGACACTAAATCAATGTGTTGGGTTTTATTTTAAAAAGTATCCCCAGAACCACTTTAAAGACTGTGCCTTAGTAGCTCAAGTTTTAATATATACTGCTTCCTACTTCAGCATGTTTTACTAAGACAGTAATTCAGCCTTCCTTAGACACAAGGAAACTGAACGCTTTTATGTGCAAATGAAATAAAAACGCTATAAAACTCTTCTAGCTTTAACTTCTAGACAGTAAGAAGGTGGGGGAAAAAACACTGGTGAAATTAAGCAAATACAGAAGTGAGATTTTCTTTTATTTACCTTGTGTGGGTTGGAATATGGTATTTCATAGGGGTGTTTTCCACCAACTGTGATCTCAGCAATCAAAGTTTCCTTGCTGCCATGTGAGAAATGACTTGAAAACGCAGAATCTACTCTCATGAACACATGTCGATTGGGGTTAACAGGGTAAACCCCACATGCATCAGCGACAACACAGGTACAGTTTAGTCTGTCTGATCTTCTGCAGCAGACAAGAGACAGCTGCTAGAAGATAGATATGCTCTTTGCTACTATCACAAGGGAATGCTTAGAGCACCACAGCGAGCCTTCTGGCTCAGCAAGCTTTTCCTGACTTCAGCAAAACAGGCTGCAATCGTTAAGCAGGACCTGAAACATAACAATCTCTTCATTTATCACACACTTTACAGAATGCTCTAAAAACCTGAGCGATCCATTTTGCACAAAGCAATGCATTTTCATCACACATTCTTCCTCGATACGTCTCACCAAGAACAGTCCCAGCGACACCGCACCTGAGCATACCTTGCAGCAGGAATGGCCTTGGGAAATCGTCCCACAGCTTCCAGGGAGATAGTACTTCTTTAGCTCCTTTGGCAAAAGGAAAATGTTTACTCTCTGATCTGATACAAATTTTCCAAAGAATTGTGAAATTGAGTTGCCCTCACTCCAATTTTGGCTGAGACTATAGAAGTTTCCAAACCTTTCCTACTAACCACCACGGTTCCCGATGAGCCTTTGTAACACACCCTCAACCAACCAACTAGAAGTATCAGCCTAAAAATGATTCAAAGAGGAAGACTAGAGGAGTCACCGCTGCAAGAGGACTCTTCCATGACATGCTAGAGGCAACAACACACAAGATAAGGCATCACAAGACAAGTCCTATAGACAGACAGATCAAAAACAAGCATGTAAGTACCCAAATCCACCAGCTACAGTATCTCCCCAAAGTACGCATGAAGCAAGCTCCCAGAATTCACGTGATGAAATAATACAATGAGTATCAGTCACAGGCAGATTTCTTTTGGAAACCATGTCATAGCAGCCCATCAGTCATCTCTAACGGAGTTTCTCCAGTTCAAACAAACCTAGAAGGACCACTTGGCCTTCAGGAAAATGGTTCTGAGATTTATTTGGCACAGCACTGCCACAAACTGAAAGGCGTTACAAGTGTTGAGTATTTATTCATAACTTTTAGTATTTTCCAGTTTAGTTCTCTTTTGCAAGCACATAAAGACTTCTGAATATTCGTATTACTTTTAATCTGCACTACCGATGCCTTCTGTGTCACCTGCAGAGAGGACCCCAAGCCGAGAAAAACTGGTTCAAGTCATGTCATTTATTTTGAGCCTCTCCATCAGGATCATCTTCTTCTGAGTCTTCCCTAGCTCCTTGCTTCTCTCACTCTACCTACGCTTTCAGGCAAAAACGAGGAAGATCTAACATTTCCAAATGCTACCACTGTAAAACATACTAGACAAAAGCACAAAGGACGTGAACCAAATCCCTAGAAGGAACTTGTGGGTATCTTTATTTATGACACCAAATAAACCTCTGTGGAACTGGGCCGGGGGGATGTGTTTTAATAGCAAGACTTTCACTGTAGCACAGATTACAGGCATGGGCACTCTCAGCTGTTTAGAAAAATTTTGGAACTGGACAGGAAGAACAAAAGGAAGAAATGCTACTTCCAAACAAGAAGAGAGGTAAATTCAGTTTCCCCCACCCACCTTCCACAAAAACATCAAATATTTTCTTTCATAAATAATTGCAATAGGATGCCGTAGCCTTTTCCAAGCAAACAATAGTGAGACTGTGTCATGTTTTGCCCTCGGCAGGGCCCGGGGGGAGGGGGACACAAAGGCCGGCTTTCAGGGCTTGGGGCCTCTCGCTCCTGCTCTGCCGGCATCGCTCCCTTCCTACTCCTTTGCCTTCCCATGCCATCCCGTCTCTCCGCTGGGACTTCGAAGCAGTAGCCCTGGGAGGGCTCCTGCTAAAAAAAGAAGAAAACAAACAACCCGCCCAAAACAACTGAAAAACCCCAAAACAAACCAAAGCTCATTTTAAAGCCCCTCAGGCCCTGCCACAGACATCACACATTTCTGATTTCCCCAGAAGGGGACCTACGTGACCGCTGTGGGACAGTTTTGGGGTGCTGGGCACCTGTAACAACCATCAGTGGGCACCCACTTTTGCATGTCTGTCCCGTCTCGCTGCTCTCCCGGCTGAACAAGTGGCCTCTGAACTAGCATGGCCTCTCGCTGCTTTTTAAGATAAAAGCGGTCTAAGGGCAGCCACTACAGGTCAGGCAGGGCTGTTCCGCGGGTATTAAAAGAAAACAATGAAAAGATCTTTTCTGCCTATAAGGTGTTTTGAGTCACTTATTTGAGTTGGGAAACCTGAGAGCTGTAATTCCCGGACTGATTCACCTTCCTCCTTCACGTCAGGAATTAGAAAACAACCCGCCCCAGCAACATCAAAGGAGCACCAGTGCTCCCCAGTACCCAGCCCGCCAGCACAGGCACTCCCGCCCGCCTTTCATGTCCCAGACAACGCCGCCGGTACACAGCTAGTGATGAACCCAAACCCCAGCACAAGTCCCGGGGCTCTGGGCAAAACACTTCTTCCAAACAGATTATTTAGCTGATTACCCCACCTCATAGATAAGCACATTCAAAATTTTTATTTATATATATATATATATATCTCTATGTCAGCTGCATCAGGAAGTACTCAAGGCTGGGAAAAGACCAAGCCAGAGCAACAGGAGTGCCCAACCCTGCCTGCCTGAAATATGCATTAATTCTATGTACTACTAGCAGTCCGTACTAGAACCATCTCAGCACTATAATCTCCCCTAAGCCAAATGTTTACCATAGTATACTATTTATATAAAACATATTATTCTGTGTAAACTGAATATAATAGCATTAAGTCAGCTAGGAGGCCAAACAGACTGGTCTTTACAACGGAAGAAAGCAGAGCACGTGCAGCCAGTTGCAAGAGCGCAGTTATGCCAAGTTTGCAACAGATCAGGTTATTTTGTTTGGGTTTTTTTTGAAGTGGATCAAAACAACTGCAATAAATGCATCAGTGCAGGTAAACTGATCTGAACTACATACACTTCAAAACACCCACCACACCAGGCATAAAGAAAACAACAGACAGGTGCTAGCCACAGCAATTAAACCAAATTTATGACAAATTTATGCAAAATGCCGCCTGCTTCAAAACCTGCCGAAAAACACAGAATGAAAAAACATGGTCAAAAAAACCCTTTCCAAGATGCATCTACAGATGGAGACACTGCATAAAGAGGCATACAGAAAATGGGAAAAAGCTAATGGAGCAAAACCACCTTACCACTGACCTCACCTGATCGTGCTTTTAAAAACATGCTTTGAGACATGACGGTGTATTTGAAAGATGTTCTTTTCTACAAGAGGAGAGTTTAAGTCACTCAACAGCCCCAGAGCACACCCGAGCATCCAAAGGCTGAAGCATCCCTCCCTGCTATGCGTCAAAATTGCCTGGATTCACCTCTGTCAGCCCCAGCACGGCAGCACCGGCACCTATGCACCTCTTCACTCTGGAGATCCTGCAGCTCCAGTACCTGCCCACTCCATGACCACCTGGCACATCCGCTTACAATGTATTGAAAGTTTGGATGCTCACACCAAGTAAACTTCACTCAACCAAACTCCACTAAGGCACTTAAAAAAAAAATAAAAAATTAATGAAGTTCTCTATGAAAGCACCTTTTTTTTTTTGGTCAGAAGTATTTCCCTTGGCTCTCTAACATATATGTCTATTTTTAACTTCAGGCTCATTACTGACAATTTGCAGAGGGATTTAAACCCCCACCCATCAACTGAGTACTAACATGTTTCCACAATACACGCACTTAGAAGAGCTTAGTTTGGGGTTACGGTGATTCTCTGTGTTTCCCTCCTCCCAGGTAACAGAAGGTTCTGGCTAAAGTTAGGGCATTGATAGATATGTGTGACAGATACAGTAATGTATGTATACGTTACTCAGAGTGAAAAAATTGGATAAAATCAGTGCTTCTCAAGGGACTCTGCAGGTGATGAATTTAGTCCAAAACCGCTTTAGAAGTTCATTCCACAAACTACTCCCAACAACCTCTGCCATGACAAGCTCTAGCCTGGGCTCAGTAAACCCCTCAGCCCAGAGGAGCACAGCTGGTTTTGGGAGAAGGGTGATCACACGATCACTGGGACAGCCACATCCTGGTTTACAGAGGGCTTGGGAGATCAGGCCCTTGTGTGGATCACTAGAGCCAAGTGGCAGAAAAGGGCAAAATTTCTTACCCACCTGGAGATGCGAGAAATCTTCCCCTGCTTCTGTCTCCAAGCTTAGTAACAAGCAAATTGTTAAAATGTAAAAACCCCATGAATTTAGCAAGGCTGCCCTCCTTTTAAATAGCATAAATAGAAGTGACTTGACAATATGCCCGGATTACAATGCATTAACTTATCAAAAAGTATGCAAGTAGAACACAGACGCACGAGGAGAACAAAGAGCACCTTCGCACAGGACTTTCCGTACCTGCATTACCCAAGTTGTGGAGGTTATCTGGACATCAGCAAAACTCTGAGAGCATGGTTAAAAATCACAACAGCCCATCCTTCTGGCTGAGCCTGCTCACATTTCCTAAGAGAGTCAGGGGAAGGCAGGTAGTGGAGGTAACACTCGCACAGTGTGAGGGAGGCAGAAGTGCTCTGCACCGTCATCTCCAGAGCCAGCCTTCACTGAAACAGCATCACGGACCGAGATCTGCCTTTCTACAAATTTGGGCATAAAACTTCTAATGAGCTTGGGAGACAAAACACTCGCTTTTCCAATTAACACCACATTTAGTAGAAAGAATGATCATTAGACGCTTTTTATTATAGCCCCAAGAAAAACTGACATCTTACGTAGGAACGAAGAAACGCGTTATAAAATTCTTATTTCTGACATGAAACTTGAAAACATGGACTCTCGTGCTTGCAGGTAAGCAAGTTACCAGTAGAATCAAGGACAAAACAAAATACAAGTTAGAATTAACCCCTGCCAACAGTTGTTCATAATTCCTAAAACCTATGTACTTTTACTGCCGTATATTTTCAATGCAAAAGACAATGATTGTCTAAGGAAAAAAAAAGGCATTATCCTGATCTCAAAATGAGAGTTCAGCACCTACTGGGGGTCTTTATTTATTTTTTTAAACATTACCACCAATTAAACAAGGTTACCTCACAAATGGTGTCCTCACTTACCAACCACACCATCTCAAAACGTCACTAGAAGTTAAAGGTTTCAGAGCAAGCATTACCTTAACACTCCGGGTAAAATGGGCAAAGTAGAAATGCTTCATACTGCAGGGGCCTCAACTATGAACTGAATGAAAAAAATACAGGTGTGCATGGAAAAAAAAAAACAACCCAACTTTATGTATTTTTAATATCTTTTATAAAACTGCCTTGGAAAAATACTGACTGTACTTCAAAATAGCTGACAAAGAAAACCTCCACAAATTATTAACGAAGCAAATCTCTACATTTATACCTATTCCTACTGGTTTTTTCACCATGTATTACACTTCAAAATAAATTCATGAAAATCATGAGCACCTGAAGAAAAGCATTTAGTTAACAAAACACTTAAGTTTCTAATACCAGATTTCATACTTCCTAAGAACTTTTATCCAGAGGCCCTAACTGTAATATTTAGATGCAAGGCACATCTTACACCACCTCTGTTCGGCACAGGGTTTCAATCCTTTAAATGGATGGCTAAACGTGTGCTATTCTTGACTGGTGGGAGTCTGGGCTTTACAAGGCATCTTATCGTGAGAACAGGCTCTCTCAAGATTCCCAAACCCAATTTCTAAACCAAAAAGATTCAGATAAGTATCTGAGCATTTGCAATGCTTATCTGCTAGCTGCTCTTCTCTTCATTTCTGCCTTGATGTTTTGTAGGCCTCCACAACGCATGTTTGCCTAAACTCTAAAGAGAATTTCATATGGTTATGCAAGTTAAAATTCCTCTACACATACAGATAATTTAGAGGGAAATCTCCAGAGTTTTTCTGGAGAACAGAGAAGCTACATTTCCCTTCTTTACATGCGGTGCAGCTGTTCGACAACACCAACAAGCACCTCCCACATACCGGCATGACCAGTGTCGTGGTCTCCATGAAGTTTGCTGTTAACTTGCATGGACAAATTGACAGAAAAAGAGGCAGTTTTCCTTTATACCTTAAATTTTAGTTCAATTATCTAAGAGCTGATTTGTTGGCATGCTTTATTTTTGTGATCCTGTAGGATAAGCTACTTAACCATAGCAAGGAGCTTCTCACCATTCTCAATCAGAGCCCCTGACATGGCATTGTCTGACCTGGTAACTTTATTATTAATAATAATTAAGTTATTTATGTAACTTTATGTTTTTCCTCATGATCCTGATGTTTTTCCAGCTCATCGCATTTTCCTTTACAAACACAACTCCCAATTTCCAATAGCAAGGTATAATACTTAGCCTGGGTTACAATCATGTGTTTAGGCTTATCGGAATGTGGAAATCCTGTTTCACAATGCAAGGTAGTATTTCACAATTACATAGCGAGGTGCTCTCCTTCAGAGGCAAGCACCTTGCTAATGAAAATACTCGGGGTGCAAAACCAGAATGACAGCACAGCAGCTCCCAACCAACCTGCAATACAAGCTGCATGCTGTGCAAGCCTGGCAACCCAAGGGTTTTAAAACCATTTCAGACCTACAAATACAGTGCCAGCTGGGAGAGGGCAGATCGCATGTTTAAGCTTTATAACGAAGTGAGAAGGTAAGATACAGCAACTTCTGCAAAACACCTCCTAATGACAGCCCACACAGCCATTACAGAGGCCAAACATATCAGCATCCCACTCAGCAAAGCTGCCAGAACTCAACTCACAGCAAAATTTATATAAACGGAACAAACAGTATCATATTCAGCTATCACTTATGACTGGCTTCATTTTGAGAGCAAGTAAACCCAAGGATTTTGAATTACCAAAAGGGGGCAATGTCCTTTCCCACCATCACCAACAGAACAATCCTTCTGTTACCCCATTTTGAAACTTCTCAATACTCGAAAGCAGCTCTGCAGCCGTAAGGACTTGCAGCGTTTCAAGATAGTAGTTTCTTATCCTAGAAGCAAATCAAAGCATATAACTGAATGTTCTTAACACAAATTCTCCTTGCTTTCACACCCCAAATGTCATAAACTTCGTTAGCATCTTATTGCCTGCCTTTCTTTCATTTCCCCTTATTCATTAGATCAGAACACTCTACGAGAGACGAGAATACTAAAACAGTGATTGAGGAGCATTAGTACCATACATGGAGAGCATCCTGGAAGCTCATGCTGCCCTTCCAAGATCAAACTAAATCCCTACAATAACAGTAAACATATGGTATTATCTCACCGACTGGCACATGTGGTGACCACTACCTGGATATTCTCAAGTATTACGTGAAGCAGGGGCTCACTCTCAGGGTCTCTAAAATTTGAGATTGGGAAAGAAAAATTTCTACGAGAACGAAAACAAGTTGCTTGTACGTTGGATGTTCGTCAGATAGAACAGGCTGGCACATCTA
The DNA here is from genome assembly GCF_964199755.1 of Larus michahellis. Classification (NCBI taxonomy): domain Eukaryota; kingdom Metazoa; phylum Chordata; class Aves; order Charadriiformes; family Laridae; genus Larus; species Larus michahellis. The sequence continues at coordinate 4,852,141 of NC_133904.1, read as the reverse complement.
ATACTATTTATTTTTTACTTTGAGGAAGGGACAAGGTTATGGAACTTAAAATTTCCAGTACTTTGTTCTTAAATTACAGATTGCTGGCATCAGCAAGTTAGTTCATGCTAGTCTTGCACCCAAAATACACAGAAAGATACAAGGATGAAATAAAGAGGGTGGTGCAAATAAAAACAAATGCTCCGTGAATAAAAGCATTACCTAAGAGCCAGCTTCCCCCTTCGTTATTTTCAAGAAATTTCTAAGAGGATTTGCAGAGTTAAAGATAAGGACCAGAAGAGAGATAACAGATGGCAATGGAAGGAAAACAGCACGTAATAACTTTGATACAGTACATTCAGTACCCTAGTACATCAGGAGAAATCCAGAGACAACTTCCACGTGCACGTTGCTTGGTTTCCTATTTATGAACAGTAGCACCATCAAGGGCTCATCACATAATATTTAGTTTTGCATCTTGCAGTCTCTGTTTTCACACCAAGAACTGTATTATTCAGACCCCATCATCCAGACCTTGATTATTTTTTAGGAAGAGGCAGCATCCCAAGCCCTACTGGAAGAGGTACTACTCTAAGTGACAGAGATGGAGACAAAGAACCAGCATGAAGGAAATGCTGTATATTGTGTTGTTCTAAGATTTCAGAGGCTGCGCGTTTAGAGTCTGAGCTTCACTCTGATTCCTCTCCCTCAGCTGCTAGATGATGTACACAAGGCCAATGCCTACTAAACTTTTATTTACTTCAAATTTTCCAGAGTCTATCAAGAGGAGAGACTCTGAGCAGCTCTGCCTCAACGTCACCTTGCAGCCAGCCTGGGCTCCTCATCCCACACAGAATCCATGCAAACAAGAGCTATGCCTTCAGCCAGAGACACCTGAGGTAGAAACAGTGCTCACAAACTTCTGATGTTGAAGATTTTTGTTTCTGTGCTGAGGCTGGTCTTTTGTTTGGGGGATTTTGTTGGTTTGTTTTTGTGTTTTTCCAAGGCTGCGCTTCAGAGCTCTCTGTTTCCTGAGAAGCAGCAGTCTCCCAGTCCTGCCAAGCAGCCAAGATATCACTGGTCAACAACCTTCTCTGCCATCGCCACAATCATCACTTTTTCGTTTTGCTTAAATTTCCCAGGCTACAAGCCAAGACTTTCATAGGCAATGCATTGCCATTAAGGTGAAGGTTTACATTACCAGTCTCACTGCCCTGGTAGAAGCACCACTGAAAAACACAGCTACTTCTGCCCAACCTGTTTGTCCCAGTCCACTCAAAGCAAGAGGTCAGACAGTCACAGCAGGCACCCACAACCTCTACTCCTGGACCCCATGGTTGTTAGTTCCAGAGCTGGAGACACAGTAGTAGCTACCCTGAAAAACAGCAGTGAGCAAAGGCAAAGAGCGAGCACATCTCGATCTTGATAATGGCATAGGTCTGTCTGAATCTGTACCTGGAAAGCTGAAAGGTGAAGACAGGGATACAGACACAGCACACAGAGGCAAAGCTGCTAGCTGTGAACTGCTCGTCTTTGGATTATGGAGGAAGAAGACATACAAGGGAGACAGAACTGCCATAAACGTTTGCTGAAAACAAAATTCTTCTCTTTCTGAACAGGACTCTTTCAAGACCATGTTACAGGAGCAAATACCTAAACAGTACTGAAAAACTACGTAAACTGTACAATCCAAGGCTGCCAAGGCATTTTGTACTGCCCTTCCCATGAGCCTCCTTTGTACAGTTTAGTCTTTCGGTGAAGTCAGGGTGCTCAAATTATGATAAAAGTCTCTCATCCCTGGCCATGAGATGACAAGTCTCCAGTACAGAGTTATGATGATTTGAGAGAAGGACAAACTGCAAGGTTATCATAGATGGGGCCACTTTTAACCAAAGCAAGTCACCCCCAATGGTAAGCAATTACAATTCTGACCCATGACCAAGCTCACCTTTTTATTTATGGAGAACATTGGGGCATGGAGAGAAGCTACAGTAGTGTAAAAAACAAAAACCAAACCAAAACAGAAAAAAAAACCCAAAACAAACAATCTCACACAAGCAAATAACACCCAACCCCACCCCCCAGCAACTACAACATGGTCTATAGGTCTACACGACCAGAGAAGATAGATGCGCTTACCATGACAAGCCAAGCAAGCACCTCCCTAACTGCACTTGTCCTTGCCAAGGTCACTTCAAAAAGTTCTCTAGGCTACCTGGTATAACTCAGGCTGCTGTACAGGATCTGCTCTTAAATAAATATATATATATACACACACACATATATTTAAGAACCTCTGAGTACAATGCCAGCCATTTCTCATGTTTATTATGTTTCTGTTCAACCGGCTGGACCCAGACATGCTTGGTAAAAAATACAGCTGTGTAGAAATCCCATTAAAGGGAACAGTTACATTTTTAATTACCTCCAAGGCAAAAATTCCAGCATATAAAAACACAGAAGGGCCATGTTTTGCTTTGGTGGTGGGTTTTGGCTTGTTTGGTTTGTTTGGGTTTTGGGTTTGGTTATTTGTTGTTGTTTTTTTTTCATTTATTTGTTTAAAAAAGTGCCCAAGTCAGTGGCAATTAAAAAAACTACCTCAGCAGCTTAGAATCAACTAAACCCCAGAACAATACATAATAATATCACATGGTATCACCTTATTTATCAGCCCATTGCTGCTGAAACACAGATAAATTTCTGCCCCAGACATAAATAAGCGAGGGCAAATTTACGTCATGCAAAAAAAGCTCTGCAATGAAAGAAATCAGTGAGACAAGCAGAGATGCAGATAACATGTTCTTTATGTTCAAAACACCAAAGTTGTCTGGAAGCATTGTGTGTATGGCACAGGAAAAAGAATTCACGTGGAGATCACACAGATATTTTAAAAGCAGATGCAGTTAAGATGCGTGAGGACGGAGTTTCTTCTGAAATGTGTGAACTGAAAACAGTATCCACGCCAGTAATTCGTGCAGTCTTAACCTGCAGCAAGGTCACAGCTCCACGTACCTACACAGAACTCTGCACACAGCCAGCCTTGGCCCTCTCCACGTGGCTTCTCTCTGAAGAATGGGAAGAGTCCATCAGTTTACCCCACAGGCTCGTTTTGAATCTTTAATTTTGTTATGTTGAAGCTGCTCAAATGGAAATCACCTAGCAAGCACAGAATAGAGGCTTAGGTCATACTAGATGTAAAGATCAGAAAATCCGGGATTTCCCCTATCTCCTTCTCAGTCTTCACTTAGTCTACCATTGGCAACAAATGAATGTAATTTCAAGAAAAGATAACCACAAAATAAAATAATATATATTTTCCACATAACAAAAATAACTGACAATTGTTAGGGGTTTGTTTGTTTAATAATATATTAATATGAGGAAACTAAGAGGTATTTTCCTTCTTTGTTTCAGCTCAGTTTCACTAAACAGCTTACAAAACCCCCAAAGAACGTGTCTGAAACTGCAAAGCCACAAACACATCCCTCCCCATTTCCCTTCCCAAATCCTAGTCCCTAATGTACAACTAGGTAAATCTCAGGGAAGGAGAAAGGAGTTTTATTAGCAGAGGGCTCAGAATTGGAGGGCAACCACTGAACGCTGCCTGGAGCTAAACCTCTAAAGTTACTCGTTGGCTAAGCGTGCCTGCCTTTGATCAGCGGAGTTCAGAGTCCGCTTACTTAACCTCGACAGGAAGAGCTCACTTATGTGGTGCAAGATGAGCTCTTTCCTACACTTTCTTCAACAGTTTTGTAAAACTGGCAAACTGACAGGCTCTGCACATTTCCAAATATTAAAAATAGCAAGGCAAGAATTTACAAGTAGTGATACTGCTGATGACAACTCACAAACCATCTACCTCCCAAACTTTGTGGTTTTTTTTCGTGAGCCAGGTCCGCAAGAGATCACAAGTTCCGGCATTAAGGGCATCTCCTGAACTAAACCTGATAAGCCCACAATCTCACAAAATACTTAAGTAGCACGTGCTTGGTTGAGCATCCGACCAACATAAATGATGCAGAACTGCAGAGAGAAAAGGTCCTTCCAGAAAAGAAACCCAAAACATTCCAGCATCTTCCTTGTTTGTAGAAAACTTAAATAAAAACTAGCCTGAAAAACCTCCCTGAAACATTTAGAGCAGGATTTCGCAGATGTCTGTGCCCCACTTTGGTGAGGTCATATTGAACACGTCTGCAGCCTACACTCACACGGAAACAAAGTGTTGATCTGGTTGAATCTCAGGGGGAAAAAATGCAAATAGGACTATAGGCTGGCTGGGGTGGAAGAACAGACACATCTGCCTGGTTCTGTTGCTTTAAAGCTTTCCATCTGCCGGGTCTTGGAGGTGCAACTCCTATGCCCATACTACACCCCAAGTACTTAAATATTTACATGAAAACTGATCTCAGCACTATATTCTATTATTTGTGTATTGCTCATCATTGAAAAACTAACATAATCGGCAGACATCTTTTGTAGCAACCTGAAGCCTCATTCCAATTGTTATTAGCCAGCCTTTCACTGCCCACAAGACTCTCAAGTCATCTCAGCTTACTCATCCCTTAAAGCTTTTCTTCAGACAGAAACTTGTGTCTACACTAAACTTGTGTTAGTGGATATGAGTCAGAAAGAGGCCCTTAACTCCAACACTAAAAAGGATACACATCTCGGGGAACCAGATTACTCAGTTTTATATCATTAGAAGTTTATCCCTGCTTACTTTGGTATCACCAGAATGAAAAGTGGTCTGGCCAGATTTTGTTCTGGGGAGGGGAGCTCTGCTCAACCCTCTCTGCTCAAACAAACGCTGGTGTTTCCACCTTCCCCTCGCTTCACCACAGCCATCATCATTCGGAGCTGCTCAACAACACATTCAACCAACAGTTCAGCATTTGTCTCCAAAATGTAAAATGCCTACTCAGTTTAAAAATTATTTCAGAATCACAATATTAACAGGAAAAAGGCTCAATGAACCTCTACCCTCACTCCCGGGACAATTCATTCCCCCTAGATACAATTCTCAAAGGATCACATAAAAAACTCCAGGAAATTAGTTTCCCTCACAGTACTTCCCAACCTTTTCATCGGTTTCCCATATCCGGCCAAATAAGGCTTTTAAAGACTCTTTCTGAAGTCACAGGCCAGCTTGGAGATCCCAGTCTTTACTGAGATTTTTTGGGGGTTGGACTATATGACCTTTAAAGGTCATTTCCAACCCAAACGATTCTATGATTTTGCTTATTGGAAAATCTGTCTCCCTACATATATTAGGCACACCTTCCAATATCTCCTAGGAAATTACCATTTACTTAGCACGAGTTAAGTGGATTAAATTCTAGCACATGCTCAAATGATCAGAATACCAACTTCTTTGGAAATACCAATATATAGTTGTTTGGGTTTTTTATTGTTTTAACCCAGTGTACACTACCCTTTACCTGAAGATGATCAGAAAAGACCAGGCTGTTAGTCAGGAGGATGACGAGCAGCAGGATCAACTTGCCACTAACCTCCACAAACATTTTCACTTTCCTCCAGCCGACAAACGAGCACTGCAGTGGAAGTGCCTTGTAAAACTTCTCATCTAGGCTAGGAGAATGAACTTACATATGGGGAATTTTGGCCACTTTATGGCAGTTCTTATGAGACTGGTTACAGAAAAATGCTGCACTTCATGTAGTAAAAGTGGAAAACTACTAATTATGTTTTGAGACTTCAAAAGAGAGGAAGAACAACTAACAGCATAGCTTTACTGGGGCAAATGAAAACTGCAGTACTGAAACAAGACAGTATAAACTCAACGAAGTACATGCTACTTCAATATTTTATGAAACTGCTGGCTTAGCTGTCTAAACTGAGGAGGTATTCTTGATGCTGGAACTTGTGATCTCATCTGGACGTGGCTTGGTTTTAAAAAAAAACTAAAATAAAATTTGGTAAGTAGGGGTTTTGTGAGATGTCATCAGAGATATCAATACTGGTAAATAACTTTCAGCATCTAAAAACAGAAAGTTTTTTGAATTACATGCTTTAAACTAAAAGGGGATGCTGCACTGGCTTTAAAAAGCTTACTGTTGGTAATTAGGTTTCTAGTCCTAAACAGCCTCCAGTGCTACAGCTCAAACAATCAGCTTTAACTGAGTTGCCCATCTCTTTGTGTTTTTGTTTTGATAGAGGCTCAATTATGCTCAGGACAATGGCCTGTCTCTTCATTTTGCTGTGAATAGGAAGCAAGGGTGCCATTGTCACCCGGCTTCAATTCAGTCACAACAAAGGGGTCTGAAGTACCGAAAATAATGGGCTACCTAAAGTAGCTAGAAGGAGGAAGGAGGGGGAGCTCTGCAGTAGCCACAGTCCCCCTTCACCCAGCCCTCCCTGTGCCTCAGACCAGGCTGATGCTCTGACAGGAGCCACGTCAGGGCTGGTGACACAGGCCACTGTGCTGCTCCCATGCCTGCAGACAGGGCGGCGAGGGGAGGGGGGCGATGGGGTGCAGAGCTCTGCCCGTGCTTGAGAAACGGGGCGGCCACGGGTTTGTTTTAAAGAAAAAGCAAAACCAGGAGCCATGACCTGTAGCATGCGGGTGAGCTTCACGGAGCGGGGGGTAGGGGGGTGAGGAGGAGAAGAGATGCAGGAGGGCAACAGCGTGGCAGGAGAGTAAATCACAACAGATTCAATTAGGAAAAGGAGGAATGCATTTTGTTTAAAGTAAATAGGACATAGTATTATTAAAACACTGCATCAACTGCACCGAGACTGCAACGAGTGAATGAAACCTAGTAGCAGGCTGTTACTGTATCCGCATCCCCTCCTCCCCCTTCTGGTGCCTCATTCATAAATGGCTGCTCGGCAGCTCCAGCTGCAGCCCCAGCGCCGGCAGCGCCCGCCTGCCCCCCCCACGGGCTGAAGCAGCATTTCACTGCTTCCCGCAGTCACTCGCTATTCCTCTCTCAAATCTCTTCCTCACCCTGGAATTTGGGAGGGTGGGAAGACTTTTGCAGGCTTGTTTCCCAGGAGTGGCTTTACGGCTGGAGGTGGGACAGGGGGAAAGCCAGCAGGCACAGCCCCGTCTCACCCAGCACCTCTCCGGCCAGCCTCGGCCCCCGCTCCCTCACAAAAAAAGAATCGATGTATTTTTACGGAAAAACAATCAAGACAGACAAGATTTCAAGAATAAATTATCACCTCAAATTTTGCTAACTTAAAAGCAATGAAAAAGCTTTCCTATGGATCCCCAGCTTACAGGCGCATACAGGTAACTGTTACCCCTTACATTTGCCTTCACGTCATCTACAGCTCAGAATTCCTTCAGAACATTTTAATTAGGTAGAACAAGACTCAAACGTGCCATAACAATATCAGCACTAATAAATCACAGGCAATACAGTACACTGTTTGTAGTTACAAAGGGGAATTTCCAAAATGTTAAAAAAAAAAAAAGAGGAAGACAAATGAAATAGAAAACGTGCATAGGAGTGAGGAAGATGCACGAAGGAGGGTAAAGAATGCACCTGTTATGCTCAGGATTTGCACACACGTAGGAATGCTAAGCAAAACATTTATAAGCAATGCCCAAAAACTGAGTAACTACTGATAGATGGCAGAGGAGGCCAAGGCCTGACCAAGGACCTTATTTCATTATCAGAAAATAAATTATTGAAACCGTCACCATCAGTATGAGTTACTCATTTCTGATTCTCCTGCTAAACAAATCTAAATTCCTGCTGAACAATGAACAATTCTCCCGCTGAACAATAAATCAGGAAGTTTTAATCCACTTCTCACAAAGCCATTTAATAACAGACTTAGTTTTACAGCCAACTTTCCAAGAAGATAAGTAATTCCCTTAAGAAAGCAGTTCCTTATTCCAAATTTAGCATAATTTGACAATGTAAAAGATGACAAATAACATCTCTCTTCCGTTTTGCTAAACCTCCAGAGAGGCCCCCAGCCCGAAGAGCAGGCAAGTGACAGCAGGCATTTGACCAACTCACAAGCAGCAAAAGAAGGCCTGACCCTGCTCATTTGTTCATTTTACACAGAGTAGGAGGAAAGGAAGGATCCCATTGACACTAGTGGAAAAATTACCCATAGGTATTGCAGAACTAACCCAAGATCCCAGCTACATCTTTATCACCAAAACAATTCTCTCTCTAGACCAAAAGGAAAAAGGTGTGGGGGGGGAAGCCTTGAATTAACACAAGTTCAAACTTGAATCAAACAGATTAACAGATTAAAGGTGCAGGTATTTCAGTGACAACATTACATAAAAATGCCCACAGAATACTGTGAGATGGTGAAAGATCCTCAACAGTGATCCATCATCTCGCAGGTATTTCGAAAGAAAATAGGGTTTCCAAACACCCAACCAGATAACCGTTACCACATCTTACCCACCTGCATGTATTCAGTTACCGAAAAGAGGTAGTAAAACTCCTGAGAGACGACTGTTTACTCCACATGTATATCCATCAGCTCAGATCCACAAAAAAAGCACTTAAAAAATGCAGGAGGTGTCCCCCCACTCCCACCCCACCTCTCAGGTTCCATTTCCTCATCTCACATACCCATGAAACCTGGAAGACATTGGTTTTACCCATAGCTGTGCCCTCTGAAGAGCAGGCATATTGCTATCAGATCCAAAGACACAAACCACAGCTGGCATCTCTCCCCAAAAGAGGTACTTGTAAAATATTTTGAGAGTTGCCTATGTAAGTCTAAAGCATATTTCTGGGGAGAAATTCCCACTGGCATTTGATGAATACCATTTGCAACTGTTGTTCCCCACAGGTGTGATCAACAAAGATTTCAGACTCCAGAAGAAATCGTTGAACCCACAAGCTCTGCAGGAGGACATTTCTTGATGAATACTCCAGCACCAATTTGCTATGAGCATCGTTTCCCTTTACATTTGTGAAACTGTTTTAATTAAAACAGCACTAGCTAGGACAGAAAATTCTTAGAGCAGAACTGTAATAACGAACTCTCATGTACGTCATCTGTGCCTCCTGCAGTACGGGGCACTTCAACAGCAAGAAGAAATAAAAACAAAAAAAACCCAAACACCTAACCATTTGCTAAGCAGAACACATTCCTGTATCTTTACTTTAAGCAGAACAAGAGATAAATCGGGGGTAGCGCTTGTTTAGCTGCTTGTTTGGCCTGATTCGTCTAAACTAAATTTTTTGTTTACCGTAGACACAGACCAAACAGTTACACTTTCTCAATGCACAAGGCCACATGCCTTGAGCTAAGCTATTGTGCACTGACTACATTTTAAAATCACCAACTAAAGTCAGTACTAATGTTTTTATTTTTGTATATATGTATGTATGTATATATAAACATAATACTTATACACACATTATATATGTATATGTATGTATCTTAGCGCTGCTTTAATGAACAAAGCAATGTCACAAGTTACAATCAAAGAACCACTTTTACAAGAAAACATACAACACAACGACCAACCTTTTCCACAGTCCTGGCTTGAAGCTTCTCCGTATAGAAACATCTGATCATTGCTGCATAGCACAACATCTTAGGAAACAACCTAGTAAGAAGGAAGTTGCTTGATTTTCCCTAGATTTTGCACATCTGCCCCTAAAATAAGTCCTTTGGCAGAGGTATTATGTGACAAGAGAAAGCCTCTGCACAGCCTCGGAGGCAAGTAAAATAGCCCATTCAGGTTACAAAAACCAAACCAACAAACTTTGGAGCATGGTATCCTTTAAAGCTCTGCTATACCCTGCTCTTTAGTATCAAAAGCAAATTAAACTTTTCAGATAAACAACATATTTGGTTGTTTTTGTAGCCTATAAATCACAGCTCTTCCTCTAGCTCATGAATCAGGTATTTTCACTACGGAAAATATGACAATCTGAAAGAGTCATTCTCTGTCTTAACCTCAATCCTCCACAACCTTCAGCAGCACAAAGATATAGGCTTTTTGTCCTGGAGGGTCCAAAGAATACCCACATCACATGTACTCAAACATTACGACCCATAAAAACACTCCCCAAAACCCTATAGCTAACTTAAAGCTTCTAGTACAAAAACCAGAAGTGACAAACTGCCAGTGATCATATTTCACAAGAGGAAACTTGGTATCAAATATCAGCAATCTACCAAGATCGAAGACAACATTTAGGGATGGAAATAACTTGTTCACCTTGAACCAGAAACTCCAGAGGAGACAGCTTGGTATTTAGTATTCATCAAAAGTAATAATTTTGCAGCCAGCCAGAAAGCCCACATGTTTTTCTATTTTTTTCCTGGGGGTGTCAGCTCAAAGTCTCTCATACAGCTGAGCACTGGCTTATGACTAGTAAAACAGCTTTTATACATTCCTTTTCCACTTAAACATCATTATGTACTTTCTTGCAACTTCACCATGATCAAAGTCCTCACAAAACAGCAAAACAAAATGACAAACAGGATGTACACTTAGAACTCCAGTTGTGCTGGCAAAATACACAGAATCGTTTACGTTTCATTTCCGATCAGTTTGTCCAAAAAGTAACCACTACAAATCACATCTTCACTTTGGCAGGAAAAAAAAAAAAGATAAGATACACAAAGAAAGCAGAGCAAATGAGTTTCCATCTCTATCACAAAATAACAAGAGAGTATTTCTGTTAGCAAAGATATAGCAACTAAAGACAAAAGTAAGGAATTAACATTTCCTGTCACACTGGCAACAACCAGTAGCATCAGAAGGTGTACGGCTGGGAGCCAGGCTTCTCTGCAAAACACTGGAGAGATCACACGCAAAAATCAAGCCAGTGTCAGCTGCTTCCTGTGTCCTAACACTGAACCCCTGAGCACAGTCCTTGAGTCGCAGCTGGAACAGGAACGTCGCTTACCTCCATTTTATCTCAGCAACAGGTCACCCATTTTACCGCTGCGTGGACACTGTTAGATTCTTGTACTTTCAATCTTTTCACTTGCCCGTCAGTCCGCTCCTCATCACCTATAGCCAGTATTTCAATGCTGTACTGATAACTGAGCCTGCAGGCGTCACCACTTCATCTAAAAGCATCTATGTGTGCCTCAGTTAAAAATTCACTGAAGTGTCCCAGTACTTTCCATAGCTGATACTGGAAAAGAGAAGCAGGACACCTTACAGAGCACACATTTGTTTTCATAGGGAAAGAACTGGTGCCAACTGAAGTTAGTTCTCACTTTCCTGAAGTACTCAGCTGATATCAACAGGGCTGTTCACAAATTTGAAGTGTAGTACGTTCCTAAAGCATTTGCTGAAGACAAACATTCAGATATCAGCTTGTTTTTTAACTGAAATTCTCAACTAAATGATTTTGCTGTGTGTGACAGTGACAGGCCAAACACAACAGTGGGGGAATTTGGTTTCTCTCTATGTATCATTTTCTAATACTGTTAGAGAGCTGCTTCATAATATGATTACATTCACCTGTCAACTTTCAGATTAATTTGTTGTGGTGTCAGATTCCTATAGGAAACTCCTTGGGCATCCTTTTTTCTTCTAATTCCACCGCATGGAAGATGCTGACTTCTGCCTCCCCAACTGTCTTCTAATTTTACAAAGTCCTCTTCCAAATCCTCTTTTTTCATGTTGATCACTGGTCACCCAACATAACATGCACAGTACACATGCAGACAGCTCACCCTTGCTGTACGAGCGAGATCTGGATGTACCTACAGGAGGGAGATCATACTACTCGTAATACTTTATTCTACTTTCTCACTGCGGCTCAGTACCTCAGCCAGCTGCAGTAACAACAGCAATCAAAATGGAAAACTCAGCAGGGCACCGAACCTGTTCTCCTATATAGCTCAAGAGCTACCCAGTGCATACAATAGTTTTAGTAATTATCATAAACCAGTTTTACCCCAAACTGTCAGCTCTAGGCAAGTATATGTCCAAGGTGGGGGAACTTCCCCAAACTTATTTGGGCATAGTATTTAGCTGATTTAATTTGAAGCTGCTTTTCCCTTCAAAACACGCACGCCTACTCAGCAAACCGTAACCACAGCTGACTCGGAGGAGGAGGACAGGCTCCTCAGCTTTTTTTCTTCCTGTACAAGAGAAAAACAAGAGGGCACAATATTCATTGCCTCCCTCCTTCCTCCCAATCACAGCCAGCTCAAACAACACCGGCTCCTAACCAGAGCCAGGAGAAACCTCTTTCTGGGATACAAGCAACAACAAAACCCCTGGTCTAATGGCAAACAAGCATCCTCAGTTCAAGTCTGGGGTGGCTCTGGGTTTAAAAAAGCTGCATGGAAAGCCAAACTCCATGTCATTCCTCTTCCCACACACACACACAAAGGGCAGAAACAGGCCACCCTCTCCTTCCCCCCCTTTCGAGGTGCCTCACGCCGACACGCTTGCCGAGACGAGGTTGCAGCGCCTGGAGCAGCTTAAAACAGACACAGGGCCTCGCAAAGGCGGGAGAGAGAGGCACCGAGTTACCCTCCCTAGTCACCACTTTTAAAAGCACACGCTCCCCGTCTCCTCAGCACTTCATCTGCTTCACCCCTCTTGTTGCTGTTTGTTTTCATGACTTCTGAGTACTGAAAGAGCCGGCCTGCCATAACCACACCCTGAAATCAAAAAAAAGTCATGAACACAGACTGATTTACATGCATGCACTTCTTTGAAAAACACATCCTTGGCACGTAAACATCCTCTGGTACGGCAAAACACCACCTCTACTGAGAGAGCTGCAGCAGGAGAACCCGACTGCTCAGTCGGCCACCTGGAGCAGAAACCGCACTTCCAGCTTCCCAGTAACATGGAGGAAGAATCCTCCTCAGGTATGGGTGAAAGGGGCAGCTCTGGGGAGACATCACAAGCCTTTTTGAGGCAACGCTCACTGATCTTTATGCAAAAAAGCCTCCGACGTCTCAAAAAAGTGCAATAAAAAAAAATCATACAAAAAAATACAATCACAGAAACCTGTTCTCTGAAGCATTAAACAGACTTTCAGTCAACAACATAATTACTTTCCTTTCTAAGGAATCAAAACTGCAAATGAAGCACGGAACACAGCTTTTTCTGAGGATATGAAAGTGTTTTCTTTGTACAAGATTTCAAAACACTCCTGAGTGAAATTTTCATTTCAGACAGGGGAAAGCGGAAACACACATGACACAGTACCGCGCAACTTCAGGCCATCAAAACAAGCAGGAGCGAGGCACAGTTCCTGCAGACTTTGCCTCGTCACTCCCTTGCTCTAACCCCAGGCATTAAACCCGAACAAAGTGCAAGAATAAGATTTCCAGGTGTTTATTTATTGATTGGACTCGGGAAAAACACCTTACAAAGCTTTGACGTCCCGGTCACACCAGACTTGTTTCTCTGTGCAGCCGCTCATTCCCTGCAACGCTGAGTACGGGACACAAGCTTTTGAACTGACCACCTCATGACAGGAGCAATTTACAAAACAGAGAGCAATGAAAACTTATTCCTGCACAGTTGATATTTTTATACTTCTGGGAAGTCACTAGAAATTTACTTTTCCTAGCACTTTTGACTTTGCAGTGCTTTAAAATCCACACAGCAAATATGACAGAAGCACACTACTCCTATATGGGGTGCAAATCCATTTCAACCCCACTTGGCCACTCTTCTAAAGGATTCATGGATTTTAATAACCCCTGAAAAATGTACTGTTACTACTCACAGCTACACAAGGAGGATTTGCATAGAGGAACTTGTCATTTTGCCCTTGCAAGACAATGAGACACTGTGTCAGGCTGCGATAAAGCATCCAATTGGTCAGACACTTCGCTCCCAAGCCACAATAAATAACTTATTTTATCAGCACAAGGTTGCACGTTATCATCAATGCACTATCTTAAGGATTTTCTTCCAAACTATTAAACGTGGTTGTCTCAGCCAAAGCACAGTATCAGGGAAACCAGCTGATTTCAGGGAAAAAAATGTCCAGTTTAATCAATTTGCATATTACCAACAAACACGCTTCACAGAACTTCCTTTGGGCTGTAAGTTTCTCTGAAGTCTTAGCCCAGAAGCATTTTTAACCAAAAATCCCTGGTTTAAAGATCTGTCATACAAGTTATATCAAGTAAAAGAGAAGCTTTTGGAACAGCTTAAAATTACGATGATGTTATCCTTTTACAGGTCATAAACTCAATGCAGAAGAGTAACCATATCTGACATTTGGAGAAGTAGGTTAAAAGACAACAGCTCCTCCAAAGATGTCACACCAGCTAGAACAAGTCTTTTGAATTGAAAATGAAACAAACGAACATCCTTAGAGTACGCCTATACCATATGCAGTTTTATTTCAAGCACTTATTTCTGCATTCCTCAAACGCCTCCCTGATTTTGAACAGAGCATTAATTTCCTTTGAATGACACAGTCAATGTTGTCAGCATTTACTGACACTATTTTTCAGGTATATTTCATAAATCACACCTCAGAAATTCAGGAAAAATAATCACCAAGGCTGGAAAGCATCTCCTGGATCTCTAAGCCTTGCTCACCCACTCCCCACCACAGCACGGACTCGATAAAAGCTTATATACCACCTTCCTCCAGTTTCAGAAGCAAGGAAACTTTCCCAGCTACTCTCAGGAATCCTCCAGTACAGCACAAGAGTCACACATGCTGTGAATGGGTTGCTGAAGAACTATCTCCAGCAACCTGACGTGAAAGATGTCCTGAAACCATAAGATGCTCGTATCAAACATTCCTCTACGACCAACTTTGATTTCTCTGAACTTCCCTTTGTTTTTTAACACAGGGATTCAGAGCACTCTACACAACAGGACCCATCCCCGAACAGCTCTCCTGCACGATGGGTTTCCTGGATTTTTATGTTTAAGGTAGGAGGAGCTGCTGGAGTTAATACGAGCTTAATTACACTACTGAACTGCTCATCATTATCAGCTCAATTTCTGGCAGCAGCAGGTCCCCACTGAGCAGACGCTTGCAGCTGTTAGGCTTGCTGCTACTCCGTGATGCTGAGATTAAAAGCAATTTCAGTCATCGTTGTGTCCCCCACAGTGAATACAATACTACCAGGAAAAAAAATAAAAATTAATGTAACTGACAAGCTGCCATATACTGCTCTCCTCTTCTGCCACAAGTTCTTACCAGTAAGGACTTGTATGGACTACAAAAGCTAGCGAAAACGGTGTCATCACCACATAATATAAGATATCAGGCTACCTGCTAATTTCAGCTACAGAAAGAACTTGTTCATGGAAAAGGGAACTAATACAGAGCAGTACAGGTTTTGAGCAACTAGTGACTCCAAGATGCACAGCCAGGTGTTCAAGCTCAAGCTTTTCAAAAGCCAAAGACAAGCAGAGCTCAGGTCTCGGCCTTTCAAAGGCACTTCTGTGTACGGCAAGAGCCTAGAATCAGTAACTTGGAAAAAGCACATTGATCCTACACCCGAAATACCAGCACTGGTATCTGATCACACAGACATTGCCTATGTGTGGTTTTATACTTAGTAAAATACAGGTTGCTTCTGTATCAGCAACGATCCCTAAGTTAAATTAAAGGGATACATGAGACCACTGCCAGCTCTGGAAAGATGGCATTCCTGACACAGGCTCGTGCAAGGGTGGGCACGTGCAATGAAACTGCCCGCAGTAACTGAAAACAAAGCAGCTTAGCAGTCAAAGCCTTCGAGTCCTGCACTGCAAATCAAGTTCTCACATTTCCCCCAAATTATTTCCCCAAATTTAAATGCACAGATGAAGCAAGACTGAATTCATTATGTCTCCACAAAATCATACAGGCTCTTGCAGACACATACAAATGCAACACTTAGGTTTGCACGTCCTTTACAGCAGGGAAAAACAAGACACAACCAAAACCCACAAGTCCCCATTTCATCAGTTTTCTAACCCCAAACTCTCACTTCCACGCAGCTGAACAGTTAAGCAGCAGATACGCACTACACACTGCATACCCCTTCTGTAAGAATGATACCATTCAACATGTCACACCAAAACTAAGGACAGACTGTTCAAGTCAGGAATTTCAGGTGTTTGGAGTGGTGACAAAAACTTAAAATTTAAAAAACTGAAATGTTTACAGTGTATTTTGTTACTTCTAATTGCACAATGAAAACAAAATCCTCCATTAACAATTACTTTGAATATAAGAACCATCAAGACTTTTCAATAAGAAGTGACTGCTAATGTTAAATAGCTTCCTTGGGGGACTTTTTAACTCTTATTCAAAGGAAAAAGACAGTTAAAATTTTGTTTCCTGCAGCCAATTTGGCTAAAGATGCATTTAACTGTCTACATTTCCCAAGGAGTGGGAACTAGGGAGTTAGGTAATTCTTGAGCTACCATCTAAACTGCTGACTGTCCTCAAGATTTTTTTCCACATGCTACACTTTATTGTCCTTTACTTCAAAGCTCTGCAAATTCGGGAGCCTGAAATACACTGCAGTTTATACTACTTCCAGTTTCTTAGATCTAATTACAACCTGAGCCACCAATGCAAGTTCACTTCCACTTCTGCCACCCAAAACAAAGTTCACGTTTGTGTTCTTAATCCACTGACTACATTTGCCTATTTTAAATTAGCAGAAATTATTTTTATTGTTAGAAGTAACTACCATAAATCAGTCGGGAGGTGCAGTTAAAATACCACTTGACTGTATGATAAACAGACAATAAGAAAAATAGATGATACAGACTGCAACTAGACAGAACATCTATCAACTTTCACCTCTTTTCTAAAGTAAGAATCCAGAAACAAACTACTTACCGAGAACAAACACATTATTCATTTATATGTAACATTGTGCACATACATAGAATACACTATATACTCATACATGATCACAATATCTTCAATCTGTAAATCAGTGTATTTGAGTCCTTGTATTTTGAACTGGACAGCAACACACAAACAGCAGCAATTAAACCACCAAAGATGGGGTTATCTTCACTCAACTGAGGGGTTAAAATTGTTTCTACAAAATAGCTTATTAAGTAGATTCAGCGTCAGCAAACAGTTACCACCTGCAGCATTGCTTTGCAGTGGAAGGAATGGACTTACCAATTCTGTGTTTGACCCCACTTTGAAGCATGTGCAAACAGTCCTATGGCCATCAGAGGTTTGGCAAAATTTAAAGACTTCATTTTAAACTGTCCGGGTGAGAAAAAAACAATGAAAATAACACAAGAAAGGTAAAACAGCGCTACAGCAAAAGGATGGACAAACCAACACCCCATAACTGTGACTGGCCAGTCAAGTGGGTGGAGAAGAAAAACTCACCCCCCCCTTAGAAACAGGAAAAGTTATACTGTAGACCAGTCATCAGGAAACCGTAGAGGAAACGAGCAGGTTTATCTCATTGAGCCCCTAAAGACTTTTCAGGAAGTACTCCAGGAAGCAATGAAAGGCTTCCCAAGCCAGCCGTGGCTGCCAGGAGAGATCCAGCAGCCAAGCAAGCTCTAAGATGGGAGGGAGAGAGGTCCAGGTGGTAGATCTGAAGCCTCCTTCCCTCCAGGGAGCAATAAATAGGCTTTACCATGTGGGATGGACTCTATCCCCCCTCAACAGGCTGATTTGGCCAAGTGCAAAAACCTGCCACAGATTACGGACAAGAATCTTAGCCAACATACAAAGGAACTGAACTTAAGGGGGAAAAAAAAAAAAGAAAATAACAAATTCACAGTCTATTTCCATCTCTTTTAGTAACATGAGACACTGCTTATTTCAACAGCACACAAAAGCTTTCAGTAGAGTGCACGAAACGTTAATGTTTTCTGTTGCATGGGTTTCAGAACTCTGCTATTGCCTTAAGGGAAATTCAAAACCACTGTTCAGGTACTGCATGGCTTGCGAGCCATCCAGCCCAGCTCGCCTCTCCTGCACCACTGACAAAAATGCAACATTCAGATGACTAAAGCCATCAGATATGCTTCTAAGTGTTACCAACTGTTGCTCCAACTGCTGCTCTGGCAAAGTGCTGAAATGGCATCTGACACATTTAAGGACATTTACCAGGCTCTGGAAATAAAAAACAAAGCAACCTTGCTGCTCTAAACGCAGAGCCCTGGGTTTCATACACCCATGTTTTCAAGTGGAGTCAGGACACCAGTGAACAAGGCACAAAAAGGCACCTGGACTGTCTCAGCACCTTTTACAGACAAAAGGGAAGAACCTGCAACACAGCTCTTTAAACCTGAAAAAGACTAAGTAATTGCAAGAACACCTGCACTTTTAAGACATTCAAGCCCATTTTCAAAACTATTTGCTATTGATGTGTATATACACATCATTGATTCAATAATAAACTTGGAAAGACCAAAATGCATAGGTACATATTACAAGCAAGTCATCTACTCTTCACAGATTTGTACAAAGTGAAAATCCTAGACACATACACAGCACCCTTGGACTAGAAAATTTGTTTCAGGCAAAACAGATGCTGTGCACTCTCTCCAAGGCCATCTTACAGGGCACTACTGGACACTGGAGGGATTCACTTCCACAGATTAATTTTACCTAACACAAGTGTCTTGGAGAGATGGTGAAGACTTTTTGATTCGCTTCCTGTTGGGGTGTTTCAAGAGGTTCTTTAAAACATATAGTTATTCTAGAAGTCCAGAAAAAAAAGGGGGGTATGGATGTTTGCACAGCTCAGGACAAAATCCAACTACGAGTTATTCCGAAAAAAGCATTCTCCTTTCACTGCTCCCCTTCAAGAGCTGAAAGTGAAATCATCATAGAAACAAAACCCATCCGAGTCAAGAGCATGCTTAAGAGACAGTTGATTAGTCATAATAAAACAAAATGCCTACGCCAGATAACAGACACATAAAAAGCCCTGCCACACACACCAAGCAAGAATTTTTGCAATAAATTTGTGAATAAATGACACTTTTTTTTTTTTTTTTTTAAATCACCCATTTTTGGTCTACCTTGGCCACGAAGTAGTATCACAATACACTATATCGCTGCTTGTTGTGTCAGGATTTGAAGACATTTAAATTTAAAGGACAGCATATCAAAATAATTTCAGATCAGCAATACACAAGGCTGGAAGACAAGTACTGAGATTATTAGAGAGCTGAATAAATGTGGCACAGGCTCTGCTTCTAATGCAGCCACAATACATCCTACAGTTCTTGGGGAAAACTCCAAATGCAAAAGCTACACAGGAAGCTGTGCCATCTACACATCCTTCTCCCAGATAAGCTGGATATATTCTGTATACCCAGGAAGGAGAGGAAGAAAGAAAAGGAAAAAAAAAAAAAGGTTTATATTCATCTTATGAATTAGCTTTTCACAAGCCCTGTTACAAGCTGTCCATAGAGCAATGAATATTTACTACCCTTTAACCTTAACTCCTAGCAACATATTAAAATTCTCAAGTATCAAAGATGCTGCTTACCAAAGCCTATGCTGTCTTTAACAGTGAGTGGAAAACATATCTATGCATTGCAAGTTAATGCTTACTCATTTCTTCCATTCAAACTTGGCAAGTGATCTCTGCACTTAAAGATTTTCGTTTTAGCCAAGCAAAGAAGGAAAAATTTTTGCAACACCTCAATGAGAAAAACCAGCAGGCAGATTGCAGACAACCAGATACCAAAATAAATCCTTGGTAAAGACTACGTTTGTTCAAGTAATTCATGAAGAGGCAGAAAGAATTTGAGGAATACCTGCTTGATACATCAAAATTCAAGTGAAGTGATAACAGAAACATTTAACTGTTTACATTCACTTTGTTTTCAGCCTTTTTTTTTTTTATTAAACTGCTGTACTACATTAAGCAAACTGACTCCCTTTGAGAAAACTGCAATTCCTCACCCTAACCCTTTTAAATGTGGACCATGTTTTCCACAGACATCCTGTAATTCCTGTACCTTCACCTGACCATATACTGCCTTTTCATACTCAAAACATACTCTGTGTATGCAGAAACTAAAACCGTGGCTGGTGAAACCTCCGTCGTTACTTCTCCACACAGCTTTCTCATGTTCTCAAGTTAGGAGTAGTCATCACGGCTCTAGAATGCACTTGGGAAAAGCACGTCTGGTGGTTATGTCAGAGGACAGAAGGTCTGGCATCGGACTTCTATTTCAAGCAACGTCAAGGACCGTGACCTTGAACAAGTCACTTCACCAGACGTGAAGGTACAGACTTCATTCAATGTGCAAGGAGGAGTTGCAATGCTTCGAAGTTTTAGGTCCTCCTTTCAAAAGCAAGGGGTCAGTCTGAAGAAAGGAGTGTTTTCAAGTACCGGGTTAATCATACTACAGGTATTAATTTTTTTTTTAGCTCAAATTGATACCTATCCTAGGAGAAAGAAAATATGCAAGGCTCATTACTATAAAACACTGAATTCTTGAGTGCTGGTGTTAACTACTGTTGTTCGTAATTATTCACCTATTTCTAATCAATCATCACAATTGAAATCGACTTGACATACATTTCACGTCTTCTCTGCAACATTTACTTTTTCCTCCTGCTTTTCAGTAAAGTTAAATGTTCTCCACCCCAAAATTCACACTTCCCAGTTTCACTTTTCAGCTGCAAACGCATTGCAGATCAGTGCTGCTGGGCTGGGGCTGATCCCTCCATGGATGAGGATATAAACCAACAATTTTTGACTAAAACAGAAAACATTCTTATTCTTATCAGGCAATTCCACTGTCTGTTTTCTCTTCTTACTTTTTAAGTAAACAGGACTTAAATTTAGGGCTAAAACTAATTTGACAGTGACCCTGTTATAACAACAGTACTTCAAGTGCTCTACAGTCCAGTGCCAGTTCAAAGTTTCAATTCTGGCCAGCTGACCACTGGAGAACTAAATTAGTATTTCATTACTAAAATAAATTCAAATAAACTATTCTGGTTTGAACTCTACATCTTTATCAGGAACACGAGGCTAAGCAAACATATTTTTTCCAGAAAAAGAACATCCATAAGTTCAAAAGCAAACGGTAGGTTTCAATGGAGGAAAAATATTATTCGAGCATCCCAGTTAACCACAGAACGTCACTGCCCTTCTGCTCCCAGCACACCAGCAGAGCAGTACTTCAGTCTTAAGAGGATTTGTTTCAGCCCCTTTACACTACATAGATTGGAGCTGCCAAATTATTAGAAACGAGTTTAAAGATCGTTTATCAAACATGCAATTTTATTTGACCCCCCTGACCAATCCACAATTTTTATTTCTTTTTAACCACAGAAGTGCAGAAAACACTAGTCTTAAATGCAGGGCTGTGACTACAAGCCTCTGACAACACAGAGGAAAAGGTTGCCCTGTCCTTGCGTGGATTCATCTGTCATTCCAGACAAGGTTCCTTTATTTACAAAATTTGCGTGGCGGGACACAGCTTCACTCCGGGATTATTTTCTATTTCCAGGTAGCAAAGCTGTCCCCGAACAAACTGCACTATTTCACAGCTATCTATAGCACACATCAGGCAGCAAGTAATTTTAATCCCAAATCCTCTTCCCCCTTCATTATCCCCGAACTGACACCAACAGCTTTCAGAAAAAGCATCTCTAACTGAGAAACTTTGATGAAACAGAGTCCATGAAGAAAAAAACCCAACTACTAGATTATTCCCTGGGCTAGAACATGAACCTTGCAGGCTTTGTCAGAGTCTCTACTTCTGCTCCTGCTATCAGTTAGAAAGGGCACACCTCCAAAAGCAATGCCTTTTGTTTGCATCTGGAAAATCTGAATCACTAAGCTCCAGAACTCAAACAGCTTTACATAAACATATCTCAGCCAATGATAAAAAATTTTAAAATCTAGTCTTCATAATGCATGTAAAAATAACTCTGCCTGTACACCTGAAACCAACAAAACACCCTGCCACCCTCATCAGCCCATTCATACCCTTTTAGATGTGATTATCTATATAGCACTGCTGGTCACAAGTGCCAACAGCAGGCTCAATCACAGGAAGCTGTTTTGGTGCTGCCATCTTACAAAGTCTGTGACTTGCCCACAAGCTCCACATCTTCCTTTCTTGCTTTCATACCACCTCACTCCCAGCAAATTTCCCAAAAGGAAAACAAGGTGTGAACAAATTTATTTGCCAAGTTAAGTATCCATAACTTGTTCCACATTCCTAAGCCCTGCTCAGAAAACATAACCTTCATAACTGAGAACAAAATACATGCAAGAACATAAACCAATGCAAAAAGCAGACTCTAATTTTAGATATTCAGTTCATATTAAACTAAATCTATAAAAATTATTTCAGCCACTTAACTTCAAAAGGCTTTTTTGCAGTAAGTCCTGTTTAAGTTTTCCTTAAGTTTTCCCCTACTTAGTCAAAACTTAATAAGTAGTTTTCGTTGTTTTGTTTTTTTTTAATTTAGTAAGAGCATTTACAGAGCTGAGATGTGCCCCAAGAACAAGATTGCGAGAATGGTGAAAGTGATGCCACTTGTAGATTTTTTTTTTTTTCTTATTTTGAAGCGTTCTGTAACTACATTTTATTGACTAGCCACTGAGTGCTAGTCTTCATGTAGTTCAGCAATGGTCTATTTTCTTGTATCAATTACTAAGAAATGCAAAAGTGAGAACTGAGCTTTACATCACAAGTTCTCACACTCCCACTGAGCAGCTACTACAACTGAAAAACTGCAGAATCTCAGTATTACAGCGCAAGCAGGGGGAGAGAGAAAGGAGGGGACAGAAGAAAACGTGAAGACAGACCACATACAAGCTCCTCTGTCCACAGAGTGGCAGAAGCTACACTGAAATCAATGTCACCAGCCTTAACCTGTGTAACTAAAATTATAGCCGATTGTGAAGGAAGATTTCTTTGAAGAGTACAAGAGTTAAAAACTTAAATTCTTCTCTAGTTTTCCTCCAGGACTCAAAAAAACCCTCCAGTATTTGAGAGATTTCTGACTAATAACTTCTACATTTATGCCTAGTCTCATCCCAGCAGAACATTTAGTATTTCATGACTAACACAGACCAATGGATAGAGAGATGCTCTAAGGATGGCTGCATTTCAGTAACAAGAGCAAAAATTTGGATCACCTTCTCTGTTTAAAACCTTTTCCAATCTCCCAGTTAATGAAGACAAATCTATTCCACGCACCTCAAATACCCATGGCATTTTGTTTTCTTTGTTTAGCTGAAACAAAAAAGCATGCTGTCAGTCACTTTTTGTAGGTGTTGATACTCTAAGCTAAAATATCTAATGCATGGTTACTCATAAAAATTTGAGTAATAAAAATTCGTTTATCTCTGTATATACACAGTAAGAAGTGCATTCCTCACCTGTATTTCAAAATGAAATTGCTAAAGGAAAAGTTTAACAATGGCAAGTTTTTCCTTCTAATTCACAGCCCCTCTGCTGTACTACTAGGACAGGACAGCAACTCCCCATCACCCAGGCAAGGCTAACTGAATGCAGACTTAGAGGCTTCCCTCCAGCCCAGGCAAAAAGGTCACATACAAACAGCTTAAGACCTCCAAACATTCAGAGCCACAGGCCAGGTTTCAGCCCTGGCTCTCTATTCCTTGCATTTCAAAGCAAATCATAACATAATCCCCTAAGTACTTTGAGTTTCCCAGGCTACGTTTGTTAAAAAACAGAGCACAAATAGAACTTTCTAGGGATTTTGTCCCTGTACTTTGACTACCTCCAAATTAATAAAAACATTCTGTCTTCAAAAAGACTGTTTACTGGAGACGTTTACTGAATCAGAGGGACAAAATAACTGAAAAATTGGCTTTTCACCATGACAAATAATTCATGGGAAATGTTGATTATCTTTTTCTTCGTTCTTCGAAAAAGAAATGTGAATACATTGTGTAGTACACCAATCCTATAGGACTGCTTTGAATATAGAAGTCATCACTGAGATTATAAACTGATCTCTACAAAGCTCAAATTCTCCTCCTCTATTGATAAAATGGGGCAGAGGATGTTAACCTGGATAGTACAGCCAGCATATTGAAAAGACGAACAGAAACCTTAACTCATCTTTCCTCTTTTCTGGAAATTCACACTCTCTGGGATAAACAGCTGTTTAATCTCCTACTCTTTTATTGAGGTCAGTCTTCCTACGACTACATGCAAAGGCCCTATTTCACATAGATTTAAACATTACCATGGCATTCCTGTCCCTTTCTGCCTCCAGGAAATCTGAGCAATTTGCAGAAAGCATTCCTACTGTTTCCCTCCTCCTCCTCTACTCCAGCAAGCTGCTACGGCACTAGAACCAGTGCATTTAAGCGCATACAAAAGACAAGGTCTCCCAAGGATATCAAAATCACTTTTCCAAATGCAATTAATAGCAGCAACAGAAGCCACTGCCATTTTTCTCCTGCTGAAGGTTACCATCCCAACTGCAAAGATGAGGGAGGAACCGCAGGAGCGCTCCCAACCCCCTGCAGAAGTTCGGGCCAGCCCCGCACTTCCCATCACTGAGGAGGTTTAGGCAAACCTGACTGACTTTGCCTGGAGGAAGCAAGCGCTCCAATTATTCCACCAGCTCTTGAGAGGAGGTGGAGCAACTGCTGGCATAGGAGCAATAGAAAACAGCTGGGAATCAGCAAAGTCTCAACAAGCACAGGATGTAGACGGACAACAGCTAAATTCATTTACTGAAATGACTTAAGCTCTTTTGTAAGCTTTAGCACTGGCCTCAGATATGCCAGATGATACCCTGGTTACTCAATCTCAAGCATTCCAGGCAAGGCAGAAGTAAAACACTGAACACCCTTCCCCTTCTGCACCTCCTCCCACCCAACCCCCAAAAATCCCCTCTCACAGACTGAAGGCAGGTTTAGGGTTTCGCCAAGGAAGAAAAAAAAAAAAAAAAAAAAAAAAAGAGTTGGCAATTCCCACCACACTACTTCCTAACAAGGACTTATTTAAAAGCCTTAAAAAACCCATAAGCTATTACATCAGGGAGAGGTAACTCATTATCTTGCTTAGCAAAGTCAGAAGTAGCCAATTTGGGCAGTCGAAATTTCTGCTGATAGTTAACCCTCGCTTCCACAGCATTTGGAGGGAAACAATATCTGTGCCAGATAGTCGGAGTTGCAAGGAGGTAATCCAAGCCAGGCGTACGACTTGTCTTAGTGAGAACTCTGTGCAGAGGCTGAGACAACTTGAATTTCCTCCAGCTCAGCTGCAACCTGTCATCCTTTTTATCAATGCACCTACCTGACCCCCCGCAATATAATCATTATTTTTAAACATTGCAGGAAGCATTAAAGTGACAGCTTCATTTGATATATGTAACCGATGTGTTTGTGAACAAGCCTGTTCACCCATTATATGAGAGAAAGCATGACAATAATAATCATACCTCAGTACGATGTAGAGGCTTCCAACATTAGAGTACTTGTTCTGCCCTAAACAGTTCAAGGGACTGAAGTGTTAGCAAGAAGATTACTCCTAGGGTGGTATTCTGGTAACAGCAGCATTTTTACTACACTTATCTCCTACTTCTGCCTGATATGTCTTAACTAAATTTAACCCACTAATCCTAACACACCTGAGAGAGACAGCAGCAGCTAACAGTATCACCCCTACCTTAAACAGGAAAGCAAACCACAAAGTAAGATTACTCAGATTAAGCGATTGACTTGAGGTCACAGGAAGTATATTGTCTATCCTGAATTTGAGCTTTGGATGTGGTAACCTCCAGCCCTGAGCTTGAACTAACAGACCCCTCTGGCTTTCTGCAAGCTGCTGTAGCAACCGGACATATCTTTTCCCATTTCACTTCTCAACATATGCTCACGCGTCCTTGCCTCTGCATTTCAGCAGGGCACATTTAGGGGCTGTGGCTGCCTCCGTTCCTATTACTTGGGCCAACGCATGCCCTGAGGAAGGGCCACACAGCTCTGCAGTCCCCCTCAATGTGCACCACAGAGCCAAGGTTAGCTCTAACACCATGCAGCCCCACACTAATTGGCTTTTCACAGACAGTGGGATTTTGTTTCTCCTTCTCAAAGCAGGTTTTTTCACCACACACCAGCCTCAGGCACCGACCCCTCACTGTCAACCTCCCTGTTCTACCAGCAGCCACCCAGTAGCCAAAGGAGAAGGAAGAAACATCAGCGAGCCCACTTAATGTGGTTTGAATGAACTCACTGAAGTTTCCACCAGCCAGCAGATTTTACAGGGTTTTTTTAAACCATTAGGAAAGAGAGGTATTGGCAGCACCTTACCGCACATCAGCTTGCAGCAAGAGTCCAAAAGGGCAAAGCAAAAATGCTTATTTCTAGTATGCAAGGAGGAGGAAAGAGCTCGCAGTTTGGAGAGGCACTCAGCGATTCAACACATAACCTGCATTTCCAGTCACCCTGGAAAAGACAAGAGACCTCCACATCCACCACAGCATTTCACCATATTGACCACTGCAACTAAAGGGCATCTGGGCATTGTGGGTTGACCAGAGAAGTCTCTGGTTAGGACCAGAAGTATAAGCAACAATTAAAACAGAGTAACACCAGACATGATCAATGACTATTAGCCTGGAATTACTCAGCCCTGTAAACTGGTAGTCTTTGGGGTGACAGAGGGTAATTAAAATACAAAGGATTCACTAGATTCATCATCTTTCACATGATATAAAAACATTTAAATTTGTGTGCATATTATGTGAATATTTCTTTCCAAATATACAAAACGAAAGTGCCTGCATTTATTACACAAACCTCCCCAACACCCAAAAACATGAATGTAACAGTCTGTGGTGAGGTCCACAAGGTACGTCAAAATTCTTTAGACTTGGAAGGTTGCACTGGGCCTACAAAAAGAAAACGCTGTGCATCAAAACAGATGTAAGCTTTTGCTTCTTGCCTGACAATGATGATGTTCTTCCCTGTGAGGGCTGTCAGGCAAGTGCCATTCCTCAGCTACAGGTGCAATTGGAGAGACACCCTGAAGTCCCTGTTCGAAGGATGTGTTGTAATAATATGACCACACAAGCCAAAGAAGCACTCAGGTATTCTGGAAAGGTTCTGCTGGACAAGATTCATAATGAAACTAGATTTTTAAAAGACCTTTCTTATTTCTGCTTGACATAACAGGAACGAAGACTTTAAAAACTTTCCTCAAGAGACAGAACCCATATGTTGTATTCCTAAAGGAAAAGGCTATATATTTTATTCACTAGCCACCTTTTTTCTCTCATCTCTTTTTCATTCCCTTCCCTGCCAAAGCATCAAAATCACAGGAAAAACAAGTCCCTAATACTGAGTTTCATCAAGTAGTCATCTGCACAACACCACCATGCCAGATGCTTTTGAGGCACTGTGCTCTTTACGATAATCCAAATTATTGAGATTGGTCAAAGAAATAAAGAAATCACAGCTCAAAGTCACCAGATATATCAATATTTTCTCATCTTATAACTTGTTCCCCTTTTACTTTTCATGATGGCGTAGGAATGAATTTTTTTAAATCACTGATTTTAAAATTGTGTCATATGTAGTTGCTATGGATGCAGTATTTTGTTCTACTCAGATGCTAATAGTTTGACTGTTAACTCGTACTTGACTCATGCACCCTAAAAATGCAGAGCTGCTGGAAACGCCTATCCTTAAGCATAAAGGAAGTTGGGACCATACAGTATTCAGCACTAATTCTGAAAATTCATGTTTCATCTTCAACAAATTATTGTGGTGCAGACACTCTTGGTGTAGAATTTTGAACATGACGAAGGAATACACTTTAATATTAAAAATTCAAAGGCCTAACACTTTTCCACATACTTTTAGTTCAAATGTGCTAGAAGAAGCAAAGGAAAAAAAATACAAACAGCTTTTCTCTTGCCTGATGCATCTTAGTTCAACAGCTTCCTGCTGATTTCTGTAGTTAAACATTTGACCCTTGCCAGAAATGGGACCCGAAGTGAAAAGAGTCATAGTTTGCCAAGTGAAGCAGAATCCACAAACAAGCATCTCACACTGGCTGCAGATTGCTTCCTTTGAGAAATTTAAGAGGGAGAAGGGAAGGAAATCATACTGTGTTAAGTCTGCGTATTCTTGTGAAATGCATTATTTACAAAACAGAAATTAATGCACAAAAATGTACTAGCGAAGAGAGGAAGGCACCCAACTTACTCTTCAAGGCCTAGTATGTGTTTTTCATCTCATCTCCCCCCGCTTCCACAAACACACGTTCGCTCCCCAACAAGCCTGGTGTAGTAAGTTTGCTTATCTGGCAGTGCATTACCACTGCCGAACACTGTCTAACCAGAGAAAGTTTCCACAGAAGAAAATTAGTTTCTCAAGATAAAGTCTTTTCTGTGTGTACACACTGTCAAGTTGTACAAGTCCACTGGAAAATAATGTGCATTATTTATTACACATAACACTAGGAAATCTGTAACACTTACAAAGACCATTATGATGCCATTAAAAAGATTTCATGTTCAGCTTTCTAGGCATCTTGGGCACACAGCCATTGCTACAATGATTATTATATTTATCACTATGTAAACTAACTGTAATGCTTCATTAAGATAGAGAAAAATGATATCACTGAGGTCCCTGCAAGAGCTAGTAACGTTCTCCTCAGTTATACGTAGGTTTCCTATCTGCAACCACTTACTGTATCTGCTGAACTGCTCAAGATTTTAATCTGGTAAAACAACACAGCAACACATGCTAAAGAGGGTCCTGAGCTACGGTGTACTGGCCTCTCCTGAACACCATGGTATATAGTTTTAAGCTTGGGTGGTGTACTGCTCATATAAAGGGCCCCAACCTATAGCCATATGTCTTTTAATACCAAAAATCCTTCACAGATGCCTTTTAAGAAGAGAGGGAAGTCTCAGTGCTCTGAACACATGCTGTACATCCACACTGCACTGGGAAGACAATGGTTCTGGCTCCCAATGGGTTAAATGAGACGGATGGGCATGGAAAGCCACAGCTTCCTGCTATCTATTTGACCTAACAGCCTGGCAGGCACAGGCAACTATTGTAAACTGAACTGTCCTGACACATGCATCTAGTTTGAATCAGAAGGATCCCTTCTAACATGGAAAACAACTGACGTGGACTTCGACGTAAGCTATAAGCCTTGGAGAGATTTCAAACACGTTTTGACACTGACGTCGTACTAATTGTTCAGAACTCTTAAGATCCATGGGGACAAAGAGTTGCCGGCAAAGCCTCACTCTCCCTTTTGAGTTTGTGCAACTGGAGCCTTCAAACACAGGGACATTTTCCGGAAAAAAAACCACACTGGTGCGTTCTCTGTTCTCCTTCTCCCTCCCCAGAAGATCCTGGTGTACGTCAGAGAACAGACTGAGCTCTTTGCTGGTGGATTTTCAAAACCACTCAACACCAGGTCTATTTCATTCCTTGCCAAGTAAGCGATAGGGACAGTCACCAAACCCAGCTGCAGGACACTGAGGCCTTGGTGCCTGCCGTTACAGGCTGGACATTCTCCACACGAGTTCTACTTGTTTTATTAAATGAATCAATAAAAAAGTGTAGCTTCTAAAACAAAATTTATAGATGTGCCACCTTTGGAATTTTGTGTGATTTTGTGATCACTCAACTGTGTCCTCTGCACTAATACAATTTATGTCAGCACAGCCACCACGGGATGCTGGATCTGCTTGAATTTACATTAATGGTAATGGCAGAGATGTTTATTGCTCCCATATTCAACCACCAGAAAGGCATATAGTCTGAAACCCCCAACTCCTTTTCTTCTAAGGGTTCTTATCTAAAAACTGTTATCCTGCTTCTAAAGCAGGATTCAAACAGCTGGACAGTCAGCAAGAACTGCAGTAATTTCCATTTATGACCAGCAGAACTTGCTCTCAAAATTAAGTCAATGTGGCAAGATAAGAGAGAGTAGCCACCCAGACCCAGATCAACTGGTCACTAAAGCCCTGTCACTACAGATAAGGCTCATTTAGGAAATGCAAGCACACAAGAGAAATGGGGATTTGCAGCATGGGGAATTCTTGAGGAGTGACGGTTTTAAGCTTTTAAAGACAGGAAAAACAGGAGGGGTGATAAGTGCTGCAGTTCTTCCCTGCTGGCACACAGTAAACACTTCTAACCAGGCCACAGTGATTAAGCTTTTCCAAACGGACTAGATTATCAGAGAAGGATGGGAAGATGTTTCCTGCCTCAAGTCAACCCTCTTCATTACTGTCAGAGAGAAGAAAGGATCAACTTCAGTGTATTTTGTTACAGAGAGCATTATGCCACAGAACACCGAGCATCTACCCCAGTTGATAAAAATCCGATTTACTTCATTTCATCCTGCACGAAAAGAATAAGGACAGTGAGGTGTTTCTTTTCCAGAGGGAGAAGAGGGAAGACAGTGTAAATTTCAAGCACGTGATAAGCAACAAAGAGCTCAAATACAACCTTACAGGCTTCACAGCCTGCTCTCCCCCCCTGCACAGAAGGCAGACCCAAATGCTACGCAGGCCACAGAACGAAAGCATCCCGATTCATGCATTTGGGCCTCGTGCATTTCCTCACTCAAACCCCAAATGGTACTTTACAGTCAAATACTGTTATTTACTGAGGAATGCAAAACCTAAAGAATAAGACCAAGATTCCATAAACATTCTTGCTTTCAAGGGCAGGATTAGAGTAGCAGCAACGTTATGGGTATTTCTACTGCCTTTCCCTCAAGAGAGGCACTCAGGCATTTGCACGGTAACTGAAACGCAGACACCGCAGGAGCATGCCGCATGCCATGCAGCAGGAGTGGATTTCTGTACAGGAGAGAACACTACCAGCAAAAGAACTACTGCAATGTTGGTTACAGGCAAGACCGTCAAGCAAGAAAGCAGTGTTCAGTTCTTATAAGTGAGAAAAAAATACACACACTCAGGTCACAGATAAAATGGTTATGTTCTAGGCTGAGCGCAGCACACAGAATAAGCTCATTATCTACCCCAGGACAGAAAATTCCACGTGTCTCTGCTCTAAATCCTGCTGTCTAGGTAAACTGCAACACGCTATTTTCTAAGCAAAGTACATAATTCCAATACCATGATTTTTTTCCTATCCCTTCATTATCAGTAAAAATACAAGATCAATACTGGAAGCTTTAGAAAATTCATCTTATTGCAATCTAAGTCTCTTCTAGCCTGACACCACAGGGATGGGGACATGAGAATCCACACACACATGCTACACAGCTCTCCAACTGCACTGTTTTCTTCAAGGTTAAAAAAAAAAAAGTCACAGTGACCTGGAGCTACTGCATACCTACTGCTAACCACATAAGCATTTACAAAAAAATGGTGATTATCAGTGCTAAACTACCATTGTGTCCAACAGGGCTTCCGCTAGCTACACTGTTAGTTCACCGTAACACTGAACTTGATGGAGTCTCCCTGCCACACTGATCTCAGTGATGCTGCAGAGCAGGGACATCTCTAACTTTGCATTCAATGAAAGCTGCAGTATCTGAGATGGAAAGGAAGCCCAGAGTAATCAATAATTCATAGAACTATGTGAAAAACTACTCCTCTATCTGTAAATGCATGAGTGGGAAAGCAATTTGGTTCAATTCTTCATAAAAACACATCAGTAGATTAATTTAATTGACGCACAGTCTAACCCTAATAAAGCTAGGCTGGGGAAGGGAAGGCAGCAGGCAGGACAGGCAGCAAGGCTCAATCCCCTGCCTTGCACGGTGGTGGCAGGCAGCACCCAGCATGGCAGCCTTGCTGACAGCCTCCCACCTTCCCCACTGGTGACACAGGGAGCTCCGTCTACTCAAAGGAGCAACATTCAACATCCCCCATGCCTGGAAGAGGGAGCAAGGGTGCAGACGATCAGCCCCCAGCCTTGGGCAGTAGTTGTCTGCCTCAGCAACATTCAAAGGAGCTTCTCAGTCCTGGGTGACTCCAGGGGAGATGACAAGGTTGAAGTACAAGAAAGGCAATGATCAGTAGTTGCACCTGATCAAAGTGGAAGAAACTCTGCTCCACAAAGTTAACACGCATTTCTGAGTGACCTAGATGCTTACAATAGTCCAAAAGTTATTTTTTCACAGATTCTGGCTTTATTAATCTTAGAAGTAAAACCAAACATTTATCAGGGTGCCTGTGCCTTTCATCCGCAATGCCAATTATGCCTAATTTCTGAGCTTCTCCTAACAAAGTAACTGTGCCACAATTGAGAGAGTCTGCGACAAGTTCCATTTCATTGTCAGGGCAAGCTGCTGCTGATGTCAGAGATGCAGGACAAAGAAGAAAAATGAAACTCCTAACTGGAGTTTGCATTTATTGCCTTTTCTCTTTTTAATATGAAAATTAAGCAAAAAAAAAAAAGCCTGGAAAACGCAGTGTTTTTATGACAATCAAGTCAAAGAGAGACCTATAAATGACAGACCTAGACACTACACTGAGCAGAAGCCATTACACTACCCCCTCATCCCTACAGCTACAGCCAGAAGTGGAATTTATTTCTGGGACAAACCAAGACCACATTCCCCAAACAAATGGGGCACAACAGCTTCCAGTACTTATGTCTTCCTAGTCACTATCATCATTTCTCAGGGTCAATAATGACCATGAGAGAAATCCCATATGAACTGAAGAAGCAACGCAAACCCACTCCGGCAAGAACACGGAATCTCACAGCATTTGCCTCCCAGAAATCAAGACAGCCCCATTACAGTTCACCCACTGTTCAAAACCTTTGCATAAAACTTGACAAACAAATTTCATAAACTGCATGAACTTTACCTAAGTGAAGAAAAACAGTGAGGCTAGCGTAACTTGCTAGCTTCTCAGATGTGGCACAGCACTGGGAGATACCAGCAATATAAAGTCTGCCCAAAGCATTCCCTAGCTCTCAAATGACAGAGTACCCTACGCATTAGCTCCTGCAGCAGAGTGCTGGCCTTTGGGAGAGCGAGCGGGAGGCACACTCATCATCTCAAAATAAATCACAGCTACTTGCAGCGTTTGCCTGTCCCATTTGCGAACTGCCAAAGCTGAGAAGCTGTGCCCAAACTGTTGTGCCCACCCTGTGTTGGAGATGCCCCAAGGCCCTCCAAGACTTCTGACTAACACCACCTGTGTTTTAGCACTGCAGTTAAGCTGAATTTGGCCAGTGAAACATGGGAAAACCCACCCTTCCTTCAGGCTGCAGAGGGAGAACTGCAGAAAGGCACAAGGAAAGCTTCAGAAGCACAGTCTGAGGTAATGCCAAGCAAACTGATTTTCATTGCAAGTGGGGCCCCTGCTCCGTCTTTCACCTCTGATTCGGGTCAGATCAGCAGTAAATGTGAACGGACAGAGACAGACTAGGAGCAATCCCTAGAGAAATACCAAAATCTGAGTAGGAGCCAGAATTAACTCTGCAAAGACTATTCCTGGTAAAGACTAGAGAGAAAGAAGCCAAGGCAGCTGCAGTCAAGAGTTCAGTTAGAAAACGATGGCCATGACTAGATAACTATTCTTACAGCTTTCACTCTGAAGCCATGGCCCAAATTCAATGGTTTCTTCTGAACTGCTACCATGGCTTCCTTTTATCTATCCCACAAACTTTCATTCTATTACCCCACCAAAACCAATCTGATGCTTGCTACTACTTTCCCATCTATTTCATACCCAAACGGAGACCTTACACGTTAGATGCTTATACCACCCACCACATCTATGTCAGCACACAAAATTTCTCACTTGGATACTACAAACAGTGTTGCTTCATCTGGTCAGGGAAACAATTTATGGCTGAGATCTGATCAAAGGGTCAGTGATTGAGAACTACTAATCTTTTTTATAAGTAATCAAAGAAGGACCCTCTTGAACTTGACACAATGTGGTCTAATAAGTGTATTAGACATAAACCCAAACATATTTTTGAAATGAGCATTTTGAAATTACATAGATGACCCTACTAATGCACCTCACCAGCTCCCCCATTACAACAACAGTTCAAAGTTCTGAAACAGGTTGCAAGCCCAACCACAAAACCAAAGAGCACGGCTCAAAAAGGAGTTTTCAACAGTGACACATAGAGTCTGCTACGGTTAAGTAAGAAACATGGACAAACGTCAAAGCGCGGGTACAGGAAAAATCTAAGAAAAAAAAAAAACAGAATTTAAACAGTTTGCAAATGAAACACTAAATCTGGGACAACTCCCCCACACTAGGAACAAATGACTAACAAGGAATTCTCTCCTTTGATACTGGTAACCAAAGTGCTACATACATCAACTGTAAAAAAGAAAAAAAAAAAGACTGCTTAGAAGAAAATAAAATACAAAAACAATCTGTGTGCACCCTTATTATAAACCCATACAGGTCAATCTCCAGCAGAAACTAGCCCCCAAGGAACCACACTAATTAGAAAGACACAAACAAAACTACACCAAAGAAGAACTTTATTTATTCTGATACTATCATAATAAATTTCTTCTCCAGGCTGCACTGATCTTCAAACAAACATTATTCTCCCCATCTCCTCCACTGTTGCCACTCTGAAGTTTTTTGTCAAACATTTTAGTGTCTAATATTGAACACACATTTTCTTTCAGTAACAGACATCTACAAGTAGTTTGGATTTTCACACATGAGAACTTTCAGGAATTGGAATTTTTTTTATTCTCACCTAAAAAAAACAGAAGGGAGCGTAAAATTGGGATACCTCTGAAAATCATACACATCTACAAAGCTAGAAGATAGTCAGCACTTCTTACAACTGATTACTTAAACTTACGCTCGCAACACAGCCAAGAAAACAGATACTTTTTGACTACAGCAAAATATGATAGATATTGCCTAACAAGACAAAAAAAAAAAATCAGACATAAGCCCCATGGCAATTATGTAAAACAAAAAAATTAAAGCCCTGAAGAATCAGGTTATGTTCAGGTATTGACATAAAGAAACTTTCTTCAGAAAGTCCCCTCACTTGGAACACTCTGCCAGTTAGCAATGCAGACAAACCTTCTGTAAAACCAGCCTTCTCATGTTTCACCCCAAAAACAGTAAAATCCATGCTCAGGCTCCTATCATGCAAAACACAGTTCCAGGCTAAGTGCTGCCAAGCAAGCTCCTCATCACCCCCAGACAGCATCACTTTAAGCCCTGTCCACTTGGAGTCCCCGATTACTGCGTTATTCCAGACCATGGGCTGAAACAGCCTCTAAAATAACCGGGGCCGGTTCCACAAGAGCTTTGCAGATTACAACCCAGACCTAAAAAACACGTCTGATAACATATAGGAAGCAGATGCAGTATTTGCCATATTAGGAACGAAGGCATCCCACTGCTAGATCCCTAACTGAACCAAAAGTAGATTTACTGTACTAGAAGAGTTTTGTGAAGTGCAAGGGAAAAAAAAAAAAAGAAAAAAAAAGGAAAACTGTTTCACTCCAGTTTCCAACACTTGGAAATTACCTCTCTAAAAAGACCACCAAAATAAAAACAAAGTAAGAAAAAAAAACCCCAGAACATCCCAACATACACTAACTCTCCTCCTCCCCACCAAAAAACCCCAACCCTCCATCATACATGGTCCCATTGATTCCAGAATGCTGGTGGCTAAGTTGTGAGATGATCCTGTCTTCTCAACTTTCATCCCTCCATCACAACATTCAGGCAGAAGCAAAATTTTAAGAAGGCAGAAGACTGACCCAAGGCAGACTCAGTTCTCTCAACCAGATGCATTCTCAAGAGCATGAGGGCAAAATCCTACAGACCCATGATGTGCACCTCCACCCTCGTCCCCATCCCCTGAAACAGGATATAAATTTAAGCCAAGAAGCCTGAAATTAAGATCCACATTCAGATGACTGAACCCTGTGGCAGAACTTACACGTGAGAGGGAGGATGTGTCTCGCTCCTTATCAACTACATGTTCTTTTTTTTCTTTTCTTTTTTCTTTTTCAAGTGTAAGGTAAGTAGGACTTGACTTTTTGCTAGAATTGAAAAGGAAGCATTTTTGCCTGCTAAAAGCAAGTCCAACGGAACCGGGTTGCTTCTATAACACTGCTGGGGCTAGAAGATGGCTCAATACATTTTTTTCTAGGGAGTGGAAGACATGTGAATAAGAGGCCACCTAGGGTGGGTGACAGGAGACAATAGACAGACAACTCATGAACTGGCACATCCGATCAAGTGGATGACACGCACTTACACCAAAGGTCTCCACTGAGTGACATACAGATCACTGCCAGCCCTTCGACATCTCTAAAAGGTATGGTATTCTGTCCCCACTTGAGAGGCCCTGAAAACCATCCTACCTTTTCAGCAGAGACCCACCAAGTACCGGAGGAGAATGCAAAGCGTAGAACTGCACTTCATGAGCCTTCGGATTTTACCATTTCTTTCCCCCACCGCATACCAGATGCTCCCCAACTCATTCCACTAAAATACTTCAGTATTAAAAGAGATGGAATTTTTGAGAATTATTATTGCTGAAAAATACGCCTTATTGGTTAAATGACAATGTAAAACATGCTAGCAGAATACTTAGCACTCAAAAAGGCCCCAAACACCCACAAAGTACATCCCTCTGCTGCAGGCCTCAGAAACAGCAGAAACCGGTTTCCATATCTGCTTGCCAAGCCTACTGCACTCCAGTTATAACATAAAACCTGGGTTAAACTGCCTCAGCTGCACCCCAGGACCCCGGCAGCACCTTCACACTTGTGTCACTACAAGCGTTTGCAGGGCTGCACAGTGTTCTGGATCAGGAAACTTGATCCAGGTTAAAAATACAGTTTATTTTTTGGGACCAAGTTATTTTTAACCCAGATGGAGTTCTCCGCTCCCAGTCACTGCTCAAGCCCATAAACAATTGTACCAGCACAGAGATTGGTACAGGGCAAGGAAGCATTTAAGCCAGCCATGCTACTGAGAGAGGGAAAATAAAAAAAATGGAAAAAAGCACAGCTTTTTCTGTACAGCTGTGCTTGGAATTGATGACTGGTATCTTCGTTTAATATGTATGAAACATCAATTTCATTGCCACTGCACTAGCCCTCGTACAACTTTTATATTCCTACTAGAGACTCATCAGATGTTCTATCAACCCACCACCCCTCTGAACATTCACTCTTCTCTTGTGATCATTAACAACTGTGGGTCCATTTCAGACAAGATCCCTAGAATTCAAAGCGGGACTCAAGAGAGAAAAAAACCAAATACGACTACACTCAAAAAACCAAACCCAAACAAAAAACCCACCCAAACATCAAGATTTATTTCCGACTCTGCAGGTTTCAGTTTCCTCACCTTCTTTTGAAGGTTTTCTTCACAGTGGTAACAGCTAAAGAATTTTTGGGATTTCCGCCTGACTCTGCACAACAGATGAGTAACCCATCCCAGCCCCACGCTGGGAACCATCAGCTCATGTCCTCCTACCCAGCAATGAGGGGGAACATCAGCTTCAATGAAGAGGTAATGATGCAAGTATGGCCTTCATTTTGATACCACATTTAAGCAGTCACAGGGCCTAAAAAAAATTTCACTACTGTTTCAAACTTACACCAGTAGAGAAGCATGTCAGTAAGACCCTAAATCAACACTGAGTGCCACCAATCAGCCTTTTTGGCAGAGACTGTTTCGTTTTAAAGGAAGTAAGTGTCATCGTTTTGCAGGTGCTCACATGACACACACAAGGAAAGCATACTTTTCTTCTTCATTACATACTTATAAATAAGATTAGGTCATGATTCTTCAAATAAAGACACAAACACTACACATGTCTTTACTCTTAAGAACTCAAAGTGCTTTGCCTTACTTTTTTTAATATTTCTGATCTTGTACCTCACTTAAGAAGTAAATTTGCATGTAGCAAGAGCGGTTCACAGCTATTTCAGCATTTGTTATAAATAAAAATAATGCCCAGATGAAGTTGTTTTGGTTTGGGGGTTTTTTTGGGTTTGTTTTTTTTTAAACTTCCAACACAATCCCAAAAATCCACATTCAACGCTGACTTACGTAGGTGTGGTCACAAACAGCAACTGAATGCATGCAGCTGCTGGAGCACGCTTCCCTGTGATTACACTGCAACCCAGCACAAAATTAAGGAATTTATCTTGTGGTGGGTGTGGCAAAGTTGAAAAAACAATGCCTTTTTTTTCCCCCTTCTTTTTTTTAAAAATAAATTGCTCCCAACTACAAGGATGAAATTTATTTGTGCATTTCAAAGTTCAAGACATTTTAAAGGCAAGTATGGGTAGATGAATCAGAAAAACTGATGTGGATTAGAGTTGAAGCAACAAAAGACTCTTTTCACTCAATAAATGCTTTTATGATTACTTCAAAAAATTACCAGGTTAAGTATGACCTATTTGTAAAATATGTAATTGTTTGAAAGAATGTATTGTTTTTGTGCGAATCTGACGTGCAAATACTTCATCCATCTTCTACTTAAATGTATATAAGCATGGCTTTTTTTTTTTCTTTTTACTTGATTGATTTGCAATGACTTTTTTTGAAATAAAAAAAAATTTCACAGATACAACTTCACGCATTTCACGGTTTCAGACTAGGCAATATGCAAAGGTAGTCTCTGGCAGAACTTTAACATGAGCCTCATGTAAAAGCACTTTCCAACATTAAATTGTTGGGGTTTATGTGATGTGGATACTACTTTTTTTTTCTGCAAAATTATCCTTCTAATCCTAAATTCTTGTCTCAGAACAGCATCCTGAAGCACAGGGCTCAAATACTTAATAAAAGGATTGTCTGATCTAAATAATGTTTATTAAGTGCTTTTCATTTCAAAACATCCCAACATGCTTTGCAAACAGCGTCAACTGTTTTCACTCACTTCTTGGGAGCAAGGTGGCAGCTGCTCTGAAAGCGATTAATAGTACATCACGGTTAAGTCTACAAAGCCACAGTGACAGTATTAAATTGAAAAAGCAAGGAAAACGTCAAATAGCTGCATACTCTGAACTACTTACACTTAGTTTCTAAGATTCTAGAGAAAAAGTACCTTCCATAAGCGCTGATTCAAGCAGTGAAGATCGCCGCTGAGCACTCAGTCAAAAAGATACCATTTGGAATACAACAATGCCTCCAGTACTAAGCTGCAGCATCAGTAATTAAAAATAGAATACCAATTTCAATCAGTCACGTTCTTCCAAGATTTAAGCTTTCTTTGAAGTTCTCCCTTCCAGAACTGAGTAGGTCTGAGCCTCCTTCGCGTGCAAGATCTGACAAGGCAGCAGCCCAAGGTAGCACGCCTGCAGTATACAAATAAGCCCACAGCACACCTAAAATGGTACTCTTAAAATGCAAAAGACTTTGTTTCTCAGCACACTGGTACTCACAAGCTTTGGAATGCTTCACATGTTTTTAAAAGGTTTACTATTTTTGGCAGGAAGATGAGGGGAATTTAGTAGTCTTGCGTACAGCTCTGCAAATGTTGCGGGAAGAAGTTGCAACTTTCACGTTGCTGGTGCATGGAAATGGTAGTGCTACCCTGCTCGATTTAGAGGAAGGAGAAGCAACTAAAATAGTTTCTTCCTCACTATCCAGAGTTTTTCTTTCATGTAAGTAGCATCCAAAAAGCGTAACAAGCCAAATGAAGTGAATAAATTCACAGAACTGTGCCAGTAATTCTCAAATTGGCCCAGTTCTACTAACACTGAACTGCTTTCAATAATCAGCCACCTCCAACCCCTCTTTTTTTCCCTTAGGGATTCCCAGGGGAGTCTTCCATGTAAAATAGGGACAAGGAAGATTATAAAGTAAACTTTTGCAGGTCACAGTTCAATATTGCCCAGCCCTAGCCTTTGGCAGAGCAGCCATCCTAGACCAAAGAGGTAAATCCATGTGTGTCAGACAGGAAGAAAATACCAAGCTACACCAGAAGAGGAGCAATCCAGATGCCTCATCTGCAAGCCCCAGAGAACTGTCTGCCACCTATGAGTTGCGAAAAAAAGCCCATTGTTTCTCCACTTGTTTGGATGCACTTTCATTGCATTGATAAAAATTTTGCCGGCTGAACTCATCTGCTGCACAGCTAACATAGGCTTTCTTTGTGAGTAAACTAAAGGATGATGCTCAGACAGTGGATTACGAGCCACACAAAAGCGAAGCGCTTTCCAGCCGTACAAACCCAGCTACAGGGAATCCAAACAGAGCAGAGAGACCACTTACAGCGCTCCAGCCAACTCACAGGGAAAAGAGCCTTTATAAACAAGGCATTATGAATTATAACTAGGGTCTTGGAAAACATGTTTGTTTCTACAAACGTAACCCGACCAAGTCAATCTTTCTCAGTCAATGCAGTACACAGAGATGGCTCCCCAGAGGATTTATTTGAAAGACTTAAGCTTCTTCAGAATTCAAGTTTACTGCATCTTTATTTTATTTTCAACAAATGAAATGTTCACTATCCACTCACACTTCAGTAAATCCCCAATTCTAGCAGGTGAATAAAAGAGCAATAAAAACAAACCCATGCCACCTTCTCATGTTAGTTTGTAGACTACAGTTACACATAAAACATATGCACAGCAAAGTGGGTTTTTTTGTTTAAAAACCCATGGGTATAGCAAATTCATGGAGGGAACTCTCCCAGAAGGCCATGCCCTTGTCACTGCTACTAAGCTGGCAAAGCACAACCTTCTTCTAGCTGGATTACCAGACAAGCAGCATGTGATTCTCCTTCCGCTATTACTGTCTTAGTGAATCTGATCAAGTCACTTAAGTAATCTGTATCTCATTTTCCCCATACACGAGCATAAATTTCCTCCAGTCCTTCCAATGGCATCATTCCTCAGCCAAATGCTCCTCAGAATCAGGATGTTTTCCCTGATGCGTAGACCTAAGCTTCACGCATTTTAGGTGACTTTACCTTTTCAAGACATACCATATTTACTGAGAAAAGATCCTACAGGACGAAATTTGCTAATGCTCAATCTCAGAAACGTTCATAGACCTCTGTCTTACCAACATTCTCCCACCACATTTAAATTTACGTATTTGCTACCCACAAACCAGTTATTCACGAGGGAAATTGTTCCATTTAAAAGAAAAACCCCTCTCAATAAATTTTTTGCTTGCTAAAGGCTTATTTTATTACAGGAAAACCTTTCCCAATTCTTCTACACCCCAAGGAACAGTCACGCTCCTAGAAGATTACAAAAGGATGCTCACAGATACCAGGTGACTAGAGCAGACTATGAAAAAAAAAAAACCCAAACCAAAAACATATCAGCATTGCTTTGCTTCTTTAAATTGAAAATAAATATGCACCAAAGCCTTATTCATAATATACTCCTGAGCGATACCTGGACCAAATGATTCTGACCAGATTTGTTATTTCATGTCAAATGATGCTTTTTCTGCACTGTTTGGAGCGGCCTCTTGCCGACCAACAACAGATCAGTGAGTAAGTCAGACACTGCAGGACTGTGGCGTGGCTGACACCTTTATGAAACAACAAAAGTAAGTCACTCTTCCTTTCTGCAGGCTACCCACCAACTACCGCTTAAAGAAACACTTAAACTACAGAACTGACCTGTTTTCCTAGGCCAAATATACATTATTCTTTCACAACTGAACTTGGTTGGATACAGACACAAAAAGGAGACAAACAGCTTTGATACCACTGTTAATCAAACTCAAAAGCCGGAGATGTTTCAAGTACAAGTTCAAGAAAGAGGATGGTTCATTTGTGAGGATTTTTCCGCGGTCATTCTACTCCCCCTCACAATGAGGAAAAAGGATGTCAGGATGCATACACATTGCAGGATTCTTAGCAAATACCACAGCAGCCGTCCATGTTCCCAAAGACATACCTGAACCAACCTTTTAGCAGATAATTGATTTCACCTTCCCAGTCACCTTGACCATTCAATTCTGGAGTCACATTGCTTACATACTTTCTATGCCTAACTGGATTGGGCTTGAACATGAGAAAAGGGTCTGAAATTTGTCTCCTTTTTAATGCAGATAGAAGTAAACAGATCGTTTCCTAATGAGCTGGATCATGAATGAACTATAAAATAAGATGCTTATTTCCAACCTTTTAGAAGAGCTAGAGTTTGATTTATACACATTTCATTCAAGCTGCTAACAGGTAACTTTAGCATCTCCTGTAGAGATGCATTTAAAAAAAAAATTTTTTTAATTCTTTTTAAAAAAAAAACAGGCTTTCCAGAGCAAATATAGTTAGTTCACATTAGCTACTTCCCCACCCATAGCAACAGAGCAACATGAATTATTATGATAAAGATTAAGGTAATCAGAATATTATCTAAAAAGACTACTTTTGTTCTCTTACTCCAAAAAACTTAATGTATTCTGTTCTTGCCTTAGGTATAGGAGTAGGAACATGACAGAAATCAGGGAGTTAAAAAAATAACAGAGAAGCAGGTACTCCTTCTTGTGTACATTTCCTTCCTCTACAATACCTCAACTCTTTAAAAAGCATGCTGGAAGAAAAATCTGTAAGCTTTCCTGTTGGATCTTTATACCCAAGTGATGAATGTAAGTCTCTTTTGCTTAATGTGCTTTACATGTGCTTCCACAAAAACTCTAGCACACGCACCCAACCAGATTTATTTTCCAGAAGCAGCAAGCTGCCTGACTGTAATATAGTCATGCGCACCACTGGTCCAGTGCAATATAAGAAAATAGGGTTATACAGTAACAAAAAAGCATTTAACAACAAATTTTCCAAGCAAGATGCTCATCAATTCTTTATGTTGTGTTTAAAAGGCACCTGCAACCACTCACAAACAGTAATTGGTGCACCACAGTACTCACGTTAAATAAGATTATCCTCCTTACTGGACAGATGGGACACTGCAACTTAAGTGACTCTCCCACAAAGCAACCATAGGACAGAGATATAAACTGAACCCAGTCTAACATCATAAAGTACAAGACAATTTTAAATAGCTGCCCATACACAGAAAGACACAGAGCACATACAATGCATCATCCAGAATATAGGTAAAGACCTTCAAAATTCAAACACGAGAACAAATTCAGATTAATCTAAATACTGTGATATATTAAGCATTTTAAAATACTGAAAAAGGGAACAAAAAAAAACAGTTTAGGGATTATTCAAAGTATTTTATGTAGAGAACAACAGTAATAAATTACCTTCTTTCTCTTACCAGGGATAGTCACAACAATTTTAAGCCCGTAACTATGTAAATTTCTGTACACAGAAAACATAAAATATCAAACAAGCTGACATGTTTCAAATCATTATCAACAGTGTTTAGCATATAAATTAACACAGACACAAAGCATCTACAAACATTTATTTTTAAACTGTTGGGAACACAGTAAATAATTAAATATTTTTTCTCTGCGCCTACAGGAAAAAAAGCAATAATATAGAGTATAAGGAGCATTGCTCAGCATAATTTTAAAACGAATACATTTAATACACATCAAATGTGTGGGACAAAGGGCCCTTGCAGAAAGGTGTCTTTCAAAAACAAACCTCAGGACTAGACATCCAAATATCTGTTGATACTTTAACAACACCAATGATCTAATGACCGAGCTTTTGAAAGATATAACAAGATAAAACTAAGTCATTCTTTGAAGAAAAACATATAAGACTTCTTTCACAAGCTTCAAAATGAGCCACTCCAGCTTTCTGCACTTTTTTGCTTTAGATGCTTAAAAGCAGGCAGCGTTATTTTCCCCCTTCCCAAATCAAAACTTTCCAAATGAGGCATGACAAAACAAGCTGAAGACCCAAGTTAACTTACAGGGCAAGCTATGGACATGCAGGGGAATCTCAACAACATTGTTATCAAAGAAAGCGCTGACATCCAACATTTAATCTACCATCAAAACTGAAGTCTACGTTCTCTCTCACCAGCAGCTCCAAAGCTCCTTTGCAGTACAGACCAATCTATGCTTTAACAAGACATATTAGAAAGTAATTAAATTTATTTTCTGGTTGATTTTTGGACTCAAATAAAACATGTCCCTAGGCTATAACCAGCAAGAG
This sequence comes from Larus michahellis, assembly GCF_964199755.1. Classification (NCBI taxonomy): domain Eukaryota; kingdom Metazoa; phylum Chordata; class Aves; order Charadriiformes; family Laridae; genus Larus; species Larus michahellis. The sequence continues at coordinate 4,808,269 of NC_133904.1, read as the reverse complement.
ATTCTTCACTTAAAATTAAATTACTGGTTACTTTTCTGCACTCCTTCTTGGGGTTAAAAAAAGTGCCTGGGGTTCCACAAGGCCTTTCTCCTACCATAAAACAATCAAAGCTCCATGGCCATTTTCCCACCCAAACAATAAAAGCAATAAACACTATTCAGACATTCCCAAAACTCATGGATTAACAAAAGAGTATGAAGGGTGTGGGGGGTAAAATGAGGTCTGACAACAACAAACCCTGGGGAACACACAGGACTGGGGAGATTCCATAAACCCAATTACAGGCACATGACCCGCGCATAGGGCAGATTTGTTCTCCAGCCCACAAAATTAGAAGGGAGTTTACACGTAGGAAGAAGAGAGCTTACACCAACTCTCCATTTTCATCGCGTATTTGCAAAGGGCAGCACGAGACAGACTCAGCTCGGGTGCTGTTCTGACTCTAACCAGGTAGACATGGGAGAAAAGGCAAGCGGAGAGAGGAAAAGCTCTCCAGTAGCTCATACTGCCAAGAGACACCGCCTGTTACAAGAAGGCTGTACGAACTGCATTGCGAATGACTGTTTTCCCCCAAAACCAAATTATTCTGGCTGCCAGAGGAGAAGCAACTTTGGAAAGGAATGTTTCTAAACAGAGCAGCAGCATTTCTGATGAGATTGCTGCCCACCGGGACACGAGTGCAGCATCCTTCCCATCTCTGCTTCCAGGGCAGATCATAGAGATCCAGATGCTGGCCTTGGAGCTTCCAGCATGAAACACAGTGAAATCAGAGTGTATACCCACCAGCTGGCTCCAACAGGAGTTGAACGGGACCTGATTCCACAGTTAAACTGGGTTTTTCTCCCAGCTTAACTGCAGAAATAGCTGCAATAATCAAAGGCTCTATGCCTTCCAGACTTAAAAAAAGAAAAAGGAAAAAAAAGCAATGGAACAGCCCAATGAAACTCCTGTTGAAGCCAGCTGGAAGATTAGTTTTAAGGTGCCTGCTTAAATAAATAAATCCAGTGTAATTGGACAATCTAGGAATTACTACTATAGATTAAATAAACCACTTTTGGTTGGCCTGCTCTAAACCAACCAATTTAAAAATTGATCAGATATACGAATTGCGTAAAAGCCTGGGTATAAACAGCCATGTCAAGTGCATTGTCTGTCTTCAAGTAAATTATATTAATGAACTAAAATTGTTTGGTTGTTTTTCACACCATGAGACATTGTTTACACTTGGCAAAATCCTCTGGCCTAGATTTTCAAATAGGACTACTGGTTTCAGGCACCTTACATTTAAGCTGTACACCACCCATCAGAGCACTGTAGACGAGAACAGTTCTTAAAATAAATAAAATTAATTAGAGTATCTCACTGAAAACCCCAAATTTCACCACTTTTTTAATCAACATATCCAGAAAGAGCTGAGCCCCTCTCCCACGAAATGTTCATAACACACATAAATCACTAAAATGAGAACCCAAATATTACGTTACAGTATAACCCCACTACTTCATATTAGAAAAAAAAAAAAAAGCCCACACTGATGACACAGGGAGCAGGAAACAAGATTAGAAATCAGTGGCAAAGCTGCAGGACGGTTCTGTCAACGACAGAAAGCTGACATATATGAAAATCTTTCCTATATATTGGCAGATGCCTTTTATTTTATCAGTCTTTTCCTAGGATGGAGCAAGATGCAACATGATGCATTAATGGAGAAATACTTAGCATTAGTTTAGAAGCCCTAGTTTGCAAACTGGTTTTGGCAGAATGTCCAGAGAGTAAGAACATGACAGGAGCAAGAGATGCTTCCACAACGAAAGTTCCCTTGACGAGGACAGACCTCTACAAACTCATCTCAGTCTATGCTTTACCTGAAGCCCCTGGTAAGTGCATCACTGTGACACAAGCTGCCAAGTAGTTTGTCCACCCAAGGCACAGCCCGAAATAGCTGCAGAAAGGGATGTAAAAAAAGGCTTGTATATAGTAATACAAAAGACAACTTGTCATTTCAGTTGGGCAGCAGTCCACAGAGGCAACCTTTCTGCAGATGGCTTGCACTCTTTGTGTTTCATCAATATCTGCAAAAGCCTTTCACATCAGCTAACCAGAGATCAGCACTTCCTTCGTTTTGACAGGAAGCAACAAGTTTGCCAGTGATGTATCACTTAAGTAATCCAACACTACAGAATTCAAAGTTTTTATACAATTACTGTTCTCTGGAAGCTTTCTAGAGCTCCAATTCACAAAATAGTGCTGAAGATAAATCAAACAGCCCTCTATAATGCATGCTACAGAGCAGACCCTCTGGCCCAGAATATTTTTCTCTACAATTACTATTTCCTTGCGTGCTCCTATACAATAGGTAGAGAGAAAACAGACTAAAACATGTCAATAGATGTCTTCCAAAGGAAATGCATGTAGAACAGACCCTCAGGAATACTTTCCTCACCTGGAGACACAACTGCTACAGATGTAAGATTCATTCAAGTCTAAATAATGTTTTATCTGGAAGTCATTTTGAGAAGCAAATCCCTCATATAATTAAGGCAGCTTGGCTCAGGAAACACAGAGGCAAAGTCAAACAAACAAGTTTGCAATCACCGTCTAACCTGTATCCTTTACTTGCATTCAGAATAGAACGGCTTGCTAAACCAGAGTGCCTGGTCCCTGTTTAACTGGTTCATCACTTGCCTCTGGGTGTCCCATTAGCTCTCACATCTGCAGCAACACAAACACTGTGTTTTTATTATTTCTGCTAATCTTATTTTCCACATATTACATACAACAGTATAAAGTGTTCATTACTGCAGCATATAGGTAGGTTAAACCACACCTGCTTCACAAGAATAGAAAAAAACCTACTAGCACAACAAAGCACTTAACAAGAAAAATCAAACCTGCTTTACCTAATTTTACTCAAGAACACATTACTATAATCACATCTGTAGACTCTTCCTCTATTGGCTACTGCAACCACCACACTTCTTCACTTATCATATCCTATAAAGCTATTGTTTGCAGACTGTCTTTCCAACAGTACCATGACGAGATCTACCTTCTGTACTCTCTCCTCTAGGTAACACAGTTCAAGGTCTCTCTCCAGATACTTCAAATGTTTCATGGCCATGGCCCAAGCTACCGGAGAGATTACCTCTCACTGCTGCAACTGCAACCTCCCACAGAAGCTACATTTCACTAGACAGTCACTGGGAACCAAAAGAGGAAAAAAAAAAAAAAAAATATATATATATATATATCTCAGAAGCATAGAAAGCAGAATCTTCATGTAAACTGACTCCATAAAGTAAAATGACCAAAGACCTCATGACTTCCAAACTAATGTAGAAACATATTCTTTTGACTCCAGCTCTCCTGCAATTACTTTTTCATCCACAAGACACACCCACTCACCCACACAAACCAAAACAAGCCCAACACAAACCCTATAAATTTAATCAAGGAAGGAAGAGCAAGTATGAGATGTTTATTTCTATTTTTAAATACTTGGGAGGTGCCTCAGTGCTCCCTGCCTAGATAGATAACTAAGTAGGTGCTCCAGAACAGTGAGATCCACTGCACGATCTGGCATATCCAAACAGCAAAACATCAGAGCAGCTCAAAAGGCTATTAAAGAAAAGCTTTTGAAATAATTGTTTCCTCTAAGCCAGAACAGACAGTAACTTGGGGTGTTGTTGCAGAAAAATACATACATATATATATACACACACACACACTCAAGCACACCAAAATGCTCTAAGCAGCACTATGGTTTACAGAGAACAAGACAGTCTCATTCTTGTTCCCACAGTTCGTTTCTGCCTCAAGCAAAGTTGGTTGCCACTCTGGTTGCTCTCTCCCTCACCCAAATGGTTTGCATAGCAGATTCGCTGAAACATCAAGTTTTAGCCATGCCCTAATCCTGCTGACTTTTCTCGCAAAACTGCTGGAAAGGAATTCCTCCTGGCAGCTGCAGTGCCTCTGCTCATTAGTTTACCAAGCAGCAGCAGAATGGAATAGACAGGCACATCATTTCTGTACTGCTGCAGAGAACAGCGATAAGGAGCAACCAGGCAAAGGGAACGCTCCCAGGTTCACAAATGTGTATCGGAAGGGGAGGACAGAAAAGGCAGAGGTTTTAAAAGGAAGACGGGAGCACAGCTTGTGAGAACCCAGGCAAGTTACTGCCACACTTGCTGCTGCTGCTGGGATAACAAGCAAGGAGGGAACTCTCCTTTTCCTTCAGCCTTTACTAGTACGATTTGGGGGTGGGGATGTTTTAGGGTTGTTTGTTTTTTGTTTGGTTTTTGGGGGTTTTTTTGTTGGTTTTTTTTTTTTTAACTCCTGCTTTAAGGCATTGCGATTAACCAGGCATGGCACAGAGTTATTCACACCAACTCCAGTGTCTCCCGGATACTAGAAGAATGAGTAGGATAACACCGCAAAATAGCTGTCCACTTGCTCATGACATTCTTTGTCCAGACAGCACCCTCCCGTACAGGTCAGATCATGCAGCCCACTAAGCAGATACAGAAAAGCAAACATTTTACTTCTTGCTATGCAATTTCATTGAAGTAACCCTATTACAGATATTGTGTATTAAGCATGCTTAATGTAAACAAAGTACATCTCTTGAAGGATCTGCACAGAGCTTTGCACAGTTTATGGTGACTGGTAAGCCCCACGTTGTTCAATACTACTTCCTCCTCCTCCCTCATCCCGGGCCAGCTACCATTTTAATAAATATTTAATAAGTAGACAAGAAAAGCTTCACAGCTTGAAGTTTTAGGGTACTACATGTATGGTGTTGAATTTATCCAACCGGGAAGCATATGGACACTGCATCCAGAGCCCTAACAGCCCACCACAGATACAGCACACAAATCCCAGTACGATTAAAACAGTGCCATGCTACAGCAACGCCAGTTCACAGAGAAAAATGTTTCTTTTAAACCAGGCAGCCCAGTTCTCAAGTCACAAGAAGCTAGAGGCTGGGACCTGCAATTGCCACAGATTTCAGTGGCCTACAACTTTCACCAGGCACCGCCATACTGAAAGATTTCCACTGCATTCCCGACTCCAAAAATGCCGCCTCACTCTCTCTTACCACATATTTCACTTTTCTCCTAAAAAGATAATTTGCCATGTGCAGATAATTCTAACCATACCAAGAAGTTTCCTAAGGGTAGAAAAGAATAAAGTCTTTGCCTAGAAAGAATATGAATTTTTCTAATTGTAAGATATATTCCAATGACTTATATTCTCCTGTAAACAACTTGATCCTAAATCAGCCCTTGAATTTAACGTAGTCTACAGCTGGTTTGCTGGAAGCTGTATTTGTTTTCCCTGCCACCCCTCTCTATTCATTTCCTGGAGCAAAGTATTACTATTATTTTAATTTCTCTTCTGCTGAAGAGAAATGGATGCACACAAACAACTGCAGTGAGCAGAAGAGGAAGAATGCTTCATCTCTGAATTAAGGATTTGCATACTGGGTTTTATCTGTAACACCCACTGCAGTATTTTATCCCAGACTCTCAGATCACAAAAGGCAGAGCAGACAGTGACTCACTGCAATTTCAGTTCTGCATGTAGTGTTTCACGTGGACCAGTCAATTCTGATTCTGCCAAACAGCCTTCATCAAGCACTTAAAAAGTAAAGCATCTTCTCTAAGAGAGAGTTCCTATTCACGTGCTGCCTTCACGAGGAAAGCTCCAGAGGTGGAAGGGAATTTAGTCAATGTTTCCCCTTTGTGTTGTAATGATTTAAGATTCAATTAATACTACATAGGGAGGCAGTAATTCTGAAACACCTGCCTTAGTGATAACCAGATTAAGACCTCCAAACTTGCTCCACTCCAAACAGCAACAGCCTGCCAAATGACAGCAGTTGTCAATATCGACCAACTGGAGGCCGTGTTTTCTGTTAAATCCTAGACCACTCTTTTAAAGAGGATTCCCCACAAAACAGGAAGGGGAAAAAAAAATTTTAAAAAATAGTCACTTGACAGCTCTGAATTCATTTAGCCAGAAGTCGCAGCTCCTCCTCTGCACTCTTTGAAGGCTGGAGACTGGCAACACTCCTATCAGATGCTTTCAAATCCCTTAAAGGGAAGAGATAAAACCAAATAAAGGGTAACACCACCCACAGAGACTGAGCTACTTGTCTCTCTAATCAATACACTGTGCACACTAGAGAGAGCAGCTTGAAGATAGATTTTTGGGGAGAAAGGCTGGGCAGGGTGGGGGAAAAACAAGCTGAGCAGCAGCTGGTTTCATTGTGAGAAGAGCCAATAGGTTTGGGGCTTGGTTTGCTGTTTTTCTTTCCACCCCTAAAAAACAGGGGCTTCTTTGGATTACTCTGGATAGCATGAAGCTTCCCAGACAAATACAAAGTGCCTCAGAATTAAGACCATGCTTGTCTGAAATCTATAGAGAAATCTTTAGACCGGTGTGCCAGCCCAGTGATTAACAAAGCAGAAGACCTTCCTGCCTTTTTAATGACACAAAAAGTATTTCAACCACATAACAAGGAGCTGGTTGTTTTGGTTTGGGTTAGTGTTTTTGGGGGTTTTTTTTGTTTGTTTGTTTGGTTTTTTTTCTTTTTTTCTTTACCTTTACACCCCTTCATCACATCCGCATATCGTGACCTATTCGAACCACACTTAAAAGCTCAATCTGAGTGCTCAGTGATACATAACTTCCATTTTAGTGAAACAATCCATCTGCTCCATGTGACTCAGAGCCTGCTTTAAGAATGCAATACTGTTTAGGCCAACGGTTGCACCGCACAAAGTGTTTTGTTCACATGCATTCCTTTGGGATGACAGAGCCTATCCACGCCGTAACGGTTGGGGCCTGTGGTTTTTTTCCCCTCATCCGCTGAATGCTGCAGTGACTAAGCTGACAAAAATTCCTAGCCAATTATAAACCCACTTAAAGAGACAGGCAATCCCCCTGCAACCTTCTCTTGCCATCCTATACGGGAAGTTTCTATACATAGAAAAACATCTCCTCCTCCCAAGGCCTGCATTGATATAAAAGATTTTCTCTGCGCGCTTAACACTTCAAACATGCTTCCTATATGGCATCATTTCCCAAAACTACAAGCTTTACATCCATCACACATCAACCCGGGGGGGGGGGGCGGGGGGGGGCAAAGAGGAGAAACAGGCCCCTCAATTGAGTTATGCTAGTAAAAAGTTAGAGAAGCCATTAATGGAGGGACAATGAGTATGCTCGGAAGAGATGAGTCTCAACAGCTATTAGAGCACTGTTTATTAAGAAGGGAACAATTAAGCAGCTATCAAGCCAATATGTTGCAACAAAGAAAAAACACATCAGAAAGGTCACACTGTGTACAAACTAGAAGTTTGATCCACCTAAGAGCGTAATCTGAACTTTAACTAGCAACAACGAGAACTCTGAGTTGTCTCTCGAGTCCTTCTGAACATGCAAATCATAACCAAATTCCAAAAAACATCAGCTTTTCCAAGAGGGATCCTCAATTCATATGCTGAATTCATTCTCGCCTACATCGTCAAGGGCTACACAAATGCATTTAATACTTCGCCAGGGCATACAGAACTACACTTTGGGCAGGTAACTGCAAGTTCACTTTGCCCAGCAAGAAACAGTAAACAAAAAAAATTAATAATTGAGAGACTGGCATACGGTTTCTAGCTTTAGAAAAACAGGTTATGGGCACCTCAAACCCTTACCATTTTATGGTGGGCAAACTACTTGCTAAATCATTTTTAGTGCTCGTCTGATAGCACATGCACATTCCATTCCAAACGCTGAAAACTTTGCTGGGGAGGGGAAGAGGCAGTCGACAACTGAACCAGACTGAGTTCACCTCGGAAGAAAAAGGCAATTCAACAATCTGTATTAACATACTATTATCCTAGCATCTTTTTATTATAAGTTAATTCTCAGAGTCATAAACAGACTTGAGAAGGAAATCACACTATTAGTGGGAAGGAAGGCTAAACAAAGGCTGTTTCATCACTGTTTAACACTGAAAAACTTGTTTGCCACATGAAAACAATTTATGAAAATGCTTAAGGACAATTCATTCCAACATTCATGTCTGTTTGGGGAAGGAAAAAAGGAAAATGGCACCTACTATTCAAAATTTTAGAGGGCATGATTCCCATCCAGGGTTGAACCTAAGTTTTACCTTTACTGCTAAAAAAAGCAGGCTGGCAAGTTCAGTGAGTTTGCTCACATACCCACCTCCAAATCTCCTTCAGCCTCACTGCACACAAATTCAATCACAGATCAGTCATCACGAAAGACATATTTCTATACATTCCATGAAAACAGACAGCTGGATGGAGGACAGATCTTTTCAGGGCCCCCACCAAGATAAAACGACTGGTTCAAGTTCACCCCTTGTTAAGACATCCACACAAGCATTAACTGTCAAAACAGAAATAAAAAACAAAAAAAAAAAAACCCACACCCGAAAAAAAAAACCCAAACCTTGCAACTCACTACAAGACGGACTCTTTGCATGGTTAAGAGCCACAACAGAGAATGTGGAAAATGCTAAGCCAAGCTGAGTTTGCCTTGTCCCTGCAACATTTGCAAGAACACAGCAAAAATACAGCTTTCTTCTGCTTTTACACTTGACATTTCTCTGACATTTTCCCTATAATGCTGCTAGCTTTTCCCAGCTCCCAGTTGTTTTGCAAATTCATCATCAAATTAAAGTCTTACATTACATGTAAGTAACTATCCAATATAAATGTCTAATCTATTAACAAACATTTATCTAACATACATCAATGGGGCCTGGAAGTCCATGTTAAGCAGGTTACTCAAAGATTTGGTTCAAGTTTAGATGCATATTTGATTTCATAGTGGTACTGCTGCACAGAAAGGTAAAACAAAAAGTAATTCACTAAACAACGCATCATCCTGAATCTCCTCTAGGATGAAAGCAAGTCGCTAAGAACAGCAAGTGATGCAAGTAAAGCCAAAAGCATTCTGTTTGCAGTCCTACCTAGCACCAGATTACCAAATTTCTGAAACATCACTAACATATAGTACCATTGAAAGTACTTTCAGTATGTCACTGGGGTTTTAAAGTACTTTTTTTTTTTTTTAAAGTTTGAAATAAATAAGCAACATCTTAGAAACTCACTGAATGTGACTGCAGACATCATCTTCCTGTCCCCTTCTGCTCCACAGCCTCATGTCCCTCGGGCTACAAAGCCTATTCCCTTCTCTTGTTAGCCTCCATATAACGAGAGGTTAGACAACGACTTTTTTTCAAGCACTACAAATTAAAAGATTGCACACTGTTTGTGTGACAATCTAGTGATGCTTCTGTATCTTCTTGTAAGAAGGACTGGTATTATTGTTCTTCCCTACCCTTTACCACACAGCATCAGAGAAACTCAATCCATAAAACCAGGGAATGACTATTTCCTATAAGTGATCTCCAATTAAATTTTTATAGTTGTTTTTCTGACAGTGAAGCAATTACTTGGCATGAGACAATTCAAGTAAATCCATATTGTTGCAGCAATAAAGATTACTCAGGATTTCAAAGTCTCAAGAGGCAAATATCTGAAGCCATGGAAAACAGGCAGTGTGGATCCAGAAGGGCTTTCTGTCCAGCCAGGTTTCAATCATAGCACGCTCTTGTTTAATTGCAAGTATAAGATGTATTTACATAAAGCACAAAAAACTCTGCCTCCACTTCCTAGCTTGAGCAAGGCTGTTGGGGTTAACTTTAGCACTGCTAATCCTCATTTCTCTTAAATCAAAATGTCTCTATGCAAAACAGAGCTTATATTACTCCGAATAAATCGGCATATACATTTAACCACCCTGACTATCACTTGCAAGGTATTCTACTTACACTGAAATCAGGGCAACATTTACTGCATCACTCCACAGTGCCTGGATTACCCCTCCCCATTATCAGAAACAATAGCAAAAGAAATAAGCTTCTCCAATAGTATGCATGGTCACTAGAACATGGCTACACATCACCTGGTGAATATAAATACACCTCTGGACTGACAAATATAAAGCAAGTTGAAGAAGCAAGCGTAAAATACGGTGTTTTGTAAGGAGAAAAGTGTGTAACGTGTATGTACATGTGAGTAGAAAAGACACTAGGTATTTTCAAAAAACTAAGAACACTTCTAACTTTTTTTTTTATTCTTTATTCCAAAAAGCAGGGAAAGGGTCTATATTTTTTAAAGGATTTTTAAAAGTGTTTTTGTTTTTTTTAAATCCATAGCAAGGTGTCATGATGGACCAGTTAATTGCATCAGGGCTTTTTAATACCGGAAAACAAAACTCCAAAATTTGAAGTCCTCTCAAAGGCACTACACATCTTTCTGCCACAAGAAACTAGGAAGCCAAGACAAGTATTCAACGTTAGCACCTAGTTTTTGGCGACTAGTGCAGGCTGCAAGATTCAAGATATTCTTCCCAGGTTATGGCAGTTTGCAACAAAACAAAGAAAAACAGCAAGTATACATTTGCTTAATTTTAGCCATTTTCTCAGAATATAAACCACTGCTACAGTAATTAACTGCAGATTGGCCTAAACTGCTCTGCGGCCGTTCAAGCTTACCAATTAAATATGCTCTCACAGCCATAATAAAAATTCTGGGAAACCTCTGGCTGAAGAACAGGCTTCTCAGGAGGGGAGTGAAAGTCAGAAAAAAAACTTCATTCAGAATGAAAACACTAACAAAATTTTTTTTAACATGCTCCAGATTTTTCTAACTCAGTGACACCAACTGTGTCTTTTACAATTTATTTTTTTTCTGTCTACCCTTCTGTTTATTCCTTTCAGAAGACATTCATTTGCTGGAGAGTTTTCATACCAATCAAATGGACAAAGAACCTGTCAGTTTCAAAATAAATTCAGGTTTATACGATACTTTTTTTTTTAACCCAACAAAAGTAGGATTGGCATTATACAGACTAGCTTCACTTAACATTATACCACATAAAATTTGCTTGTTAAAAGAGTAAAACTTTTAAAGCATGTTGTCCTCTGCTGATATACACTATTTTACTATATTTCAGGGTTTAAGAAAAAACACAAAAAACCTTAAATGAAGCAGCAAACAGAGAAAAGCATGCAGATGTAATTTAAAGCAAATTAAGCACAATTTGATTCGGCATCTCCGGCTCCCAACTTCTTTCTCTCTCTTCATGTCTACATAGTTCATGTATAGACACGGGAATATAGCAAATACTCCTCAGAGAGGGGAAATAAGACAGGGGAAAAAAATAAAAAAAATCCTAGCACATGGTTTTCTCCACTACTCTGCTGAATCAACAGGGAGCAGATTCCCAGATGGCGTACACTGGTAAGTACCGCACAAGTCAATGAAGCTATGTCAAACGATACCACTCAACTGCATTATCTTTTGAGCTCCATGTAAACAAACAGGAGCAGATTCCGAATATTTGTGAGAATACATCATGTTACTGTCTCCATATGTTTAAACATTTTAGTAGAAGGTACATATGGACCACTCTTCCCACTCACTGTCATTCTCTCCCTCCTGTTCCTCATTCCCCGCATACACCATATCTTTTCAGGCCACTGTCAAACCAATTCAAAAAGGAATAAGGATACATTTTCATTAAAAACATTTTGTGCTTAGCTGCCATCTGCTTCTTTATCAGCCTCCAAATCCCACATGCCTTTTCCATGGTCTGGAGTTTCACACATTCGGAAGCCGAAAGTTTTCTTCTGTTGTATTGTGAAGTGCAATCTACGTGAGCTATTGTTTTTCATGTCAAATTCGCCTCTTCGGAAACAAGTGCTTAATGCTTATGGCCCTAATCCATGTTCCCTCTACAATGCCAATTTAAACGTACTTTTTTTTTATGCTAGTGGCAAATCTAATCTTAAAGGTCCCTCATGCACTGCAGATACCCCCACCTGCACTGTTTTTACGGGAAGCGTGGCTATTTCACCCCCTTTGCACAGCACTATCATCTGCTCTCTCACAAACGGAGAACCCAGACTTCCAGACTGTGCTCTTGTCCTTTCACACAGAAGCTGCAGTTGAAGCCATTACCCCTTCAGAGCAAGTATTAACAGGCTGTCCTCCCCATAATAAGACCCCTAGTCTTTCTTTATTCTGAATAGGAAAGGAAGGGTTTCAGCTAATACTTGACAGAGAGCATCTCCATCTTAACTCGGGGGGTGTATGGAAAGCAGACAAGTAATTAAGATGAAGTTAAAATGAAATAAAAAAAACGACCCATACACCATAGATCTTATATATGGATCACTGGCAGTTTTGCTATTTCTTTCCCACATAACAGTTTGGCTAGTTCATTTCTTGTGACTCCAGCAAAAGCAAAAGCGTCTTAAGAAGCGTTAGCTGGACTTGTTCAAAAAACAACACCGAGGTTATGGTAGACAAAGGATCCTGAACTTCCAGGCAAGCTTTCCAGGTTGTAATTTACATTTGGTTTCTGCAGGCTTACAAAGCTAAGGCAGCAGACCTCAAAACTTAGTCATCAGCAGAAGGAATACAGAAAACAATGAAAGTTTTCTTTACAGTAGACCAATGGACAGGCAAAGCAAGCGTGTCAAGAGACTAGTCTTTCAAGGGGTACAGCAGTTCTCACATCAATCACTGATTAAGATGCAGGTAGCTTCCACAGACATTTCCAGCAGTCACAACTGCTGAAAGAAAAACAAAAGGCCATAATCTTATTTGTATGTCTGGACGCTCAGTTTTTATCATCTTTTCCATCTCTACCTGTGCCCCAAAGCACAACCACTGATGCAAACAGCACCAGTACTCTCCTTTTATCTTGAGGGATTCTTCTATGTGGACCTGCAACCCAAGTACAGCTGGCATTTGAGATGCCAAAAGAAAAGTAGGTGCAAGTCAGAGAGATGACAGCATGCCAAACCTAACATAGCATGCCACGGCTCCAAAGCGAGCAAACGAGTAAGGCTGCTGCCTCAGGGCACTCGAAGGAAAAGGAATGTATACTCCACAGAAACCAGGGCAACAAAACTGGCAGAGAAGCCACTGACGCTTTACGCTGAACCTTAGAAAAAAAGTTTTTTTGAAAGTTATAGCTTCCTTGTAGCTTGTCCTACTATAGAAATGTCCATGGATTATTCTAAGTCAAACACAGCACATCCTTCCCTCTCTCCTCCCTCCACCCTCAACATTGTTCCTGCACAAGTTATATTGAAGGAAGCAAGGGGTTCTTCCTTTGTTTGTGAGCAAGAAAAAGGAGGAAAAAAAACAACTTCCACTCAACAGCAAAACTAAACAGAAGCCAGGCTACTTAAAGTACTAAGTGTTCCCACACAACATTTACCCACCAACTTGAGATCTTTCAGCATAAAACCTAAACAAGGACAAAAGAGATTTAATATACACTCCTCCACAGATCCAGAGTGAAGAAAACAAAAACGCATAAAGGAACCCTGAGTGATAGGCAGCATTTTCAGTTTAACGTTACTGTGACGCACAAGGAGAATGTCAGGGTTAAATTAGATACTACACTAGAAAAATAGTCCCTGGAAAATAACGCAGGTCTCATATCTCTACTGGTAGGAAAATGCAGATTTAAACACTCAGTAACTTAAAAGTCCTTGCTTCTATTCTTTTTCATGTCTTGTGCAATTTTGTACTGCAACAGTCCTCTCCAGATCAGGAGTTCATTGCCAAAGCATCCAAGCAATCTAGCAGGATAGACAAAAAGCTTCCTTTTGAACAACTGCACATTTATACCTCCCTTGTTTTTTCTCAGAATGGGAGTACTTTTGAGTTTGTTATTTTATTTAGATGAATGGCTGGCAAATTTAAAGTCTTGTTCCTTGAAGCCGGTGGCTTATCACAAACAACAGATTAAACAGGTCCAACTTTCTCACTCCTTTTATTGATTAGAACTTGATCACTTCTTTATACACTCTGCATCCTAAAATAATCTAAACCTACACTGGTTTTCCACAGTGCAATGCTCTTAACAAGCCTTTCAAGACACTTTTCCAATACTTGCTTTCTTCTTCACTATCTCCCACGAAAGGAAGATGAAAGCATATAGCAAAAGAAAAACATTACCTACACCCTTGCCTTGAAAGTGCTGCCATCACAGTATAACTATGACCTCATCTTATTTAAAGAGATATTTTCTCACTTTGTGATCCAAATTATTTTAATATTCTGCTAGAAGCCAACAAGCTTTTCTGGCACGTTACTTTTGTCTACTCCAAATAGCCAGAGCGCACAACAGAAAGTAAGTTGTTGTATCTCATTAAATACATTCTAGTTACATTCATTCAAACCACTAAAGGCAATGAGGTTGCACAGGAATCATCTAAGTCACCCTCTGTAGACAACAGAGTTACACTCTTTTAACGAAGAGATAAATTTGGCCTGCAGAAGCATAACGACTCATAGCAACACATAATAAGAAAGCAATGCAGCTCACCTCCCTTACCTTGGACAAATTACGAAGTTTCCCAGTAACAAGCTGAGGGGTTTTCTTTTCTTTGTTTAAAAACAAACCTCATTTCCTGTGAGAAGTATTGATAAAAGCACAGCCCCACAAATGCCTTTTTTTTTCAGAGATATTTTTGGCATGTGCTGACTGAAACTGCCCTACAAGGTACTTTAATTTCAGTTCTAATTGAATATGATGACTCCACAACCAGGTGATGAGCCACTTTAGAAAAAACAGTCTCCCCAAATGAAGGTAACCTGAATATAGCCCTGTTCCTGTTTTCTCTCACACTGTGGTGCTTCCTATCATTATACCAGCTTTGATCAAGACTGCAAGTGGAATTTAGGAACTGTTCCTCCCAGTGACGACTGCTTGTAATTAAGCCCTACTGATACTGCAGGGCTCAGCTTTCGTAAAGTTACAGGATGAACTCAAAAAGCCTGCCATGTAATCATGTTATTTGAGTAAACTATGTATTTGTTTACTCTATTTTTAAAAAGTGAGAAGAGATCAGGTTTTGTTTTTGCTAATACTTGCTATCAGAAAGACATAAACCCCGTCATGGCAGATAAGAACAAAACAGGCAAGGATAATTTCACTGAGAGTCAAGATATCCATTGACTCTTTGACACTACAGACTGTACTGCACAAACTGATTTCAGTAAAAAAGTTCTTACGTACAGAATTTATCATTACAGGAATTTCTGAAGGTGCATGCGAAGAGAAGCAAACAACAAAGTAAATCCAGTTAACAGCTTCAGTACAGCAATGACTCTGGCACACATGTAATGTCACTTCAGCAAGGAGGAGATAGTATTCACCAGCCGCCTCCTGACACAGTCCTCAAGGGAGGTAAAACTGGTTCCAGCGTTGCTATAATGACTTTAGTTCTAGACTTACTCTGCATCTTTTCCATAGGGAAGTAACACAGAAAGTTTGTGGGGTTCTGTTGTGTTGCTGTTGGTTTTGGTTTAGTGATTTTTTTTTTTTTTTTAATCAAGTGAGACGTTCCTTTACTGGTTAGGGAGAAATCTATTCTGGATAACTTGTTATCTGGACTATACACAACTAGAATAAAGTTTAAGTTGCTAAAGAACTTAAAATAAAACCACAAAACTAAATCTTTACTTCAGAAAGAGGTAACGAAAACACACTATCTACTCAAATCTTACTTTTCTGGCAGTGGTTGGTGGTCCAGCAGCGGTAGTTGTACTCGTTGTTAATAGATGTCTTCTCGCACAATGGCTTCTCTTCCATTGTTCCTGGACACAAGTCCCCACATTCCTTTGGAGGTTTATTCCCAACAATGTAGTTATTGGACACTGCATCTAGGATGAGAGACCAGTCCACCGTGGAGAGGTAACACAGGTCAGAGTTCTTCTCAATCCGTATGGCCCCGCGGGTTATGTTCCTCAAATTGTGAAGCCCAATCTCTTTAAGATTTGTCATTTCAAAGATAACCAAGGCATAGTTGTAGAAGAGGTTCCTCCCACGAATGACTGTAAGGTTGGGGAAGAGGTCACTGAGGCTTTCCAAGCCTGCCACACGGAACAGCAGCAAATAGTCAGTTATGACAGTGAGCTTTGGGAAGCGGAAGTTGCGGTAATCCTCTGCTTTAGAGATGAGCAGAATTTGAAGGAAACCCTCAATTACCGTACAGTTCTCCAGGCGTTTCAGCTCATGGATATCATTGCGAATGTCAACATTTGGCCCGCAAACTGAAAATGTAAAAGGAGAAAGGAAAGTTAGTAAATAAGGCGCTTTTAAGCCTTTTGAAATCAGAATGCAAGTAGGATATTCTGACAGCCATAAGATTTTTAACTTTTTAATTAGGTTGCAATGTTAAAATAAAGAATGAGTATTTGATTAACACCCACATTGAATATTCATCTCATTTACCCTACCACTGTAAACACTATCAGGACCAGCACAGAGATGCAACCTATCTATATTCTTCAGCAGACAGAGAAATATTTTACTATTGCTGTTCAAAAGAGCTGCATTAGATTGAGGAACATAAAGGTAGAACCACAGAATAGTTTAGGTTGGAAAGGACCTTTAAAGGTCATCTAGTCCAACCCTTCTGAAATTAGCAGGGACATCTTCAACTAGATCAGGTTGCTCAAAGCCCTGTCCAACTTGACCTCGAATGTTTCCAAGGATGGTGCATTGACCACCTCTCCGGACAACCTGTGCCAGTGTTTCACCACCCTCATTGTAAAAAAATTCTTCCTTATATCTAGTCTAAATCTACCCTCCTTTAGTTTAAAACCGTTACCCCTTGTCCTGTCGCAACAGGCCCTGGTAAAAAGCTTGTCCCCATCTTTCTTATAAGCTCCCTTTCAGTATTGAAAGGCTACAGTAAGATGTCCCCAGAGCCTTCTCTTCTCCAGGCAGAACAACCCCAACTCTCTCAGCCTGTCCTCACAGAAGGGGTGTTCCACCCCCTGATCATTTTTGTGGCCTCCTCTGGACCCATTCCAACAGGTCCATGTCTTTCCTGTGCTGAGGACTCCAGAGCTGGACGCAGAACTCCAGGTGGGGTCTCAAGACAGTGGAGTAGAGGGGCAGAATAACATCCCTTGACCTGCTGGCCCACAGCAGGTCGAGTGACATGATTATGATCCCAGTAAGAAAGGCATAAACCAAATGCATTTGCGCACCCTGCTTCAAATTACATCATGACATGCGTGACCAGACCAGGGGTTCAGCCGCATGACTCCAAACAAGTCAGGTAACAGAGTGATCCACTGGTCACACGTTACTAATTTACTCCCCACCACCACCCAAGATACATGCACATAAAGGGCAACACTTCTCAGAAAATTACAACTTATTTCTCAAATCTCTCTTTCTTCCCAGGATCACAAGCCAAACTAGCCCTAATTCTTGAACGCTCGTCTTGCAATAGATTAGCAACACCACAAAATCCATGGAAAGCTGGTCAGCACTTCCCGCGCTGTAACTGGGAAGAAACGTTAGTGCTTGAACTTGTAGCTAATGCACTGAATTCCTGTTTGCATGTTCCAGCGAACCAAGTTTCACTGATTTTGGCAGCAAGATACAAGAGAGTTCATTGAATTTTAAGAAACACAGGATAAATTTATTTACAAGAACACACAGCATCCCAGTGAAGAATTCCCCTTGAAAACAGAAGGCTGAACTCAATACACTCTCAGGAAAACAATGACCAAAAGGATTATTCCCTAATAAATCTATGTATTAGGTCTTCCCATTTTAGACACATATCACCATAAAAATTTTACAGCAGCTTGGAGAAAAGTGTACTAATAATGTAATAATCACATATAGTCACATAAAATGCACTTTGATGTAAAAAAAAGAACTACAGTTCCTGGAAACCCTCAGAATTGGTCTCTTCTGTGGAAAACATGGAAAAAAGATTCCCCGGAATAGGCAGTAAGTTGCTTGTAAGCAAACAAAGTAAAATGCCAATTTATTTAAGCAAGCCAAAACTTAAACAAACCCCAAGCAATTCAATTTTGTGGAAAGGTTCTCTTTTTAGGCTTAATTATTTTAACAACATCTTTTCCTCAGACAAAGAAAAGGTCTAAACAAACACTGGAGCCAAAAAACTTAAATTCTAACCCAGACAAATTGTCCAGAGATTCAGAAATTGCGCTGACAATAGAAAGCAGTCCTTCCATCCCACAACACTTATCTAAGGCTAATAACTTCAGCTAACAAAGGATCCAGAACATGAGCATGCTAAAACCACAGCAACTCTAATATCCAACACGGACTTAAAGACTTTTAAGTTTTTTAAAAGACTAAAGGACTCTTATTAGAGGAACAACATAAAAAACAACAGGGCAAGATCTTTTTTAAGAAACAGATGTTTTCTACACAAACTATTACCTAATCTTCCTTCTTGTAAAGATCTGAGCTGAAAGCAGAGGCTATTAAAATGGGACTTCCTGCACTAGAAGCAGCTATGTGCAAGGAAGTTCATTCCCTAAACCGCTAAAAAAAAAAAAAAAAAAAAAAAGACCCACACAAAACTACAAAACCCCAAAACCAACTAAACACCAAAAATAATGTACAAACAGTAACATTTGGCCATCACGACCAGTGAGACAGGAAATCCCCATTTTAGTATATACTGCTGCTTGGAATATGTGTCAAGGCTTTAACTTCAAGAAAATATTAGAAAAGGTGAATGGGTTGGCATTACCCAGCTTTAGAAGCCAGATGGGACAACTAGAATGTTAAAGAACTCCCAAAACAGTAGATCTGATAAGAGATGTACTGGTCAAGCATGGCAGAAGTGCAGGCTGCTCTCCCAAATCTGTAGGAAAGACAACCTCAACCCAGACTAACTTCCTTTAATAAGCTGTCTTGCTTTCAACTTCTGAAATTTTCTTCTGAAGCAACTATCCCTCCACCCACCCTCAAGAGACAGTGCCCTCTGCCCAAAGCACAGCCCAACAATAACATAAGCATATTTACACGTCGACTTTGGGCTTCTCTTTTTTTAAAAAAGGCAAGTTGGAACACACAATGTTTTTTCCAATTAAACTGTTTTGGTTTCTGTCTCTACCTGCTGGCAGGACAAGGTGAAGAATACGATTCCTGTTGCGGCAAAGCAAAAGTAGCAAAATTTATTTTACTGCCATAAAATTTTAGAAAGCCTAACTGCTCCAAGCCCTTTACTTTGTTAAAGAAATAAAATTTGCACTTGCGCTGACATTTTGTAGGCAAGGTTCCAGAGTGATGGGTTTAAAAACAGCTGAGTTACAATACCCTAAAGAACAATTTGTAAGAGAAATGGCAGCAACTGTTAACTAAAGCATTATATATCTGTTCATGCGTCTATTCTGAGGCTGGGCTTTAAAAGTCATATTGCTCTTAGCTTTATGTTTGTTTCAGCTTGAAAGTTACTTAATTTTAGATATTTAATGCTTTTATAAATCAATGAGATTTCTAGAACTTTATGGCAAAAGTATGCACTCACTTGCCTCAATTATGAAACATCATCCCCTTAATATGGAAACGGATAAAGTCCAGTGGGCTTAATGTTAGAAATTAATTACAGATGAGCATGCTGTTGACGTTTTTGGTTTAAGAACTCATTAGTTTATCTAGTGAGCTGTGTTTTGCAGAACTTCATGGATCTAATGAGAACTGCAGAGACCCAAACATGGAATAGGACAAACATCTTGGTCCATACTGACATTGGAAAAAAACAGTTCCAATTAAAGAAGATGGAATTTTTCTTTTTTAAAAAGAGATGTTTCTTTTAAAAATTCACATTGTTCACAAAAGTTAATTACACCACAGCACATCACCATTTTCTCACGTTTTTCTCGCTGTCCTGAAAAGGATTACATGAGAAACAAATTAATCAGAGCTCAAAGTCAACTACAGTTTCCATTTGGCTGTGCTGTGTTTTCTTTGGATCCCATTTTAGAGAAAGCGTATATGGACTTACAATATAAACTGGTCTGTCTGACAGAATGAAGTGCATATAAAACGCTCTTTAGAGCATTTATATTCCATTTAACAGTTTTTGATATTCCAGCTTATAGAGCTTTTTTAATATGACTAGTATTACTTACCTTTGTTCCATGTTCAATTCAGAATTGGAAATTAACTATTATGTATTTATTTTGCTCACTAACAGAAAATAAAAATGCAACATCTGTTTATTACTCTGCCTCAATAGTTTTGTGTAGATTATAAATACCCAGGATAATTACCTATAGTCAGATTCATGCTGGTTTTATTCAGCTGCTTGCAGATTTCCAAGCCTTTCCTTAAACTGCCTATCATTTCTCAGGCTTATTCTAAACTAAGCACCCAATTCTGAGTGAGAAATTAGTTCTTTAAAGAAATATATATTTAATTGTTTAAAAGATATCTCCCCAACACAGTAAAACAGCAAAGAGAAGCAATGCATTCTTTACCTAGACGAACACAAATGCCTCCCTGGAAGCAGCACTCTAGTCCAAAAGTACTGAGTTTCAGCTACTATGGAACAAGAAGCCCACTTGTGCTGTTCTTTTCTGGGAGCATCCCAGGGTCAAGCAGCAGGACATATAAACTTCCAATAGTAACAGAAAACCCCACTTCACAGTACGGTCTTTCTGAAGACCTGCAGCCCATTCCTAGTCAGAGGACACATCCAAGCCTGATCACGCAGCTGAGATGGGGTCAACGAACTACGAGGAAAAATGATTGCACATAACAGGTTCATACGATGGGAGTAATTAATGTGACCTGCAGCCTATTCTTTAGTCTGGCAGAATAACCAGGCAAGCCTAAGTGCTTGCTCTTAGTGCTGCTCCAGGTTGGGCACCAAGGAACAGACCAGAGGCTGTGAACACGCATGCACCCTGCACAGCACATGGGTAGTGAGCTGACGCTACTGAGTACACGCAGATCAGGCAGAGTAAAGCAAAGCTCTGTGTGACACAAAGAGCTCAGGGTACAGTGATCCCGTATTTTCTTCTCAACCTTAACTGTGACTTGCTAATGCTCATTTTCATCTCAAAAAACATTCTGGAGAAGAGAAGAACCTTGCCACCTTGAAAAACACCTGCTATTTAATCATCATTTATCATCAAATAATCATTTACTCCATCCCGCAGGTCGTCATTCTTTTTATGTATCCATTAGTTATTGAGGTCACTAGCTACTCCTAAAAGGACTTGCCTGTTGCCCCTCAGTGTTTTGAAGGAACCATTCTCTTTGCAAAATGGCATGCTACAAAAGACAGATCAGCAGAAAGGCTGATGTTCACCATTCAGCCAATAATAAAACGTCTGCTTGCTACCGCATCTGTCACAGCTGTACACACCTTCATAGCAGTTAATTTGTTATCAATAAGGTGTTAAGAGGGCAGGATTGACAGTTCGCGCATTCACTGTTTTTAATAAGAGAATTCATTTCTTACAAGAAACCTTCATCATGGTGTAGTTCTTGGAAAAAATACACACCTTCACATTTTAAGCCTTGCCTTTGTCCCTTTACTTTTCTGGGTAATGTTAAAAGGTTGTACTACACTGAATGGTTTCAGTATCCTCTCAACTAGCCAGAGGTTAAAGATGGAGCAACCATGACTATCTAGCTCCCTTAACACACACACACAGAGAAAGAAAAAAAAAAAAAAAAAAAAAAAAACAACCAACCACACCACAACTCTTAGACAAAGCAGCACCATGGCAGCTCTGAGTCATCGAGTCATCCCAGCACAACCCTTTCGCAAGTCTCAGGCCTTTTCAACCTAAGCCTGCTCCAGCTGGGTCAGGCTTTCCCTAGCAACAGAGACTTGTTCAGCCTGTGCAGTCATTTACATTTCTGAAATGAGAACCAGGATAGACTGCTTGCCATTAACATCTAACCAGCAATCTTTAAATCAACTCCCGTTTTATATACTCATGGTGTGTTAACAAAGCAAGTTAGGATTTTCCATTGTTTCCCATCTTTTGACTTCCCTTCTGTGAAAACCATTTCCTTTACTTCAGAGTAGAGATGCAAAGCTTTATCTTAAATAAGGAGCTCGGACACCAGCAGCTTTTCCATTTAAAAAAAAAAACCCCAGAACATATCCCCTTACACTGGTTGCAGAAAGAAAGCACTGAAGGTGCACACTACTTGTTCTAATTCCGTATTGTCTTCCTGCCCGGCGGGTTAAAACACACATTCTGAGGACAAAGTCTGTGATCCACAAGGTTCAAAAGGGTTCCTTTAACGGAGGGCACGGGGTTGCTCAACTTCTTGTCTACCCTGGAATTCTGTACAGTGGTAACAAGTACAGTATGTTACCATCAGCACTGGATGATTTCCTACACAAAGAAGGAACTACAAGGCTTAATACAAAAAAACAATTGTGGCTAGCTCTACTTTTAGCAGAGTAGCTTGCTCACGCCACCACCACAAGAAAAATCTCACTCTGCCAATAGTGTTTTTTTCTGAGCACACTCTACTTCAATGAGAGGTTTGCATTCCCAGACAGCTACTGCTACTCCATGGTCAGCTCAGAGATGATGTTACTGAACACAGTAACACTGCGCTCTCCCAAACTCCTCTAATGACCACATCCTCCTTCAGTAATGTCAGCTCAGAGCCATGGGTCTTTCTGGGAGATCAGCACACCTTCTGAACAGTGTTGTTATTTATTCTCAACAGAGACGCTTCCTTTTCATCACATATTTTTTGGTTTTAATCTACGGCAGGTCCCTACTGAAAAACAGAGTCCAAAGCAGCTACTGCATATGGCCACAGGCAGCAGCCCCCATCCCAGATCCACAGCATGCAGTGCGCTTTTTAAGGCAAACATCTCCAGAGTTACCATCCCTCTCTCGTAACAACAACCAACATGTTTATTGCATTGGGTGCATTTAGATCTGCATAACGGCACACGTATTGACATGTTGACTATATATTGCGTCAACTCAATAGAGGGGTTGTATGGCACATTGGAAAAAAACCCAATGGCTCAAAAAAATATCTTGAAGACACTTGAAGGTTAAAGAACTACTTTGGCCAATGACAGCATCCTAATCTCCATGTTATCTGAGGAACTGATTTGAATTAGGTTAGGAAAAAGGAATTAAACACATGATAAAGCCCACCAGCAGATTTAAAAGGAGTCTCTTTTCTACCTGACTGCAATTGTCCAGAAGAGAAGCAGGACACATCAGTGGAAACAGAGAGGGAAGAGTCTGAAAATGGTACGCCTATACAGATTATAAACAGGGAAAAGTAAAACTTGACCTTAACCTCTCTCTTGATTCTTACTGCTAAGTATTACACTTGTTTAAAAAAAAAAAAACCACAACAAAAAATGAACACACACATCATGATTGTCATACAGCCCTCAGGAAGAAAATCTTTAAGTGTTCTTATTCAGTCGTCTCTAAACAGGGAGGTACTGCAGTCCATGGCCTGGTCTTAGGCCTAGTTTGTCCCTGTAGTTTCACTCCAAGACTTGGAAGGCAAAGGTAGAAAGACAGAAAAGGAACCAATGAGCAACCACAATTTCCCTTCAAGACCATGAAAAGTTTCAGCATACTTGCACCATCTGCAGATACAGGGAAAAAAAATTACTACAGAAGTCTAAGGATTCTTTAATTGCATACTATGCAAAGAAGAAATTAAATGTGGAGTTCACAGAAATCAGTGGTTGGAGAGATTGCTTATGACACTTTACATTAACACAGGATTCCACCACCCACTGAGCTCTTGGTTTTGCCTTCGTAGTGACACTATGAATGAAATATATATTTTAGTGTCTTTAATGTACTTACACAACCTCCCACAAAATTTCTGTACTCTCTAAGCTCACCTATCCTGCATGTGTCACATCAATCACTAGATCTCTTCCCAGGGAAGCCAGCTTCTGTATTACCTCTTGGGATGTCAGAACCGGTAATAAGGAGGGAACTAAACGTACACCACATGATTCAATCTGTCTCCCTAACCACCAAACTATTCCTCTTCATCAAATATGCTACATAAACTGCTCTACATTTACCAAGATTTTATGAAGATACATCTCTTGGGGGGGGGGGGCTCGGGGTGTGTCTGTGTGAAGAACAGGTAAAAGGCACCCCGCAATTCAGAAAACATCAAGCGTTTTAGCTTTTGCTAAGCAGGTACATAATTGAATTTTAACTTCTGCATTTCTAGCACCAGCACAGCACTGACATCTTTGCAAAACATGAAGGGGAACACTCAAACCCAAACAAAAACCCGACTGTTTCCATTTGAATATAAGCCTTAAGAACATTCTTGTTTACACATCTAAGGCGCAGGAAGAGGGCTTGGGGCTTTTCTTCATTTAATTAAAAGTTAAGCTTTGGAGGACAAAGCCAGACCACTATAACCTTCTAAACACTCAAGGGACTGGGGATTATATTGCAGTGTACCTTGTAATTTCTGAGAAATATAGTCTATTATCATTAATTTACCTTGTGTCACTCATCGCTCTTAACAACGTTTTACAGAATTCTCTCCCAGATTTGGAAGGAAAAAGTGGTGTCACAAGAGGCCAATTAAATTTGGCACGAATAGCTTAAAAAGCGACTGGATTTCCCTTCTCCATAGATGTTCTCGTCTCCCATAGCCCTTAGAAAGACACACATATCCTACTTTAGTTTTCTCTTTTACCACTCTACTAGCTATATATTGCAAATCCAAGGGCCACTGTGTTACCAAGCTGGCCAGAACAAAACATTCACAAAAAATAACACACAGAAGGACTACAACCCACATCACAAACTCAACCCGGCTCTGCCTTTTCGCTCTTGCAATTTCAGCTGTCATTGGCTAAAGATATCTCTGGCATTGCTGCTTTCCATGAACTTACTCCAAATTGCCCGTAAGTTTACACAAAAAGATTTTCAGAATAAATCACTTCTCTGTCCCTCATCTCACTTGCTTTCTTCTCTGCCAAAATTTTACTTTGAAAGTCAACAGGAACAGCAGCTTAGCAAAAATGAAGCCAACAAAATGAACTGAATCCCTTTAATAATATTGATTGATGTCTTCTCTACACAGCTCACCAGAGCAAGTGGGTCTAGATTTACCCTAGCTCACATGAAAGCATCCTCATGACGAAGTCATCTCTAAATTAATCCTCTCTCACCAAGACTGCACTGACCCAGCACAACCCTCAGGGGTTCCTCTGAAGCCACATCTGTTACGTCCTACTACTGAAATAGCGTCACACAAGCGAGTGGCTCAGTCGGCACGGATTTCTGTTTGTCCTCATGGGTACACAGGGCAAAAATGGAGGAAGGTGTTGTAGAGCTAGTAACACTCAAGTGGCTGAGCTTGCATGACCACCCCAGAACACCTGGCTATCAAACCAAGTAAAAGTAGCACCAAACTTTAAACTCTGATCTGCAGTGCCCAGGTCACGGACAATGCCTGCAAGATTCTCTGCCACTCAACCAAAGCAGAAGAAAAAAAGACAAAAACCTGACACAAAGATCAAACCTACAGTAAATTCCTCATCTCTTAATGCCTACTACATGTCAATCATTGAGAGCCATTGTTTGAGTGTTAAGGCTGGAGCTGAATACTCCCAACCTCTGGCAAGATGTTTCTGTGTATTTACAAGGAAGGGAAAGCTGTCTGAGTGCAACTCCAGAACAATTCCATAAACTACATTGCAACACTTCAGAGTCACAGATTGATCAAATTTTCCAGGTTGTGAGAAAATTGTCGAAGTCAAACAGACAAAAAAAAGAAAAAAGAAAAAAAAACACACAAACTTGCAGAAGAAAGCAGGTAATGCCTAAATCACTAAAGATGAGCTCCATCCTCACAGGAAGAAAGACAAGACTTCAAACCCCTGTACCCTTTCTTACCCTGCATTATCACTTTTCAGACAGCACCACAAAATACAAGCATGCCATTCAATAAAAAACACATAACATAGAAGTGAGTAGGTGGCGTGTTATGATCAATAACTATGGGAGTAAAACATTTTTTTTTTAACTGTGATAATAATGTTTAAACCCTATGCCAGTAGCTTCAGTTTAATGCCTGCTAAAGCAAAAATGGAAGTCTGAAATTACAAGCTGTTTATAACACTGAATTTGTGTTTCACAATCTGTGATGACAATGGAGCTTAACAGAAATTGTCTCTCCTGGGGACTGTTCTTCTCCACCTTTAAAAAAAACCAACAGTTGTGTGCATGATTTTATTTATTTATTTTTAAAACACTTGTCTATGCATCCAAGTGACTCGGCAACTGGCTGACAGAAACCTATGGGATATACACTTAGGTAGTCAGGATAAGCAGCCAATTCTTCCAGAATGAAAATTCATCATGTGGCTGGGCTCAGCAACTCACACTTAAGGAGACTTGCATTTTTAGCTGCCTGCTGAGTTGCCATCCTACAGTAATCTAGGAAACCCACCTCTCTTGAAAGCTTTTTGGGAATATTTTTTTTTTCTAATTTTTAAAAAGTAACTGGCCAACCAAGCCAGATCGTTCAGGCTTCATTAGAAGCAAATTGCCAAAACAGTATCGTAACAGATAATTGCATCCATAATGGTCAGCTAAAAGATTTAACAGAGTCATCAGGAAGTTATACTTAGATCCACAGAAAAATTACAAGTCTGATGCAATTACTCTTAACAATATGCAACACATGGCCCTACTATCCTGTGCTAACCATCTCTTACATGATGAAACACAAGAAATCCTACATTCTCTGGCCCTCCATAGTAATGTTTCTATTTTAACAAACTGAACTAAAACCTCCCTTAATCCCGTAGTTCCACCTGAACAGAGATTTAAGGTAGTTTAAAAAAAAAAAAAGCATCTAATTGCACAGAGGAAAAAGGCAGCACTATGAAACTTCAATTAACAGAACAGGGAGCCCTCCCACTCCTCCCTTCCCTACGCAGCTTAAAATCACATAGGTCGTGCTGTAACCTGCTTTCTCAAGGCAGTTGAAGTATGACCAACTTGCAATCCCCAAAAAGGGTTTTAAAGGTATTAAATTACATATATGCAGGTGCTGTGGGACTTTCCAGTCATGAGCTAACCAGATTGAAAAAAGAACCTTCGCCTCCAAAGACAAGGTAAAGCATGTGGATTGGCACCAAAGACAAGGTGACTAGTAGTTCAGGTCTTATCAACAAAAAACAGTTACACCAGAACACAATTTAAGGCAAATATAAACCAAAGTTGCTATACCAGTAGAAGTTCTTACATGAACTCACTTTTCTGGCCAACTGGATGCTTTTAACTCGCTTTTATCATCACAAACACAGCCCAACAAAGTAAAGTGTCCTTTATATGAGAACAACAACATTCACACAGGGTATTTATTGTCTCAATAACCAGGGGTTATTGAGCACAATAACCAGGGGGAAAAGAACAACCACCCACCTCTGTGATACCAGTCAAGGTGAGTCTTGCCATAAACAGAGCACTATTAAAGTACACAGGTGAGAAATAACCAGATAAACAGGGTTAGCATGGAAAACTAAAGCCCTTTTAGGGAGAGTCAGCCACCAGAACTCCAATGTTTTCACTTCTCTGAGGACTGGAAGCTTTTCTTTATCTTAAGTAGAGGATTTTCAACATACCTACACAGATATCCTGTTTAGCAGTTAATTGACATCAACTGTAAAACAGGAAAAATAATAATAAAAAAAACAGTAAATATACACCTTCTTAAAATAAAGTGCCGACAGTGCTTAGTCCCGGTCATTTGTCCACATTTGACTTTTAAGTTCAAGGTGACATTTCAGCCCATATTCTCAATTTTACATTTATATACTACCCAAGACATTGGACTTACAACCCTATATACAGGTTTTTAGATGCTGCCTGTAAGCATTGTGGGTAATGCACAATGCTATAATTTCAGTTAACAAAATGGTTTAGGCATTTATTCAGCCTCGCTGTACCGAGTTCTATTGCTTGGCAACTGCAATTATTGTCACAGTATACACTTTTATTAGAAGAAGACTGGAATGGCAGGGCAAGCAGGAGAATTATCATTCCTCCTCTGGCTGGTACTTTTGGAGAGTCTGGGATGCAAAAGGTTGCCCCAATGCATTTCTGACAAACCCACCCATGAGAAAACACCGGGTCAGAGAAATACAGCCACAGCACATTTTATTCAACAACTCATGATCAGGGATCACCTATTCTGCTCCTTGGGGGAACAGCGTTGGAAGAAAGGGATCCAAGAAGTTATAGGAGATGAGCCAAACCAAACAGCAATATCAAACCTGGATGTTTGAGATGCTCCCAACTTCAGGTACCTCCCTTTGCTGGGATCTGTGGCTGCAGACACTCATCCCAGACGGTAAATCAAGGCTGAGATGGAGATCTCTGTCTTCATCATTATTTTTACCCTATACAACCGACTCCTAGATAAAGATACAGCTGGAGAACGTATACTTAAGCTGAGTTTTGCTCACTCCCCAGTATTATTTCACTATTTGTTCTGGTCAGGAGGAAGACGGCATAAGAAATTAGAAGAAATCTGAGTCAGACAGAAGAGATGGAGAACATCAAGAAGATAAAAACTACCAAGTGAAAGAATAGAACAGTAGGCTAACTCTAACCAATGCGATTCAATCACTAAGTTTCAGTTGTCACTTAAATACGAAAACATAATATTCTTACACAAAATGAAAGTTAACTATTTTGTTCTGCATTTATATTTGGGGGTGGGGTGGTAGGTTGGTTTGTATTTTTTTTTTTTTTTTTAAGATCAGCGGTATTTAGTAACTACTAAATGATACTGATTTTTCACTAAATATGGTTTCTCTCTTCACTTGGTACTTTTAGTAAACCAAAAGATGACTAATATATTTACTTAGTACTAACATCTTTGTCCAATTCCACAGCTCTACATTTGTTTAGAACAATACAAAATTAGAAATCTGATTGGAAGTAGGGAGTGTTACATGGGACACATTTTTTTAAAAAAAGGCTTCAATTTAGTATTATAGTGGATATCTACGAAGGGAAATATACAAACCAAGATTTAACTTGGAAAAACAACTTAAAAGTTACATGCACTCACTACAAAAAGTGGATCTAAATATGCTTTACTAAATTTAACCTGACAGATTATTGAAAAGCATGATTATTGAAAAGATCATTATCTTGAAGATCTCATCCTCTCAAAAATCAGTTTTCACCTATATGGGACACACACCATCTTTCCAGACTCAAGCCTTCAAAACTGCAATAGAACTTACCAACCACCACGACCTGGATGATCGAATTAAAATAAAAATATCCTCCCCAGATACCTGTGGAGTGAGCTACTGCTGTCAAAAGCTGGTTTAGCATTAGAACACCTGGAACCACGCAGCCTGCTGAGCAAGCATGTTTCTCCAGCAGAGTGCTCTGTCTTTGTTAACAAGTGTCTACCACTTAATATTTAAATTATTATAGTAAGTAGATTTATAATTAATCTATGATAAGAAATCTTTCCTTAGAGAACTTGAAATTGAAAATCACTTTAAACAATGAACTTTGTTCACTGCAACAAATAAGAGGAGCTAGACAGACGAAGGGAACCAAGAGAAACCACGTGAACACAGTAATACACTCTTAAATATATAAACCTGAATGACTTATTCTTTAGTTTCACTGCATTCTGAAATTCTTACCATAAGTAACAATACAGCCACTTTGTACTGTGCAAGACAGAGGAAAAAAATATTACCTGATGTTCAATAGATACCATCTCTTAAACAGAGGGACCACCAGCAGAAATAATTCTGCACATCTCTTCACAGGAAGAAACTGTCATACAGGCAGAAGCTGCTCACAAGACTCATAAGGCCACAGGACTGCATCAGAGAAAATCTCTCTCTGGATCCAGACTAGTTTACATCCAACAAAGCTTTGGCAAGACTGCTTCCTTAGGACACAAGAAAGGTTTCACCAAGCTCTGAAAACCCAGAGCTCATTACAGGATCCCCCACCACCAACATATAGTAAAACCAGTTGCCAATCCTGTAAGGTAAAAGGAAGAATCTAATCTCCACTGCAAAGGATATGTCACTACAGACACCCCCAAAACAACCAAAAAAAAAGGTTTGTCTGCCTGTAGTTATGATTTGCCTGCCCAAACACCACCAAGTCACACCAGCCAAACAGCTCCTGCCAATATAAACTGCACCTACGGGGCGGGTGTTTGACGGCATAACTACATTGGGTAACAGTGCCATATACACGTTTAAACACAGCTATACTGCAAAGCTTTAAACTACATGTGATCTGAGAAAGAAAAACATGAATTAATGGAAAACATAGGGGAAAAAAAAAAGCATAGGTAAAAAGGATCTGAAGGATCTGAATAGGAAGACAACAAAAAAACACCACTTTTCCAACTGCTAGCTTGAAAGCAAAATCATCTGGAGAGCACAGCTGCAGGACAGTCCTTGGCCTCGCCTCACTTGTCTGACAGCTCTATTGGCCTCCCATTGCTGTTGTGAAAGAAAACCACCGTATTTATGCAAGGCTAGTTGGTTCCATGTTAAGAAAACATATCTGAGCGGACTGTACTTTGCTTTACCACATGCCAGCTTCATTCAACTCCAGATTCAGAAACCAGGACTTGGTCTTTTTATTTCCTCCACAATTAACCAGCAACTGGGAACACAAAGAGAAAAAAGTCCTGAATTCACAAACCGCCCCCAGATCTGTGAAAGGTCACACACAGTCTTTAACGGAAAATTTGCTAGCCAACTTCGGAAGAGGTGACCAGCCAAAAGAGGGAGTCCTCCAGCGACAGGAATGACTGCGTTGGGTAGCACCACAGCCACAGTCATCTCTGGTGTCCTCAGTGGACAACAAAAGCAGACTTGTCCCCACCACCATCTTCCCTTCCCAAACTCAGACTGAATCCGAACAGAACTTCTAAGTGCTAAAGTGGAGTCACTAAAGTGGAAACATCTCGTTTCCAATCCAAGTCACATTTTGATATTCCTTGTCAAATTAATCCAAAAATCCCAACTAAGACAACTTGTGAGGGAAAAAGAAAAAAAGAAAGAAAAAGAGGTAATCTAAATTAACACACAGGTCAGTGTGTCTCCTTAAAATGCAATGCATGGAACAGACTCTACTTAAAGAAGTTTATAATGGAACAAATAAAAAACAAAGAATTTAAAAGAAAAAGAGACTCAGAAGTAATCTTTGTTTTGGTGTGAATATGTACACACCCACACTGGGGCAGGGGGGAGTGAGAGACGGGAATGGGTCTTTGTGGAGACCACTAACTTATTAAAAAGTCATAACCAAAAAAAGTAGACATTGAACTAACAGATCAAGTGAGCTCCAGCCATATTAATGAATCCAAAGGGTGACATTTTATCTAAAAGGAAAGGCTGGTCAAAAGGAAATAATGAAAAAGATCTCCATCAAAGAACAAAAAGCAAGTCTGAGCACACAGCCAGCAGAAAGACTGCACCAAAACTTACAAATTATAGAATCATAGAATCTTCATGGTTGGAAAGGACCTTTGAGATCATCGAGTCCAACCAAACAACCTACAATCTCTGCCACTAGAGCATGCCCTGAAGTGCCACATCTAGACGTTTCTTAAACACCTCTAGGGATGGTGACTCAACCCCCTCCCTGTGCAGGCTGTTCCAGTGCCTGACCACTATTTCAGTAAAGTAATTCTTCCTAATATCTAATCTAAACCTCCCCTGCTACAACTTCGGACCATTTCCTCTGGTCCTGTCATTATTAACCTGGGAGAAGAGGCCAACACCCACCTCTCTACAACCTCCTTTCAGGTAGTTGTAGAGGGCAATGAGGTCTCCCCTCAGCGTCCTCTTCTCCAGGCTAAACATGCCCAGCTCCCTTGGTAATCCTGCTGCCAAGGAATTATTTACCACATGACAATCAATATTACAATACACACAGAGATATGCATTTTTATCTCAACCTCTATTTGACCCAGTGGGAGCTACAAGACACTTTCTCACACTAATTCATATTCTTCAAGGAGAGGCAAGATGGGGAAAAAAAAGTTGGAAGCATTTCAGGTTCTGTCCCCTTTCAGCCCATTTCCACTGAATAGTACCAAAACTATACTAAAATAAACAGTTCAGAACAGATTTGTGCTACTTGAGCACCTGGTCAGTAAAGCAACATATTTCAGGATCACAGCAAGAGGTTTCATTCATGCAATAAGCCAAACCCTTGTTGTGCTGTCAGCCCTTTCAAGTCCTTGCCCTTCCTTCATTGCATCAAAAGCAAAGCATCTTTTAAAAACTCCTCTGAAAGGCCTGAACAAGTGCCTAAACTTCCAAGATCTATTCTCTATAGCCTTGAGCAAAAGTGACAGGAAATAAACTTTTCTCCTCAATGGCTGCTTTTAAGTGCCTTTTTTTTTTTTTAAGAAAAAAAAAAAAGGCCATCAGTACTTGACTTATTACAAATTTGGAAAGTGCAGATCAGGAAATGAGGAAGAAGGGGAAGGCAATGGAGAGAGGAAGAAGTAGTTTGATTTTCAGACAATCAACTTGAAAAATCCTTACTTCAATGAATGGGTAAACAAGCAATTTCAGATGTTTTAGACGTCTTGCGTTACCCTTTGAAACATAACCAAGCTAAAGGGAAAATGGTTAATTATATCCCTTATGCTCCAGAGTATTTCAGCAGGCTACACATTACGTTCTTCTGAAGGGCAAGTTGTTCTTTTATTTATTGTTTAAAACACAAACATAAACACAAAGTGTCCAATTCTAACTTGGTCATTACCAGTTTTACTAAAACAAAGAAATACAAAGCTGCAGGCTTTCTGCTATTATAAAGCATTTAAACCTGTTCTGCTTCTCTGACGTTTTTTCCCCTCGCTCTTCTCCGATACAGATCACAAAAACAACTAAGACATCTGACATACAGGAGAACATCCCGCTGATTAAGAAAAAACAAGAGCACATTACTCTTGAGAGGACACAAAGCACCACTTCCTAATGCATTCTACTTTGTCAGCACAACAGGCTTCTTGTCATTTCAAAGGGAAACTGGTCATATTGATTTTTCCAAAACACAAGTATTATAAAAATATTACACATTTAATTGGTTTAACAAAATGCTTTTGTACTGGGACATATCAACACAGATCCTACAAGACAAGGTATAAGGTATCAAAGTATTTTAAGTATTTGAAGATTCTCTGCAAGCGACAGCTTTAAGAGCTGCCATGATCACACCCTAATAAAGCTCACTTGAAGCTCCTATAACCCACAGTAAGACTGAGACATGTCTTTTTAAGTGTGGCAACTCTTAGCTCTGAATTCACAACACCCTGAAGAAACATCAAACTTCTTTGAAAACTAGTGTCCTTTCCACGGTTCACCAAATTGCAACCACGCAACTCAGTGCTCCATGTTTGCCCAACTTTTTCTAGAGGAAAGGAAAGTTCTTTATACCCTCTCAGAGCAATTTATTTCACTAGTTGTTCCCTTGCAAAAGCCAAACCAACTGAATCAACTTTTCTGAATGTGAAAAACCACACACCTAGCCTGTCAAGAAGCCTTGAAGATTTTTTTTTTCCTGAATTGTTTATAAATTTGAAAACCAAGCTGTTCTCAGACAGCAAGATCAACTGTCTCTTTTTCCTGCTTCTCAGTTTTCTATAATCCTAAATACGGCAACACTGGGAAAAACTCGTACGCACTTTCCAAGGAAAAAAATACATTTCTCCTTCTCCTCGTTTTTATTTCTGTTTTAACACAGCATATCAGAATGTACACCCATGACATGTTTCAACGGTTCAAAGACCATCTGAATAGTTATAAGACAGAACACAGACTGTTATTTTGCATTCCAAATTACCACTTCAGAAAAATTATTTAAAAACAGGATTTTGTGAGGGATGCAACAAACACAGGAGAAGGGACGGCCTTACCTTACACCTCCTCTTATTCCTCTGGGGAACTAAACTAAGTTTTCTCTTCCTGAAGCAATACTTCAAGGCTTCCTTATAGCTTGTTTCCAAGTGGAACAGCATATATCCTCCCTTTAATTTCTTCCAATAAACCCCCTTTCAGCAGAATTTACTGCCACATAATCAATGTGGGCAGAGTCTTGTAATGTAACTTAATAGTTACTAACAACAAAAAAGTTTTGCTAACAGTAAGTACTAGGAGAAAAAAAAGAAACTTTAAATCTTACCTGCACGTTAACACATTTCTAATTAGTATCTGTCGAAAGAGCATTAATCCCATTTCACCACAAGAATAAAGCTACAGAATGAGGAGATCAAGGATTCATCAAAAGATAATTGCAAACAATAACCAAGATATGCAAGATTTCCTCCATTGCACAACACTGCTGTCCCTACATCCCATTCTCTGCCATCGTGCCGTCTGACGTCCACTCGGTAGTCACGCTGCAAAAGAGCAGGAGGCTCTCACAGTAAATAGTACCTGGGAGCAAAGGGATTTCAAGATAAAAATCTTCTGAGCTAAGTGACAGAAACATAGGTCAATCAGAAGATATTGCCAATACCGAGAGGACTAATGAAAAGTTTCATCTTAAACGTCTATCAGTAGCTACTTAAGAGACCTCTTCCCCCCCACCTTGCTGAAGAGCATATTTTAGTTTATTTAGATTATCATTACTTCATTTCAGATTTTAGATTCTTCATTTCAGATTATTTAGATTCATCATTTAGATTATCATTTAGATTATCATAACTCAGCAAGCCAGACCATCACACTTTCTTCAAAGCCTCCCATCTCAGACACACACCTGTTCTCACTATAGACATTTTTGTACTAACACCCAGGGCAGCATTGAATTACTTTAGACAAGAGTCACTTCCACATTCCACCCCCAAACTCCCCTCCAAGAAGTCATCAGTCACTCTCAGCTTTCACACTTCAGTAATTTTGGAATCAACAGGAAATGGAGATCAATTGTGATTTTACTAACTCAATAATGAGTCATCACTCAACTCCCCTTAGCCTTCAAATTCATCTGTGAAGAGACACGATAGCGAGGCCAAATTAAAAATAGCAAGTCTGGCTTGCACACAATTAACACTCCCTTGTCCATCAGACTTGCCATGGATTGTGACATGTTCAGGCATCTTGAGAAATCACCACATTATGACCATCTCTCTTATCTCCCTGTCAGATTCCAAACGCAGTTACAATCTGGCTTTCTTAGTTTAACCAGGAAGAACAAGCAACAAACAATTTTTTTTATATAAACCCATTGTACTGCACCCTATTAACATCCATCACTCAATTTGAACATGCCTAAATAAGAGTTAACTCTGCCTAGCAGTGCCCCTAGCTACTGACAACCAATCTTCTATTCTTTATATTATGAGAACACTCTCAAATCATTAGATTTCTTTCTGCTTACATAACCTCCGAGCCAAAAAACCCACATTTGCATGAAATTAAAAGTCAATAAAAAACTATTATTTCATTTACAAAAATAGAAAATCATTTTATATAAACCACTTACATGCATTCTTCTAAAAATAAACTCAATTACAAATCTAACATGAAATTATAACAGCATATATTAGGGCAAATGCCTACTGTAATTTAAATAAAATAAAAATAGTAAGCATATAATTTATACAAGAAAGTTTGGATTGATGAATTTACTGTTCAGAGCTCTCTTGGAGCCACCCTTTGTTGAAATGCTAAGATAGCTTTTACGTTCAACAGCTACTTCTGCAAGTGCCTCTCAGTTTACTCAAATGGTTCAACGAGCAATTATTTCCAAATTAAAAAGGACTCTTGCATAGAAACCTGTGAAACAGCGAGCAAGATCTATTAGCTCTAAACTTTTGAGAAACAATAACAAACTATTTTCTCTATTGATTTTTTTTAAATCATGCCTGTCCATCACACTTGAAGTTTTAATTAAGTCTCAAAATTCAGATCTGCATTTCAATTAAAATTCCATTTTCCATTCAACTAAAAAAAAAGTAACACAAATGAGAAGTAATCTACCAGAAAACACATCATTTGCCATTTTGTCACTTAGAAGTGTGAAAATTAAGGATCTGAGTAAATGTATCCAAGGCATCCAATTATTTAGATGAATGTGCAGAAATGGCAAATGCTATTCGTTGGCAAAAAAAGCCTGTATTTTCCAAAAAGGTTGTATCTGCAAATCAAGGTGTTCTAACAGTTGTCAGCCAATTAAAAAAAAAATCCAGACAAAAATATGCAAAATGAGATTAAAACTGTGTATTTAAAGCAAGCTCTTCCTGCATGCTGTTTTAAGTCATTATGAAAATCACTCGCACTCCATCTCAATAAAAGAAAAAAAATTATAATATGGTAGAGTAGTGTTTTGAGGCCTTCATACTAAGGAAGAAACAAACTTTGAAGGACAAACGGGACTAAAATTCACGACATGTCCACCAGAAGGTTACGAAGCTATGCAGAGTCACAGTGCCCAGCGGAAGCACCAGAATTGTTTTTAATTCTGTAAAACTATTACATTCATCAAGCACTTAGCCTACAGCTTTCACTGAAGCCTGTCTTCGCTAAACAAATGAACTCCCCATATTTCAATAAAAATAATTCAGCGGCTTTGCAAAGATGGTTGGATGGTAACACGCTACTCCTCCTGTTGAGATTCACAGCCGTTTCAGGACAAGGCTCTGTCTTTGCAGCAGCTGCCCCTTGCCAGCAAGGGGTGGGCTGCAATGCTGCACCTCAGCACCAATGCAGAGAGATGTCCATCTACATAGTGAATGCTCCCTAACCCCGAGGAGCTATTTCCCCTTACAGTCCCAGAGTCCCGAGTGATGCACAGCTGAGTCACCGAAACCCACCTTTCATGGCCAAGACACAAAAAGCACAAAGTACGGCTTGTTGGAGAACTGCACTAAAGCAACCATTTGTTTTGCTTCTCCCTCGCCCCATTCTCAACCACACGATTCCATCCCCTCAGGCTCTCATCACGCCCTTCCATAAGCCAGTGTAACTTGCTAGTTAAATCAGCCAGGAGGAAAATGAACCCTTCCACCCTCTGAACATCTCAGCAGATATGATGGCACACAGCATCCCACAGACCCACAGCGTAGAACTATCTTCATCACTTTCTGGGCACCAGGATCAACACCAACAAAGCCAGCCTTGCAGTCTCGCCTTGTTTTCTTCAACCAAGACATCAAGGAGCCATGTAGTGAGCATGTGACACTATTGAGAGATAGATTACTGATAGAGAGGGAGAACAGAGGCAGACATACCCAACCAGGGTACGTAAACAACTTAAATGGAGCATTCCTCCCTCCCCCTGCAAAAATCGGTGGACATGACAATTATATCCTCTGCCTCTCTGCTCTTCATTTCTCCCCCACCCGCTTCCTCCTATTAAACGGGATTCACATCTTCTCATCTCACCAGGTCTGGGGGAAGCTGCGAGGGTGTTAAAGATGAACTTGAGGCATGAGACACCACCAGCAGCGACAGCCATCCTGAGGTCAGAACAGTATTTTGATACTGCAGTAAACAAGGCCATGGCCACAGAT
This sequence comes from Larus michahellis, assembly GCF_964199755.1. Classification (NCBI taxonomy): domain Eukaryota; kingdom Metazoa; phylum Chordata; class Aves; order Charadriiformes; family Laridae; genus Larus; species Larus michahellis. The sequence continues at coordinate 4,770,829 of NC_133904.1, read as the reverse complement.
GCAACAAGCAAGAAACACTGAATAGCTCCACACTTCCATAAACGCAGTTGCTCCTGAATAATGAAGAGAAATCCTGTGGAACGAACGAACAACCAACATCACAGCACATCCTCGTAGGGACGCCAAACGATGCTCAAGCCACCTCAACTTTTGTTTTATTCTAACTCCATGTGATACCAGGTAATCTTAACAGTCGCCTGTGAAGATCTGGGGTTTATTTTTAGTGTAACATACTATCTCCTTATCAGCCAAGCTGATTCCAACACCCCCACCCTCATACTTCTGCTAAGAGTACAGTCTTTGAACGCCTGACAACACACAGCTTCCTGGTGAAAGTGCCTTCACCTGGATGGCAGAGTCACACGAGCATCTCAAATCACATCAGGGTTCTAAAAACAAGTCCTTTAACCACTCCTCAAGGGTAGCATTTCTCTGTTTTTTCACAAATGGGGAGGGAAATACAAACACCCGGAGGAGGAATACAATTTCTTCCCAACCCTTGCATACTGTCAGCTTCTGAAGCACGAGATGTGATCACTCCCTATTTTAGCATGCATGACTACCAATGTCGTTGCTCACAAAAATTATCCGGTCCCTTTTTAAAATCCAGTTACAGAATTTAACTTCAGGCTTTTCTACCAAACTAGTGGATGGACAGAGGTGAATGCACTGATAACACCATCTTGCTATGATGCTTTATTTGCTGATCATAAAAAAAGAAGACCCCTGCTTTCAATTCGTATTTGTCAAATCAGTATTTAAACAAAACCAAATCTGGAAAGAAAAACAAATGTGAACACAACTGTGCAGCATTACGATACAACATCTGATTCACACATTCCAATTCTCTCGCCCTCAAACATTGCGATGTCTTGCGGACAAATTTAAAAATAAAATCACTGATATCAACTACAAAAACATCAAGAAAATCCTCAGACAATGTCGGCTTAGCCAGTGGAATATGTAATTCTTGTCTTCATACTATCACTTTCTTTCATGAAAAATACTGGAAATATCTTTTTGCCAGGTTAACCAACTTTGACTTCAATCTTGCTGACATTTCTTAAGTATAGCTGAATAATTCCATTCATATGCAAATGGTACAATAAGCCGTGAGTAGCAGCAGTTGCAGAGACGCCCTCACAGAGATGAGCATTTACTCTGCCCAAGTCTAATCTGCAGTGACATATCTGAAATGAAACAAGGCCCAAAAGGTACAGCCCCAACAATTTACCCAAGGCATATTTTCAGCCTGGATGTTGTTTTTTCTTTTACTTTGTTGGATATTTTTAAATATTAAAGAGATGAAAGAATCAAGAACCGAGATTGCATCTGTTGCCATCAAAATTTAACCACAGTCCATGTATTTATACAGTGGAATCTCCAAAATAACACTGCATCTGTTAAGATGACAGTGTTTTTCCATGGGCTGTGTTGTGTTATAGCAGTTACTCCAAAGCTATTGCTTTTGAAGTGCTGATTGCAATCCACCCCGAATTCTTTTTGTAATCTTCCTCAAATGTACTGAATTGTAAAGCCGTTGTTTCTCAGTATGGCTTGGGAACAACAAAACCCTAATACATCTCATCAGTGGGCATTTGGCACTAAAGCCTTACAGCTAACTCAACATGTTTACTTAACAATGAACTACCAAAAGAGATACACAAAACACAAACCATGTAAAAACAATGTCCAGCAGAAACACATGTGAAATGAAGTCCAGAACCACTGCCACATACACACGCACACTCAAATGCATTTCTCTGTCTGTGCCTTATTTCTGTAGGATAACAACTGAAGCAACTTGAAAGGACCTTTGTTCATTCACTGGTAACGCTGGCCACATTTTAGAACCACAACCCATCGAAGCATATACAAGCTTGGATTTTAAAAGGGACTCATAACCTAATTTAAGTATTAAACACATATTACACGCCTCCTGATGAGACACAATATCAATGAAAATATTTGTCCACGTAGTCAGTCTACTCAATGTGACAAAAACACAAACATTGTATTAGCACACACACACAAAAAAAGGAAACAGACAAACAATCAAAACCTTCAGTCACTCCCAGACAAGACCCAGGCAGGCTCAAACGAAGCCAAGTCTCAAGTTTGGATCAACAAATGTGCTTTTCTTAAACTCTGTTTTTGCTCTTTTGTAGAGTAACAACAGCACAGACTCAACGTCCATCATGGGTGTAAGTCACTGGAAGAGCTGCAAGGAAATACCAACATAACTTATTAAAACATCCCCACATCCGCGGTGCATGAGCAACAGGACTAACAGACCCTTTGACTTTTGGCAACCTCCTCCACACAGAAATGGTCATAGGTCGTACTGGTTTGCAACCTTCTTTCCCCTAGTCTCAGAACCTCTGGGATCCAAGGAACAGGAGCAAGGCACACACAAAACCAGCAACTTAAATGCTTATCTTGACACAGATGGATGTTCATTCCCTCCATACTTCCCAGGAAGTTTGCAAGGGACCAAAATGCACATCCATCTCAAAAAAAAAAAGCTTCATCCACAATAAACTGAAAGAAGATGTTAACTACAATCAATACAGAACCACAAGCTGCTTCCACCTGCTGGGGATACAGAACAGAGAGAAGCAGCAGCTAGGAATCCCACCATGGCAGCCAGACACCATCACGATTCCAGTGGGCTCCCTGCTCCATCCCAGTGGGTCTGTGAACTCTTAACACAGTTTGTGCCATCATCATGTTAAGTGCCTCTCTTAACACTGGTTCTCAGCTAAAAGAAAAGTAGAGCCACCTGAAAGCTTAAGAACAATCCACACTATTTAACTCCATCAGTATTTTGGAGAACAAACCAAATCCCCAGTGGGATACATGAAATTTGACTAGAGAAGACAACAGTAACAATTTAACTACACATCAAAACCCCCAGGAGAAAGAAACAAAAACACCACAATAAAAGGAATTTCTGCACCGGCAAAGAGCACAGGGGATGAGACAAACAAGGTATTTCCATTGCAATTTCAACTCTAACACTACAGCCAAATGTTAGTCTAAGATCAGCTGAGCAGCGCAAATACGTGTTTGTTCCTACAGTGCAGTGCCAGTGCTTTCACTCCTCCCACGAGGTGACCACAATGGGCTTTTTAAGCCTTTCAAGGTACAAACTACTCTCACGCAGAAGGACCCAAGGGGAGGTGACAGGAATGGCAAGGAAGCAAAACATACTATTTGTAAAAGGACAAAACGTGAAGACGACTCTAAACTGAAGCCAATGCAAATAATGAGGAAACGACCCCAGTGAGATCCAGGGATAAAGCCCTTCCTAAATCCAAGCCAATTCTCTTTTTAAAGTTTGGTTATAAACTGTTTCCAGGAGCAGCTGCCACCAGACCTTGCTCCAAAATGCTGTACCCATTTGATTAAGACTTAAGATTTGAACTATCCATCTCTATAAGACAACCTTCCACTTTCAGAAAAACTTCTGATTATTTCTGAGGGCTGCTCTATCACACGTCATTTTAGGGTTTTTTCTACACCATAAACTATTTGCTTCTCAAACATAATGAGCTGCCTGTCTACAAATCAGGAAAACCAGCCCTGTGTCAATTTATGTTTGGGGAAGATGGTTTTGCTTCCCAGAGATCTGGAATTCTCTTTCCCCACCAATAACCTTTTTCAAACACAACAGTTCAGCTCTTGCAAAGTTTTTCTGTGCATACAGATCAAAAAGACTTCTCAGGCCGAGCACCATGATCTATAAGCAAACCAGATACAGCATCCCACTAAGTCTAAGGGAAAACCTATCACCTTACTAAAACTCCTCTTACAAACCCACAGGAACACTAACAAAAAAAGAGTAAATAAAACAGTGTGATGCTATGCTAAGCTTACGAACTCACAGCTACCAGCAGACTCTTTCAACTGCTATGCTTATAGAAGTTTCATCCCACTAACACCCTCCACGTTTCAGTAGAAACGTGTATATAACTAAATACCAAGTGAGCACCTTAGTCCCCCCTGCCACTTCATCTCATCTGTCTTACATAAGAACTGCCACTACAACACAGTTTGAAGATAATGATGTACTCCATACTTCAGAATCACACATTCAGCTGCAGCTACCTACTGTATTCCAGTAGTAACAAATGGAAGAGATACTTCAAAGAGCACATTATCCCAGCTCTAATTTATGCATGTTCCCTCTTACCATCAAGCCATTTATTTTAAACCTGTCAGATATACTTGTAATGTAGCATCATGAATAATTTAAAAAGTAATCTGTATAAACCAAGTTTATAAACTTAACAGCAGGTACAGTACCTTTCATTCAAGCAGACTGCTCTCTGATAAAGTACAAGGGATCTTTGACTACTTCAGTATGTATTCATTTCATGCATTCTGAATTTCAAAAAATTCTTCTCTCCTGCCTCCAATCAAACCTTTTGCTATTTGAACAGTATTGTACAAGCAGCTGACGTAAATGAGTAGTGTACTAATTTGTGAATCATTCGTGTTGAAGAAAAAGAACTATAAGCTTCTGGAAACAATCAGTAAAAATGACCCACCACCCATTCAACAGCAGGAAGAAACACACTTTTGTAAAGTTTGCCTCTATCATTAGGAACTCTCATATTCTCTGCGTTTGCCTGATATTGTCACATTTTGACACTGCCCTCCTCCACACAAAGAAAGGATGTTCACCAAAGAACTCCAAAAAAAGCCCACCTGTTAAGGGAAAGTGTTTTGATCAGAGTTGATGCTCACACTTCCAAGTAAACAGAGCTATCTTTACAGCATGTAATGGCACCAATAAGAGGTGTGCAGATAACACTCGGCCTGACTGGTCGCACAGCTATTTCAATACTATGTGCCTCACTGGCAACACATGCCAAACAAACTCATTAGGTCATTGGACTTGCCTGAAACACACATCTTCACAAACCAAGTATTCACAAATGCAGGACACACTCCTATTTTATATACTATTACAGTAAAGCATATACATGTGCAGTTCACCTATGCCCTGCTTAAAAAGTTTCTTATTTGTATAAGGTACACATTTTTGTAAGTCAACAGCATAGCACGAAGTTCTTAAAGTATAACCTGGTTGGCACTTCTCTTCAGCGACAATCTTACCATAAATTATTGCTCCAAGGTATTATTAAAATAACTTTGTGTTGCTACAAAAGCATACATTTGCTGTTTCTACCAAAATATTTACTAAGCGGATTTGTGCCTCTAGAGGAATAACCGTAGTACTTTATTGGGGTGTGAGGTCCCTTCTCACTGGGCAGGTCAAAAACAGTCTCCTTGAAAAAACTATCTGGGGAGTCACTGAAACATATAGACGCTTACTTCTGCTCATATCACCAAGTTTACCAAGAAAGGAATAGAGTAACAGGACATATACACACCTGGATATTCAAAAATTAATAAATAAATAAAATTATATGACATTAAAGCTTACAAGCCATATGCAAATCAATCTGTAAATGCAGAAATAACAATTCTGCTTTTCAGCACATTTTAAATAACTCTGTGCCACAACAGCAACTTCTTGGATATCAACATCGAAGAAGTTAATTGGTGTCTTGAAAGATATCCTAAGGGAACTGCTCATATTTAGCATTTGCAAAGGTTAAGAAGAAAAACTTTCAGTGATAAATGCAAGTTAAACCTTCACAACACAGCACCATGCTAACACCAGTTTTGCCAGAACATATCTCCTTAATTAATGAATAAGCCAAACTATTATCAAACTTACTTAGCAAAAATAAGTCCTGCCTAAAAGAACTACAGTCTATTTTTGAATTTAAGGACTTGGTACAGCTCTATTTGCAGAGCACAGAAATATATGAATGAACACTGTATGTTGCTAATCATTTGCCCATCCTCAAAGTTTGTCTCAAAGACAAATATAGTACTACAGAAATCAGTCCAGATTGTACCTGTCATGACTGGCTAAGAGGGAAAAAAAAAACAACCCAAAAAAACCACACACAAGACAAACTGGCTAACAACCGCCAAATGCGTCTTCATCAACTGCTGTTTGTTGAGTTCTGCTTTTGTACAATAAAAAAAAATTTGAAACTACTCTTTTTAAAGTGGCTTTCATAAATCATAAAAACTAATCCAACTAACCTACACAAAGAGGCTGTCTATACAATTTACAGTGATAGAAAAATTATACATGTCAAATATATCAAAATACTTAAAACAGTATTTCTACCTTTCAAACACATCATTGCATTCCTGAAGTCTTTCTGAACGCAGAACTCTTAAAAGCAGCATGATCCATTACCACCTAAGCCCAGAAACCTTAAAAGCTCAACTTTGTCAGAAAGATTGGAAATAAACTGAAACTACAAATCTGCAACAGCTTTAATTATGAGACTCTCGAGACAATTACTCAAACTGCTGCTTTTTTTAAAATTTAGTAACATACACAATAGTTTTCAATAACAAACTGCAGCTTACCCATTCCTATGTGCGCACTCACACATATAAATAAGAAACAGCTGCTACTTGATAACATCACAAAGCATTTCCAAATGTGAAAGCTTTACACTAAAATCCAAATAAGAATGTATTTCGTTTCATAAACCAAAGTTTAAAGAACTTTTTCAGAAAGTTGCCATTGCTTCCCGGTCATCAACTTTTCAAGAAAGGAAAATCATGCTCATGAAGTTATTAATTTAACTGCAGATAATCTAGATAAAAGCTCTAATTTTTTTTAAAAAACAATTTAATTCATTACATTTTGTAAGTTATGAACTTTAGGGCCATTACAGATGATGAGCTAGATAAGTTGTTTTCTGTGTGGGATCATAAAGTTAACATCCACTGTGAGAAAAACAGGTTTCCTGCATATATTATTTCCTCTCTCTCTCAAAGTTCAGGACCATAAACAAACTTCTTTACACTGAAGTTTGCGGTAGCTCACAATTCACACAGATGGAATATACACACAATATAATTAATCACTTAACAAAACTGCCTCTTCTGGTCTCACTGAGTTAATAGTTACAGTGATCACTGGTAAAATCTACCTCAGCATAAAAAGAAAAAAATAATAATTATTGGGAAAGAGGGGAAAAAAAGCTTCAGTTAAACATGAATTGAAATTGTCCTTTAAAGCTCATAGTTTCAGTGCTGAAATGTATTTTAATTCTAAATATTAGATGCTTAAAAAAAAGAAATAAAAATTTCCCTCACTGAAGACATTCTCCTCCAAGATTTTCTTAGTAAATGCCAGATTAGCAGAAAATTAAACAGATTTGAAACAACTTTTCCCAAGGTAACATATACTGATAGAATTTAATTATTTACCAACAAAGACAGATTCAAAAATAATCACATAGAAAGTCCTCAACACTAGATTCTGCGTGTATATTTCAAGATGAAAACAATTTTAGTGTCACTGGAGTTGTGCTTTTACTATACTCTAGAATTAGTGTGAAGGAACAACTGGTCAGGGAAAAGCTGACATAAAAATTAACATGAGTTTATCAAATTTCTCTATTAAATCAAATAAACCACGCTGTCTGTTGCACTGAAGTTACACTATTTGATCTGTCTTCTCGTTCTCTGCAGCCCCTTCCTTTCCTCACTTCTTACCACATACTTAAGAACTAAGTTAAATTTCGTTCACTTTACACAAAGAGTATTTCTCTCTCTCAAATCTTGGTTCGGCACTGAAACTTCTAACACTCATCTTTCCACACCCATTCCTCTGCTCTCTCACGTTCTCAACACATTTTGCCTGATATTAGCTAAGTCACTACCATTTCCTAACCCTTTCAGTTTCTGAGTCACACAAGCCTTTGCTCCAGTTCTGGTATGGAAACGCTTTGAAAGTGCAATCTAACACAATCAAAAAAACTCAAAGTACTGCTTGGCTCACCGCTCCTTCCCATGGACTCCAATCCCCGTCACTCCCTGAACATTTCCCTCCTCTCCTCTTTCTGGTGAACCCGACTGACACCAATTCCTTCAACGCTCTGGCATTTTCTATTCACAACCTCAATTAGAGGAGGAATTATCCAACTCCCATTTAACAACATTCACTAACCACTAGGTGTATATGAAAACGCTGATGTGAAAGCTAGGCGTGTATAACGCTGACACTCAGGAGGTCATGAGGGTATTTACTAAGCAACCTGCGAGAGAGATTAAACACACACAGCATGAGCTACTGTTTATTAACATCAGAAACATAAAATATAGCCTGGATAGACAAACAAAAGCTCAGAGCGAACATGAACATATCCATCAAGGTATCTATCAGTCTGTCTGAAGTATCACCAGACCTGAAAACATTATTTTTATTCTAAATGTTTAACCCATTCCCTTCTAGACATTCCCTCTGTAAATGTACACAAGGATGAAAATCAAAACCCTGTCGTGCTCAAGGTAGAAAAAGGAAGAAAACACAGTGTTTACGCTTAAACCCACCGCCAGGATGAAGCATTCTCCAACAGTTGTAGCTCTGCACATCAAATGCACTGTTACACCAGCACATACTTAACGAAGAGTCTTTTTATTTTTATTTCCGTGCTGCTCTAACAAGATCTCAGGAAATTCTCTGAATTTTTTAATGACTGTTTTTGAATCAGAAGCTTTCCACTGAAGCTACCTGCATTTTTAAGAGGTTTCTGTCATATAACCACGAACAGATTTTATATAATTTAGCATTAAAGGGACGGGTCTCTCCCCTCCTGTTGTAACTCCTTTGTATTCCTATTTAGGAATGCCTTGCTTGTTTGACCGAAAATGGAAGTGCCTTTTAGCTGTGACACAGTATATATGAAAAACAAATAAAAATTAAGATTAATCTTCCTTCCACTATTGTGGAGAGAGAGAAGAATATGAAGAGATGCAAAACATCTGCTCTGGAGATCATTTTTCCCCCTAACAGCAAAATTCTTTCAGCAATAACTCGTGAAAACAAAGGCTATTAAACTGTAAACTACAAAGGCGATCGATTAGAGGCAGTATTCAGCTAAGACAAGTTTTTCAGGCTATCTTCCCATATTTAAATGCCTAGATCTTCTTCAGAAGAAGATATTTCATTTGGGAGGTTCTTAATTGGGTCATTTTAACTAAGTGCAACCGCAAACACTTCAGAGGAGTGCAACTTAAAATCCTAACATACTGTCCTGCCTTATTTTACTGACAGAGCTGGGCAGGCATTTTTATTTGAAGATGTTCTGTACCAGGTAAGGCAAGAAAAAAATAATTTTAAGCGTGTATCCTAGCAGTTTATGGGTATGCTAGACCTTCCCCCTCCTCTCCTGTTCTGTTTCTCCAAGTTACTCGATCCTTTGTAAGCCCTTCCCTGGAGACGGGCACTGGGATTTTGTTTTTAAACTTAAAGATTAATCTTCCTTCTCGAAAACCTAAACTTTTGGCTCTAGCCAAAAAGTTAAACTCATAGATGTAAGACTGCGGCTCTCCAGCCCTAGCTGGCCCTGCCACTACCATGCAAAAGCCTAAGTTGGGCCTTAATTTGCAAGGAGTTAATTGGCATTCACCAGCTAATGAAACACAGTATTACTCAACATGCATTACAGACTCCATCTCTGCGCTTCTTGCTCACATTTTGATTTTGTTGTAGTTAGCCTCATTGTCAGTGCATCCAAAGAACTTCCCTTTCTTCTCAACCTGAAACTACTACTTTTAGAAAAAGCCTTTCTAGCTCCTAAATTCTTTCCCTTTACATTTAAAATGGGAGAAAATTGATCTATCCGTTCCTTCCCTCCAACAAAGCACATCTTTTTCAAAGTGACAGGCACACAACTACAGCTCAAGGAGTATGTTGAAAAAAAAAAAAAACCACAGCAGAAGAAATTACAAGCATCAAGACGCAGTAAAGAAACATCCCTGTTTCTGCAGATGCCGAAGGAGAGGGAGCCGTTTTTAAAATGGTTGGGCTCCAAGGCATATTTACCATCTCCCTACCTACAGGGACGCTCCAGAAAACAAGGGAAGGCTAATTTCATGCAAGAGATCCTCAATCCAGCATGAACCCGACATACCAGAAGAAAACCGATCAGCGCCGGGATTAATATGGTGATGATTGCAGCCTAATCAATCGCAGCGCCAAGCCGTCCCTGCCCCCTTTATTTCCCCCTGCGCCCGAAGGGGGCGGGCACTGCAACATAACCGCAGGTTTGAAACGCACAATAACAAAAGTCGGGGCTTTTGCAACTCCCGAAGAACGCGGACGGACAGACAGAGCGATGGGCGGACGATAAGCGGCGGGAGGGACCCGGGCAGCCCGGTGCGCCGGGGACCCGGCGGGTCGGTCCCGCGCGACGAACCGCGTTGTTGCCGGAGCAGCCCCCGCACGGGCGGGGGAAGCCGCTCGCAGCTGCCGAGCCCACGGCACAAAAACCTTCACGCTGGGTGCAACATTATTTTCATTCTAAATGCAGCTGCTTGAGGAACAACAACAACAAAAAAAAATCACCTTTAGGGATATAGCCCATCCAGCCATCAAACGTTTCTATTTACGCACAAACGTAAAGAATCAACCTAAAAAAACACCAACCAACCAGCAAGACTGCGACCTTTAGATTGCGGGATGCCACCGTGATTCTGCACCCCGAGCAGAGCGAGTGAAACCCTTCCTAGGCAGTAAAGCGGCAATAAACGCCAAAGCGCTTTATTTCCAGGAATTCCTCCTTCGCTACGGCAGGTTACTGCACACAGACGCTCAATATTGACAAAGATGAAGCTCTTTCCCGGGCTGCAAGTGTTTACTACGCAGCTCGCAGCCCTGGCTGCGGAGGTCCAAACACGGCGGCGGGCCCCGGGGGGGGTCAGGAGTACGCGGGTCAGGTGAGGGAAACACAAAGGAGGGGACGGGCGGGCATGGCGGCCCCCTCCTCCGGGCTGGGGGCTGCGGCTCTGCCCGCCCCGTGTGTAACAGCGGGCAGCCGCCCCCGGGAGAAAGGAGGGAGGGATGGAGGCGTGCGGCCCCGCGTCGTTAAACGTGTCGGGGGAGCAGACGCGTTAACTGGAGGGAAAACACGCAGGTTCCCCACGAGCAGGGGCGAAACCCGCGCACCGCGGCGGGAAACGGCGTCCAGCCCCGGGAGGCCCTTACACCCCCCACGGGAGCCCCCTCACACACAGGGAACCCCTCACGCACACCGGTAGCCGCGGAGCTCCTCGCACAGAGGCGCCCCCTCACACACACCCCAGGAGCCCCAAAGCCCCTCATGCACAGGGACCCCCGGGAGACCCCTCACAGACACACGCCCCGGGGAGCCCCTCACCGAACCCCTCACACTCACACAGGGAGCCAGCCCCTCACACACCCCCGTGAGCCCCCTCACAGACACACCACACACCCCCCTGGAAGCCCCACACGCTCACACACCGGGGAGCCCCGGGAGCTCCCTCACACACAGGGACCCCCTCACGCACACACCGGGAAGCCCCCTCACACAACCACACCGCACACGCCGGGGAGCCCCATCACAGACACACACCCCTGGGACCCCCTCACCGACCTTTTCACACACATTCACACGGGGAACCCCCTCGCTCCCCTTTCTTCCCCCCGCCAAACACGCACCGGTAGCCGCCGTCCCGGCACCCCCCTCACAGGCCGCCCCTCACACCCGCACCGGGAGCCCCTCCGCGGCTCCCTCACACGCCCCGGGGCGCCCCTGCCGACACCCCCACCCCCCCGCCGGCCGACTCGCACCGTACTCACTTTCCCCATTTGTTGGCCACAGACAAAGTGCGGCGAAGACGAGCAGAAACCCCCAGACGACGGCGAGGGACCCTCCTCCAGCGCCAGACTTCATTCCTCTTTTTTTAATTGGACTAAATCCCCCTTTCCGAAAAAAAAAAAAAAAAAGTCCAAAATTGTTCGCTTTCTTTTCTCTCTCCGTCCTCTAAAAATAACGAAGGAGGCAAAAGGCAGACGAGAAGCGGGGCCGGATAAATAAATCCACGTTGCCTCAAGAAATGGAAAAAAAAAAAAAAAAACACACACAAGACCCTTCGGACTGGCAAACCGGAGGGTTTTTGAGGTCCCTGGGTGTTGATCTTCCGGAGCAACCACACCACACCAAAAATACACAAGATATTCAAGATGTATTAACGGCAACAACAACAAGGCATGAAAGCCCCGGGGCGACGCTGTCTCCGGCGGGGCGGGCTCCGGGGCGGCGGGGCGGGGGTCGCCGCCGTCTCCCCCTCAGCGCTGGCTGCAGTGGTACATGGTGCACAGGAGCCGCAAACATGAGGCACATCGGGGCTGGCAGTCCGCATCTTCAACCTCCATTTTCAAACACCGCACACGGGAGGGAACGCGCACACAACACACACACACAAAAAAAACCGTGAGGGCTGCGGGGGGGTGGGGGGGGTGAGGGGTGGGAAGGAGGGGGGGGCGCGACCCAGACAATCTTATTACAAAACAACAACAGCTTCTCGCCGTCCCTCCGCCGGGGGACGGGGCTACCCTGGCGGGATCCCCCCGGCTCCTCTCCCCGCTCAGCGAGGAGGGAGGAAGAAGGAAGGAAAAAAACCAACAAAACCCAAAAAAACAAAACACCCCACGCACAACCACCACCCACACTACCACAAGTCCGGCTAGCTGCAGAGACTCGAAATGCGGAATTTGGAACGAAAATGAATTAAAAAGGCTTTCCCCCCCCCCTCCCCTCCTACTCCTCCTCTTCCTCTCCTCGGCGCCGCTGCCACAGGCTCCTTCTCCCAAAAAAAAAAAAAAAAAAAAAGAAAAAAAAGAAAAATCCAGGACACACACACAAAGCAGCAGCAGGGCGAGCGGAGCGGCTCAGCACCCCGCCTCCTCCCCCCGCAGCTCTCCTCCTCGCATCCCTCCCAGCCGCCTTGCCATCGCGCCGGGGGCGGGAAGGGGGGGGGGGGGGGGAAGGACGACGACAACGACAACAACAACAACAACAACAACAACAACAACAAAAACCACCCAGCGAATTTGTAAATCCTTTTCCTTTTTTTTTTTTCCTCCCTTCCTTTTTTCCCTCCTCCTCTGGGTGTGCGCGCGCTGCAAACCTTCCCCTCGCGCTGCCCAGCCCAAGGAAGGGGGAGGGGGAGCCGGGAAGGGGGGGGGCGGGTTGTGTGTGTGTGTGAGAGCGAGCGAGCTGGGGGGGCGGCGGGAGCGGAGGGGGGGGGGGGACGAGGAAGGCGATCCGGTTTGCTGAAGGTCAAAGCCCAGGAGCTTGTTGCGAAGGGTCTATAATTCCTCCGGGGAGGCGGGAGGGGGGGGGAAGGGTCTGCCGCTCCTCCCAATTAATTCGCCGCCCGCTTGCAGCAGAGTTTGCAGCGCGCTGCTGCCGCGTCTCCCCCCTTTATCTTTATCCTTCTCCTCCTCCTCCTCCGCGCTGGCTCCCTTTGCACGACGGAGAGTGAACGCTGGTAAACAACAGCCTCGGCGTCGCTCCGCCGCCGCCGCTTCTCCTCTCTGCGGCCGCACGGGGACGGGGCTCGCGCCCGCCCTCTCCCGCGCGCGCGCGGCCTCTCTCGCACGGCGGCGCGCGCTCACTTCCCCCGCGCGCGCTCCCCTCGCCCAGGCGGCGGCGGCGGCGGCAGCGGCGCGCGCGGAGGCGGCGGCGGCGGCGGGGCGCGAGGCAAAAGCCGGAGCGGCGGCGCGCGGAGCGGAGTGGGGCGGCTGCGGGCGCGCGGGGCTGTGGGGCCGGGCCGAGCCTCTGCCGCCGCTGCTCCGGCCTCTGCCGCCTCCCCGAGCCTCTGCCGCTGCGTCGGGCCTCTGCCGGTGCTCGGGACTCTGCCGGCGCCGCCGCTGCTCCGGCGCCTACCGGGGAAGCGGGGGAAGGAGGCGGCGGCGGAGCCCTGGCGGCCGCACCGAGCATCCTGCGGGGCGCAGGCGGAGAGCGCAGACAGCAAACCCGTCTCACGGAAACACTGCTGTGTTCTTCAGAAATGACAAAAAATATATATATAAAAAGGAAAGGACCGAGTTAGGAGGAAAGAGAAAAGGAGGAGAAACACATAGCTCTGGTTTTCACATCTTCCATGTGTTTGTTTACTGCATTTAATGGCAGTCGCCCCTCTGGGCTGAGCTGGGGATGCAGCTCAGGCAGGAGCAAGGGCCAGGGAGGCCAAGGCTTGGCTCACCTGAGGGGACAGACAAGGCTGGGACGCGTCCTGCTCCATGCTCACCATCCACTGAACGCCCCAAAATCGTCTGTTCCCTGAGCCTTTCTCCACCGTTTGCTCATCTCCGGCATCGACATTGTATGCCCAGGCCCCAAATGGGGAGAGACGGGATTAGTTGAAGTGGAAAAGGTTCGGGCTTTTTGGAATCAGAAAACGTGGGCCGTGTTCCCGCTGTTTCCCCAAAGCTGGTAGTAGCCATGCTGCATGGCATATGGGTGTCCTGAGTAATCACAGATTTGTTGCGATACTTTGGCATGGGGAGATAGCGAAATTATGCTGAAGAATAAGAAAGCAGACATCTGTGAGCATTAGCCATAGTCTAGTAAAAAAAAAAAGCTACATTAAGAAATATTCAAATGTCACATTATTAACACAAATGTCAAAATTAAGTTTTCATGTCTAAACCTAAATTCTTCTTGAACATCTTGTACTACAATAGTCTCAGTTACGTTACTACATCATTCTCCACAACCTTATACGTGTTTTTCTTCTAGTTTCTCCATCCGCTTCTATACCATTTGCTGTGCCGGAATGGCCTACTGTTGTCTTAGTTACATGTTAGCTCTCATACCCCTTAGGAAAGATGAAAAGGCTTTATTCTGCGTCACAGAAATTAGGGGGGAAATCTTCCCTGAGTATGACGGGGCAGAAGTGCCACGCCTGCATGCACGTCCAGGACTGTGGCAACAACTCCAAGCTCGTGTGCGTCCCCATTTGGGTGCTGGCACAAGCCTCTCGAGATTCAGTGCAAGAGAATTGCGCATTTTTGTATGAAACTGTCCTGGACTGCCACGCGTGTGTCTTCCATAGTTTTTATCAACTGTGCACAGGCTTTCCCCGCTTCAGTTAAATTAGCCCAGAAAGGTCTTCGTGTCCAGTAAATGTTTACTATTGGTTGGTACAGCTGTGCCTGCTACTACTGCCGGATACTGAGCAGAACAAGCGTCCTCTCTGTGCGTATTGTGGCATTGATGCAGCATAAATTGGAAGGGGTTATTTACAAATTAATGTATTGTTGTGTAAAGACAGAGCTGAAGTGGGAGCTGGGCGTCTACCATTTATCATTCTGCTGTCATAAAGAACTTTTTTTATTATAAAATAGCCTTTCTTTCATTACTTTGACGAATAGGGCAAGTCATGGACAAGCACGTTGTGGTGGATGCCGGACAAGCAGAGAACAAAAAGATGTGCTGTGCCCCCAAAGAGCTTACAGTCTCATAGAAACACAGTCCTATAGGGGTCGTAACATTGTTTCTGGAATCTGTCAGATTCTTTTAAAAGGAAAAAAAAAAATGATAATAACAGCATAGTGTTGAACTGGTGGCGTTCGCAGTGTTCTCCATCCTCCTGAGCTGCCAATGTGAAATTCATAATTAGGAATTATTTGGCTGGATTCCACCAGGACATCTTTACCTTGTATTCCATGGAGATGCATGGGAAGAAGCCCTTTTTCTGTGACCACTGAGATGCCCATAGCTCTGTACTCGTAAGAGGCTGAGAGCTCTGCCCAGTGTTTGGCTTTCCTTACCCTCTCATGTGTTCGGCAGCTTTCAGTGCCAGCCATGCACATACACACGCTCAACTTCAGTGCACACCTTTAATCAGATTCTGCTCCTGTATGTTGGCATCTTTCTCCAAGAGTGGTCCTCTTATTTTCAGCGGAAATATTTAAGTCAGGATTTTTCAACGTGTACAACCACAGCATGGTCATATCTTTGATGAAAACCTCAAGGAAACTGTACTACATGCACATGTGCAAAATTAAAGAGTTTTAATTTGGACAAATTAAAGGTAATTTTCATGGTAATGTGCAAAGGTGCTTCATGATGAAATCTCTTTGCTTGTCAACACTGTTTGCCTCTGTTTTTATCTATAGACCTGCACAAAGGAGGTCGATATGAATGGTGAGAAGTTTTTATTTACTGGGAACCCAGATCTGGCATCCTACGTCTGAACACCACTCAGATCCTAAAAGCAGCTTGAATAGCTTAAGCCTTTCCTTGGATTGAGAAGGGATTAAAAATATTTTGCTGGAACTTCATCACAAGAAAGCACAACCGACTGGGTATAAAAATACCCAATCCAAAAGGGAAACATTTCAGCAAGTGGATTAAATGAGGTAGTCAAAATGCAAAAATCCTGTAGATCGTCATCTCCCCAAGTCCATCTGAACACATCAAGGGTGTGTTAGGAGAAGGCTTCCCAAGTTGTGGCCGTTTGCAATCTTTGCTGAGATTTGCTGAAAACATCCCTCCATTTTTTCCTAACTTGTTTATTTTGCCAGGTCATTCTGCCACCAACTTAGACCTCGTCTCCACTTTTTCAGCCGGCTGTCTCTTGCCCAGCAGCTCAGCTATAAACTGTAGCAGTCGCTGTTCTTTTGTCATTGCCCAGCAGTTCACTGGGGTCCCAATCCTTGGCAATGTCTTCTACATGAGGCCACTAAAATAAAACATTTTAAAAATAAGGTACACACCATGCATATCGTGCATCTAGATCTGTGCAAAGTTTTCCCCTCATTTCTTTTTGCACATAAAGTCTAAACTATGATTTTCAATAGTGTAAGAAATCATTTTGCCATGACTGGATTTTCCCTTATGGTAGAAAATTACTTTCTTCTCTGTCCCGTTGGTTCTACAATGATTCTTCCTCTCCCTTTGCACTGGGCTGCATGCATCCCCTTTTTCCGTTGCTGGTTTATGGTCCTTGAGATAGACAGATGGACAGAAAGAAACACATGAATACACACACACACATTTTACCCTCTAGAGTGTGATGCCGAATGCCACCAGCATACCTGCGTCCTCTTCAAAATGCCGCTTAAGTGGAAAATTCAGGAAGTGTGGCAGTAGGGATGAAACAACGCGGTTAAAACAGCCACTGACCCCGGTCTCTCAAAACATGTATCTGCCCAAGGCAAATATCCTAATACTCAGCCATATTTTAATTTTAACAGCAGCCTTACCGCTGCTTTCTGGGGCCACCTCTGGGGAGAAAGAGGCCTCACTATTTTCCCTGCCCCAGTGCTCATACTCCGCATAGGCTTGACTAGACTTTATTTTGGCTTCTGCAACACTTTCAGGGCAGACTGACCTCTTTACCAGACGCTAGCTTGTCATAACCTTTAAGCATCTGAACATTTTGTATTACCAGCGTAAGGGAGTAGTTGAAATTTATTCTCCTGCCTTCTCCAACCGTGTCAGCTCCCCAGGACGAAGGTCAGCCGTCGCAGAGCATTGCCTGGGTCTGCTTGAGGTGCTGCTCCTCCAAAGGTCTCGGCAGCTCCATGCGTGGCCTCTGCCAGGCTCCCAGCGGCAGAGAGCACCCACCACGGCCACCTCCTCTTCTGCAGGGGCTCCTGGTGTTGCCAGATCACCTTGTCCAGGCTCTGTTTCAGGCTGAACGTTTTTGTTGTAGGTAGATGTGGGTAGCGTGCTGGGTAGGAATTATGTCTGGGCGACGTAATACATCTTTTACACAACTTGGGTGTGATTTGTATACCTGAAGGACACATACATGGACATGGCTCCTTTTTCCCCAAAATCTCCACTGATAAACTGCGTTTTACAGGCTCATAACAAGCTCTTCGATGTTAGGCAAAATGTGGCTTGCCCATTTTTTAACGTTTGCCACTTTTTGCTCTGCTGTGAATTGCATCCCATGCCAATGACCTTCACGGGCTGCAGGAAAGTGCTCTGTCTCCTCTTGGCAAGGGGACAGGAGCACAGCGCACAGTCAGGTGGACACCGGGTGGGCAGGTTGCCGTCAACTCCTCTGCAGTGGTCGAGGTGTCTGTAGAGCCTCTCCGTCCACCGGCCGTCTTTTCTTTCCCAGATCTGAAGCGTTGGGCAGGGTTTGGGCAGAAGTAACCACCTCGCTGTATCAGCGAGAGGGCTGAGCAGAATCCCTGCAGCTGCAGGAGACCAACTTCTTAAGAGAAATGGAGGGGGAAAAAAAATTAAAACAGACATGTATGAGGTGTGCGAGGCTTAAATACCAGAGTACTAATCAGATAGACCCAAATGAAGTACACTTCTTTGGCTCTGAGTGATTTCTAATTCTCCTGGCCCTAATACTACTGCAAACAGTGGCTCAAAATTGGTGCCTTCTGGAGCAAATAAAAAGAAGAAAGGAAGGAAGGGTATTGTTTATTACTTCTTTCCCACACACGTCCCTCCTTCAAACAAAGTATGCAGTTACATGGACAATTTAGGGGCAGAAGCTGAGCAGGAATAACTATAAAATTCATGTTTTAATAACAACAACAATAATAAGCACACAACAGCATTTATAACCTTAGTTACAGGCCTGAGATACCATATCCATAGCAACTGCCGCAAGCGGTGAATGCCATATATTTAGAGTTCCCGTGCACCTGCCTAAAATAGCCACCAATAAATTATGCCGATATTTGTGCCTTTTTGACAGCGTTTTAAAAGGCTGTCGATGCGCTCTGCCGTCGCGCCGAGCCGGCGTGGCGCGGCACGGCAATGGCAATTTCACTTCTCTACCAAACCTCCACATTCTCGTGTTTGTCTCCCCTTTCGTGTTTCTGAATGTGACAAATTAGTCAAAAAAAGACACCTGGAAGGTAAGCCTGGCGGCACGAGTGAGCGATAGGTGCAGGGGAACATCTGCCGCTCACTTCCAGCGTCTGTCGGCTTCCCTGCTCCAGCACTGTGGCTGTCAAAACGTGCCTACCGTTAATGTATTGAATTAATAAACTGTTGCAAGTAATTAGGGCTCTATCCTGCTCCGGTTGCAGGTGGTAGCAACGTGGATCACGCTATATATTAATGGCGTGCGCGTAAATAGCTTACAAAGAGTTAATGAATGACTGAGAGGTGTTTGAATACATGGCTAGTCAGTTGTGGAGGTTGTTACAGAGTCCAACAGGTCAATCGCGTGCTTGTAACCGTGGCTTATAAGCATCTACCAGACCATCTGTTGATGTGCTTATTACATTTTATAACACAAATTCCTGATGTCTGCAAAGTGCTTATAACAGCTATTAATCTTGTATTATTAACTCTTTCGAAGCAAAGTATATTTTAACTTCAATATGTAATGTTACCAGCAAGAATTCCATCAGCATAACAAGGAGAGGGATCAGACTTTACCTCACGTAATGGGTAGAAAGGATCTGTCCCTACTACATTATATGATTTTTTTTTTGCATTGAGCACTTTGAATTTGCACTTCTTAAACTTTGTATGTGCATGAATCCTATTGAACGTAAACCGGGTGCACCCGGGTGCCCCCCGGGGCGACATTGTGCCGACCCACGGCAGCGAGAGGGGCGTGCGATAATCATATCGATACCTGGGAGAAACTCGCTGTATTTCCCAATTGAATAGTAACATCTATCCCCAGATCTTAAAATGTGTTTATAGGCAATTAAATGTCACAGTTCATTCGCAAGGAGGATAATTATTGCTACCAGGAAGAAAGAAACACAGGTGCAGATTGACTCTAGTGACTTTAAGCTCGCCCCTTTTATCTGCAGGAGAATTAAAAGGACCATGAATGCTTCTAGGGTTTTTGGTTTTGTTTTTTTTTAAACCTCAGGTATACAATTCCTTATTTAAAATAGACTTCAAAATAATCTTCTTGTTTCTGTGTGTATTTGCAGTTGAGTCCAGATGGAGCTAGGTATATGAAAATTAAGATTATTTGGTCTGGTTCAGCAGAACATAAAAGTGGAACCCAAAATAAAGTCAATAGGGCGTTCAATTATGGACTGTAACTATTCATTTCTGTCAAATCTTTGACAGAGGTCTATATATATAGGTCTATATATTAGGTCTATATATATAGGTCTATAAAAAGACCTAAACCTTACATGCAAACAAGATCTATATTTTTAAGTTTTCATTTGTTCAGATTTCTGTCATTTCTGTGACATGCTAGCATCCAAACTTCTTCAAACCAAATGAAATCCCAACTCTCTTGCATTTCCAAGAAGAAAGAAAAATGTCTATTCACGAAGATTATAGAAAAGGCCAGCCTTAAAACTAATAAATTGGATCTCCAGCCTCAAAAGCAAGAAAAAAAATGTTTCTAAAAATTGTTGAGGAAAAAGAAAACCAGACTCCTTCTTGGTTGAAATAGGATTTTTGACTTCCTATAAAAGCCAGGATTGGGCCAGGTGTTTTTTCAAAGAGATCAAATTATCATTAGATTTTTAGGGTAAATTAATGCACAACTGTGAATGGCTGCATATACATTTAAATGATATTGAAAATGCTTTAAAGCAGTTGGAACATATTTCCAGGTGGTTTGGGAATGTGTAAATATTAGCACATTCTGAAGGTTGGTTTTAAAAGGCCCTTCATACTTGATAGGTCTTGACATCAGTTTTCCCCTGATTTACTCTGTGTGTGTGTATGTGCACATTAGTGTACTGCATGACCACCACGTATTTCAAAATGGATGACTCATATGGGTTCAATGCCAGCAGGAGGAATATTGGTCTGGAGATGGAGGACATGGAAAGAAGGTGGTTAATCGTAAGCAGCTTGGCAAAGAAATTTCTAAACAGTCTTTCCCAGGACATGCCAAATACAAGAAATTACAATATTCCTTTGAAAGATGGCTTTCCTTTGGCACCTGGGTACTCGCTGCCTTTATCCCATTCCTCTAACTTATTCTTTATAACACTCATGAGTGTTCAGAGCGGGCATGATGCTCATGCTATGAAGTGAATGTGTCCTTCTCAATAGGTTGCTTAGAAAACTGCATTTAAACAGGTGAGTCAAAGGCTTAGAAGGCTCTTGTTTTGTCTATTAACGAAATGGGCTTGAACCAGAAATACCAACTTCAAACATTTTCAAACTGTAGGTCAAATCAGAGTATGGGATATGGATCTAAAGCTGGTTTTGTTTAGAATTTTAAAAGCATTAAAACTGTCTTTTCTTTCTGATTTTTTTTTTGTTTTATTTTTTTTTTAAATGTGGGGGCTCCAAGATTATTTCTTTTATTGCAGTCTTAGTTTTCTCTTTCTCTACTTCCACAACCTACAACAACTTGCCAAGAATACACGTGCGATGGGACTAGACTGGTTCCACAGTAGAGAAATTACTCAAAAAGCGGACTTTGAATCTCAGTTGTTTAAATCCCAGTTACCAGCCGATTATAACCCCAACAGAGACAAACTGTCTCCTTTACATAATGCTTTTGTTAACTCCTCTGTATTCAACGCCATGTGGATACATTCAAGCTACTGCTTTTTTTCTGGATGGACTCCTCCTGCCTGTCTGTACTTTTATTCTGCCCCTGGAGACAGTCACAGCTAAAATTCAGTCCAAATTGGGAAGACATAGCGTAGCAGCTCTTGAGACCAGCCATCAAATAGCTTATATACACGTAGTTTACCTTTCTTAGTGAGTTCGGACCACTATTCCAGCAAGTGAACAAATATCTGGGATAATTAAGATATTTATCCAAATAATTTGGGCAAACCAATCGAAGCATTCCCCCTAGTATCTCTCCTAGCCACACACTCCCCAATTTCTTCTCTCAGAGCATGTCTGAAACTGGCATTCATGCAAATGAACTGGGGGAACACTGAGAATTTGTCCTTCAGCATCGTGTGAGCTTCTGGATTTGTTTTGTGCGAGAGAGTTGTCATTTGCCTGGAAGTTCCCATAGTGAATTTATTGGTCTTCTGACGTTCCTGGCGCCAGGTCTGCATTCCCATAAAAGAAGCCAGAAGAAACTTTGGAAACAGAACCTTTATAGTATCCACATATTGGGCCATATTCAACTCCAAAGTCAGCAGGTGCAACTCCCATTGATTTCAGTGGGAATTCTGTCTGCTTACGCGGGAGCTGAACTTGGTCCACAGTATCTGGGCATCTTTCCCAAAAGCTCTCTTCACTGAATGCAGGGAATGAACCAAAGCTTAATACACTTCTCTGCTGTCCCTAAGGGAAGAAATCAGTCTGTCTTTTCAAGAGATTGTAGAGGAAAAAATACCTGCTAGTCTTGCAAAGCTGCTTTTGCCGTTCTGCCCCAGTATATCTGAATATCTGAAACATTCTCATGAACTCACGCTTTCCCTGGTTTAAAGATTGACCAAGATCACCTCTTTTTTGAGGCTTAAAAGGAAGAATTCATTTAGTCTCCTTTTTTTTTTTTCCTGTGGCACATTATTTGTTCTGCAATGATTTTTAAACATCACTGAAAAAACATTCTAATGCAAATTATTTTAGAAAGAATCTCTCCTGAAAAGGAACGTGATTTTGTCTGAAGGAATGGCCTTTCTGCTAAGTCATCTTACATAGAAAAACATCCAGTTGCATTAGATAATGTTTTACTTAAATCCCTCGGAGGGGAAGGAAAACTCTCAGGTGTATTTTTAAGACCCTCGCTCTTTAGGATGTGGCGTTGAAACTGAACATATGCTTAAGTGCATTCTTAAATAAGACACTTTTGAATAAGGTCTTACATAACTGTTTCTTCATACCAGAGGATTTGCATTTTGTAGTATTTGCTACTGTAAGTGTAGATAAATTAAAATAGTATTGTAATCTCCAGGCAAAGTTAGATGTGTGTTAAGGCATGAGATTCCCATTCGTCAGCAAAATCTGGTGAGAGCAGATTTTTCAGGGGGACGTCCATCATCGTAGGGGCAGGATCTTATCAGAGAAGGCCATTCTCATGAGAGTTTGGCATAGATTAGTTTCCGTAAATTCAAGATAAACTGCTGAGTGAGATAGGAGGATGTCTGGCTGCTTTCTCCACCTTCTCGATCCAGATGGAAATAACTGAGACGAGGCCACGTTGTTACCTGCTCGAGTCAAGTTGTCAAAATGTTCCTCCAATCATTTAGTTGTACCATATTCACTGTCAAATACACCTTTGAAAAATCCTCTCGTAGGCTTCTAGTTGGCGCAAATCTGCCCGTGTATGTTTATGAAATGTTATTTTCACTTTCCAACATGCAAATTTGCAGGAATTTTCCTGAGGAGGCAGCAGGGGCGGTTCCATCCAAGGGAGACGTCCTGGTGAGAAAGCAAGCTGTGTGACAGGGGTGCCGGGGAAATTTGAGCTATTTTCTCTCTTCCTTTCTTTCTAGGTGGTGGCTTTTCCTTTGCTCCACTCCAAATACTCTTAGTAGCAGCTATTACACACAAATCAAAAAAAAAAGGCATGCCATAATCGTGGGGTCTTTATAATCGCTCTTAATCCAGATTATCATCTCTTGTAGCTGGACTCCTCAGAGCAGATTTCTGGTGTAACCTATTAGCTTTACGGTCTCAAGGATCAAGAACAAGTGAATAGCAGATGCACCCCTGTCCGGTGTGTTGAGGGGAAACCATGGCAGAGGACTGATTGCCTCAAGAAGGAGAAAGGATTTCTACAAAGTGCCTTCCTACGAGGAGCCAGACAGCAGGACCGTGTCATTTGGCCGTGCCCCTCAGAGCATTGCGCACCTTCAAGATACCATTTAACTAATAAAATATATTAAAGGACTATCAACTTCTTAGACAAAGCCAGAAGAACCATGAACACAATGCTCAGGGAAAATAGTCATAAGTTTTCTCAGTCAAAAGATGGAGGAGGCAACGGTAGGAGATGTGGTCCATAAGGGAGCCTTTTTCCCTTCAAACTTTTTATGCTGGTGGTCCTAAACACCATTCTGCATCAGCTCAAGCCAAAGCTTTTCCTCACTAGAAATACTTGTGCAGAGCCTGGCATGGGGAGAAAAGTGTGTTATAAATAATCTTCTGATTTTACCAGGTCAGAAGTACCTCAAGAGGAGGCTCTGAAGGGTATCCGCTTTCTGGAGCACGTCATTACTCTTGAAGAACAAGAAGAGTGGACCTCTATAGTCACTATTTTTTCCCTGTATCCCTTGCATTAATCCTGGCATTTAAACATTGAAGCCTCCTGGCTTCCCCCCATGGAGCACAGCACGAGCCACTCTGGCTGCACTGATGATACAGTAGTTTTATCACATGTACTGTAATATTGTCCCTTGTAAAGCGTAACACTCTTGAGTAGGCATAGTAAACTGAAGACAATCAAGATCTTAAAGGGTAATATGTTTTTATGTGTTTAGTAGCTTATGGCACTATATAACTTCAGAGCCCGAATGCAGCAGTGGCCTCTCCAAATCACGCTATTAATATCGTATAATGAGCAGTACTGCTACTCTTGAATTCTGGCACACCAGAGGGTGATTTCCAGCACTTCCAGTCCCTAGTAAAACTGTTATCCTCTCTGCTGTCTGTGTGCTTGGCTTATGCTGGGCAATGCTGCTCAGGGTTGCAGTGGGGTCACTGTGATTGAAGGAGAGTTTTCCACACTGATGCTGGTGTAACCAAAGGCAGGAATTTGGCTTTTCACTGTCTAGGGATTAGCTAAATTGTAGTAGAAGAGAAGTTTTCAACTGCAGAATAAGTTTTGTTTTCTTCTAAGAACCTCCCCACTTCAATCCCAAGTCAGGACACAAAGCATCTCCAGTGTTGCACAGTGTGACCTGACACAGGTCTGAAGCGTGAGCAAGCCTTTGGGCATTGTACCCAACCCCCCAGACAGAATCAACTTTTTTGGCAACTTCTTTCCCTTCTGCCCCAATGAGAGCACTCCTGGAAGTCAGACTGTCCATGTTCACACAGGGGACAACCAAGCACAGACTGGAGCTGTATTGCAGTGTAGCCAACAGCCCTTTCCCCACTGCAGCCTATGGATTTTTGTGACGGTCCAGAGAACGGAACATGTCTCCATCTTCCCATCTGCTCTCTGAGAATAGCTGGAAATTAAGGTTAAAAACTGCCTTGCCTTTGGGCTTTACTTTCCTCTGCCTCTCTGTAGGAGTCACAGGAGCATCGTGCCTGGAGCAGCCTCCTGGCACTACACAAGCCTTAGCAGCTGATCACGGGTTTCTGTGCCCTGAAATCTTTTCTGAGATTCCATCTAAAGATGCCTGTGGAAGGACTCACCCCAAAAAATCCTCAAACAAAAACCCAAGAAACACCCAAAAACTAAACAACCCCCAAAACCTGCTGGAGAAGGTTCCCAAGATCACTACTGGAGTACCGCACCAAGCTCAGCTTGAATTACTCATGCAGTTTCATAGGGCAGGACTGTACATATGAAAAGTGGATTTGAAATTACTCTTTTTTGGAAGGACGGCTGATCAAGGAGTGATCAAGAGCGTTGTGACTGCAATGCATCCCTTATTTGCCATCAGTAAGAGGTGAGTGAACGGCAGTAGCAATGTTTGTACAAGGCATTGCCGCTTCAGAAAATTTGATTTCTGGTAATAAACCGTCACATATGCGAGGCTAACACAAATTAAGTCTGTGATACACCAAACGTGATCACATTTTCAAATTGGGAGCATCTTGCTCAGAAAATCTCTTTCATTTTGAGTTCCCAATGCCTTAAAACAGCCCCCCTGCAGCAAACACGTCCCAGCACCTGGGCAGCGAGCGCAGGACAGAATGGAGTAGTAAAGAAAAGCTTTTTTCCCCCATTAGTGGTATTTTGCTCCTTCCCACAGTAATTGGAATTCAGATAATGTTAACGTTCCCATTCTTATGTTAAAATTAATAGTAGACTGCTGGTATTTCAGCTAGACATTAATTGTATAATATTCATACGACAAATGCTATTAGTTTTAGAAATCTTCCAGATAAACTTACATAAATTTGTCACCACAAACCCATGAAAAAAAACTTTCATGCATATTGATTAGGGCTTTTCTATAGTAATGCTAGAATCCTGAATAGTCCAGTGGTAGCTGCCTGCTTCTAAATAAAGGAGAATATCTAGCTGTATCACTCCATTCTCTCAGTCTTTTATTTTCCTTTTTGTTTTAAGCCTGTCATTTCTCACTAGTAATTTTCTCACAGCAAC
Organism: Larus michahellis; assembly: GCF_964199755.1. Taxonomy (NCBI): domain Eukaryota; kingdom Metazoa; phylum Chordata; class Aves; order Charadriiformes; family Laridae; genus Larus; species Larus michahellis. The sequence goes on along the minus strand of NC_133904.1, from coordinate 4,744,795 downwards.
ACTGAAGAAGTTGCCTTCATACCAGGACTTACTTCCACAGAACATGTTGTATAACAGGTTAATATTTTACAGCTATTATCTGACTATTATTTGAATTTGAGTGATTAGAAAAGGAGAATACATACAGGTCCTCTGTGGAGATTTGGTGAGTGGCTGGTACACGCGTTCCAAAACCAGGGGTCTGTAGCGGGAGCTCTCGAGGCCTTTTCAGCCCCAGGAAACTCCATGAGCCCGGTGGAGTTCACCCCTGATGAAACCTTACTGGTAGCAGTGTAACAGCAATTTTCCAGGGGCCAGACCCCGAGCTGAGCTACGGGGCCTCACGTGGCAGGGAAAACAAAGTAATTGCAGACACGTGTCAGGGGAAAAGTTGCAGCTTTACGTTACCTACCAGCACTGTCCCACCAGTCACATCCTAGCCCATCCTCGCCCACCTGTGTCTCCTCTGGGCCCCCAGCTGCTGTTCACATTCAAAACGAACCACGAATTGGCACCTTAGAGGTCCTCTGGACTTCTCAGGTTTTGGTCCTAGAGAGAAATTCCAACTGCTTCCTTCCTTTACCGTATACACACAGGTATACTCTTATTTCCCCCAGCTCGTCCCTCTAGCTGGGTTTTCTCCACATCATCCACACCTGCATGTTACCTCCAGAAACCCTGCCCTGTGTTGCAAATAAAAGGAGATCCCCACCTGGCATAAACTATCAGAGTTCCTTTGAAGTCACCTGTCTGATGATCTTCCTGGATATTCCACTGTAAAAACTTAATAGCACATTTTATTGTTATGTTATTTGCATTAGAGTTACAAGCCAGATGTTAGGATCGTTATTCTGTTGTTCCTTGAAGATTGTACCATCTATTCTTTCCTTCCAGCCCTCCTCAGCTCTTTCATGGCTTTCCCAAACAAGTGTTTGAAGGGTCAGCTTATTTTCAAGGCAAACATGCAGTTTTAATCCAACCCTCTTCGTCTGTAAAAGGATGCACCAGCCTGACTATGAAGTGCAAACTGGCTCGGTAGAAAGCATTCTTAAGAAAGCTTTTTTTCTAAAACAATGGAAAGGTGAAGCTACTTATTTTAGTAACTGAAATGTTGGCTATTAAGGCAAACACGTATTTAGCAGTGTGCAAAATCCCAGAAACTCATAGACCACAACTCTTTACTCATGACCGTTAGAAAATTACTTTCACAAATGCTCTGCAACGCTTTGTGTAACCTGAGTTCCCCCATTTCCTTTCATTGTATTCCTTTGTGCAATTCAGGTTTGCAAATCATTCCGGGAAACTTTTTATTAACTCACAAGAGCCCTCCGAGACAATATCCTGTAACTTCCACTGGTCTGAGTCAGACCTAGTCATACCAGCTGAGAAATATCCATGACCTTTTTGTGCCGTTTTTCTTCTGGGGCTCACCGAAAGCCAAAGTAACTTCTGGATAAAGTTCTGCTTCACGATTTTGAAGGGGAAGGTTTTGCCCGTTCTTGCAGCCCAGCTGAATTCACACTGAATAATTTCATTATGCCTCTGTAAATTCCCCTTACAGCTTAAAAGGCACCGAGCATTTTTCTTTCATTGATTACAGCTGAGTAGTCTAACGCAGCTGCATTTCAATGGGAGTGAAGCGATTCCTTTATATTATAGCTATTTTGCTAAGAGCATATGGTGTGAGGTGGATAAAAAGGACAATATTGCAGACAGCCACAGCAGAACCTCATCTATCATACTCTGAACCTCCCGTAGCACAGTTTTTATGTCTCTCCATCACTGGCCGCTTCCTCCTTGCTGGGATGTGCAGTGGCAGGAGCACTTGCAGTGTCCCCTGAGCAGCTCAGTCACCAGGTCTTCTGCTTCATTTCAAGCCCAGCTCAGCAGAACCCGTTCCCGCTGCAAGAGCAAGAAACGCCGCTATATTATGGCTGCAGGGGAAACATTAATGAGGGTGGCTGCGTTTTCGCATTCACTCCTTGCTGTGTTACAACCAAGCAGCCAAGGTGCCCCATGGAGGAGCTGCTAGTGATTTTGGAAGGGACTGGTGGCAAGGGCATGCAGGGACTCCTGTCCCAGCAGAGCCACAGGCTGTCAGATGAATTTTCGTTGTGACTATGGCCTGGGCAATGAAGCACAGGCTTCAGGGCAGCCCGTTGCACAGTGGGCTCGTGTTTTATTTCTGGCAACCCCTACTGGAGAACGTTCACTAATGCATCCGAAACCACCTCCTGACAAACACGCTGCTTCCCAAGAAAGACAGAAACTCATCCTCTTTTGTTTTCATCCATTTTCACAGTGTACTTCTGTTGAGCTGACTGACATTTGAATAAGCCCCAGGAGAATTATACCTAGGACGTTTCTACTAAATATTGCCGTTGTAGTAGGAGGGTGCAAACGCAAGGGAGGCATTTGGAAGAGACTTGTAAACAGTTGCCTTGGTACTACCTAATTAGAGTGTTACATTGTCTGGTGGGATCCACTCCCAGGAATGTGCATAGCCTGGATTAACTTTTCCAGAGCCGTGGTGGTAGACTGGAAGCAGTCAAGATCTAGAAATCATTTGTAAAAGGAGTTGCATTGCTTTAAATCTCTTTTCTGGGGGCCTTTTTTACTGGTGAGCAGAAGTTGTTTAGCCTGATACTACGGCAGCTGTGCCTGCATAATTGAGGGGTCCACGTTCTTTAATAAGAAAAATTGTCATTTATCGTCTGTTTGTGATGTGGCTCATGTGGAATCAGCGTGGTCCAAGGAACCATCTCCAGAGGAGGATTTCAAAGCCCTGGGTTTTACTTCTAAGCTTGCTTTTGACCTGTTTGACAGCCTTGGCCAAGACACTTCTGCCCTTGTTCACACTCTCTACATTCTATTTTCCTGGTCCCGGGTCTCTACAGGTGTGCCGGTCCGTAGGGGAGCCGAGGGACACTGAGACACTGCTGCAGCTCAGGGTAGAACACGCACATGGTAACGTGGAACATCTCTATGGAGATTTCAGGACCAGATCACCTGGGTACCATTTGTAGCATCCTGTTCTCAACACGGCCGTAAATTCTTCCACAGACCTTATCTATGGTTAAAGTAAGCTTGTGCTCTTCAGTTCCCCCCCCGTTCTTTTATTCACCTAATCTATCACACTTGCTTATGTCAGTACCTGTTATTCCTCCAGATTCTCCTGCAGCTACGGAAGAGCCATCAGGTGAGTATGTTCTGAGCTGCTCCCTTCTTCAGTACTAGTCAATGGCTTAGTGCTTGAACGCAGAAATCACGTCCCCACCAGCTCTGCTATCAGGGAATACAGTAGTGCTTCGTCTCCGAGTACTCTAAAGGAAAAAGGATACTGATTTCCTCCTCAATCAGAATTCCCGGGAACTCTCTGGAAGTTTTTCCTTGGTGAAGGACTGCTGACAATGTAAATGCTGGTACTTGGGGCTGGGTAGATGTTGTGCAGGAAATAGCCTGGAAAAGGAACGGAATTGTTCTTATCCCTCAACAGAGAATCAACACCACTAGGTGATCTTTGCTGGGCAAAGGCTCAGACCCGAATTAGGACGAATGAGAGGCCTCCTCAATGCAGTCTAGCCATTTATTGCCCATACTAATTATTTACTTAATGGTATTGCTATTTGATTATTTAATGGCTGTAGCATCCCTTTTGATCATTCTTTTGTACATGCTTAAGTGTAACAATTTCCAATTAGTTAAATGGCTTTAGATTTCATATTGCTATTTTAAATAAAAAGAACAGAGGTTAAAGATAGCTGTTTGACTAAATGCCTGAGATTTTTTAAGTCTGTTTGCTCAGTTACAGGCAAGAAGTATTTCCAGCTTCTGAATTCGGAATTCTGAATGTACAGAGGGAAGAGTGCTGGGAACCCAGCTCAGGCCACAAATCCAACAGCGATGTTCCTATGGATCTGCTGACAACCATCTTTGTGAAAACTCTAGATGACGTCATTTCAGCAACTTTCCCTATCGTGATAATTTTTTTGTCTGTAATGGCAGCTGAATTGTTCCTGCATGTATTTAAAATGATTTAAAAAGTACCATAGCCATCAAAATGCAAACTAAATGTCCCACAAGATCTGTAAATGTTACCACAGATCTGAGTGTGAGCTCAGCGAACATTTCCAAATGTCCATTGGAAATTTAATCAATTCCACAGTAAATTCTTCTTTTATTAATGAGTAGCTGATTGGGTTTAGTTTCTGCAAGCTGACATGTGTGAGTTCACCTGCCAATTTTTATGGCTTTAACCATCATATTTTAAGAGGTTTTTCGTCTCTCTCTCTTTACATCATTATGAAAAAAAAAACCCACGTGAAGAACAAAAGGAAACTACTGAAGTGACCGCACAGTGGAAACACTGAAACCAAATACCCTGTCCGCAAAGTGATATCGAATGAACCAAGTGAACAACCTGGAAAGAAGGAGAGAAAAGCATTCTTCCTATCTCTTTCAATTCGAGTAATCTTAGATGTTATTTTCGACCGCAGCAAAAATCAGACAGAAAGGCAATTTTAAGAAGCTTTTAAAAAACAGTGGCAGAACTCCGGTGGAGTCACCCCAGCGAGAGCCGAGTCAGGCTCAGCCAGGTCCGGCTGCGTCCCTCCTCTCTCGGAGCCTGAGATGGCAAAATTTGGGATGTTTGCTTGCTCGGTCTGAAATGATTTCTTTATATTGGTGTTGAGTGAGTCACTAGCCAGGAACTGCATATCATGCGGACCATATGCAGGGAGCTGCAAAGATCTGACTCAGAGATGTAAATCTGTGTCGTGGTGAGGCGCCGGGGGGGTTAGCGACACTTTATTCTTTCCGCCTTTTTTGCGCTTGTGGGGGTGGCAAACAAAAAACCCAACCTTTTGTCATTTTAGGGACGTTTACTTTGGGAGAAATCAGTTTATTCTTTGAGATTTTGATCAGAGGCGCGTGGAAAACGCGCCGGAGCTTGGATGCTCCCCGGGTCAATCGCCCACAGAAAAATCCCCGGAGGTCTCCGGCGCTGTGCTGAGCGGCAGCGAGACGGTACGTGAATCCGATCGCTCGCATTCCTCTCGCCGGGACCACCCACATCCGATGGGAGCCGTGCAGGCATGGAAATCATTTTGCTTGCGCGTGTGTGTGTGTGTCTGAGCATGCAACCTCAGAGCTCTAAGAGCCGGGCTCAGTTTTGGAGCACTAAAAGCTCAGGCCAAGCCACTGACCCGTGGCCATCTGGGGATGGCCGCGGGGGCTACCGAGAGTCGCCTGGTGCTGCCCAGCTCCCGTGGGGTGCCAGGGGTTGGTGGTGGGAACCACCTGTGTGTTTTTCCCCAGGTCCTCGCCCTAGGGCTGCCCTTGGTGCCCAGCGCCCATGGGGCTCCCTCCAGGTCCCGATCCCACCCAGGCGAGACTCCGCGCCGGTTTTTAGGGCGCTGCATATTTTGCTCATGACATAGGGACTGTCTGGGGGTTCACGGCAAGAAGTGGGGTGGACTTCGCTTCGGGAAACCTGGATCCTCATTGAAAAACCCTCATTCATCCAGAGCAAAGAGAGGAGGAAAAAAAACCCAACCACCACCCAGCTGCAGTGCCTGCAGGCAGGCCCTGCTCCACTATAAATAGACGCTGTTTATTTTACACCAATTTACTGCACCGTACCACCGAATCGCGGAGCAGATTTCTCTGGGTGCGGGCTATCTCCACCTTGGCTACCTATGCTGATGCCAGCGGGCTTTGCCTTGGTTCCTTTGTTTTGCTTTGATATGTGGAATTATTGTCTGATAAAATCTTCCCAGCTGGGGTGCTGAGGAAATGAAAGGTGTAGGGTGTTCATGGGGATTGCTCAGAAAGAGTGGCTTCTTCATGTTATTTGGAGTTGCGAAGTCTTGAGACAAGACCACAGGTGGGCATCCTGGTGACGAAGTCTTCCGTAGCGTGACCAAAATTTTGTTCGGTGCCTTTCGCATACAAAATTGCCCTTGTGATCGGACAGAGAAGCTGCTGCAGGCTTCAGCTGGACGGAGGAAACCTAAAATAAAGAATCAGTTGGCCTTTTAAATTTAAACAATTAGAATCGGACCCGGGGAGCGAAGAAATTCTTAAAGAAAACAGCATTTCTAATGCCTTTTGTCTAATTTCTGAGGGCTGTTTGAGGCCCCTGTACATTGCTTAAGGTTGGGCCGTCGGTATTGCAACTGCTCCACAGACCTGTGCAAGAGCTGCTCGGGGCTGGGCCGTTGCGTCACGCCTGTAAACTGCAGATGGATTTTGCATAACTCTCCAGTTTTAATTCTGTTGTTACGGCACACTCTGGATGTCTGCAATGGCTCCTGCGAGGAGTGCGCGTTCAGAAGCTTTCCAGAGGCTGGAGCGGGCAGAAGATCCCAGTCTCAGCCGTGCTGTTCCCGCTGGAACAGGAGGGGTTGCGCTCTGGGGCTGTGCAGGAACTCGCTCGGCGCCTGCTGTAAGCTCGGGGCGTTTCAGGGCCGTCCTAATTGTTTTTCTGCTTCTCCCTAACCCTCCAAAGCTGAGCAGACCCACAGAGAGTGAATGCAGGCTGCACGCCTGCCTTCTCTTGCCAGGGAAGCCCCTGAGCGGGGAATACACTCAAGCGGCCGCATCTTTCCAGAAATCACGACAAGGAGGTGTTAGTGCAAGTGAAAATCCAATGGCGGCTGCCGTGTCCAGAGGGATGCAGGAGAGCGGGTACAGCAACCACACCGTGAGCAGAGCAAGAGGAGCTCGGGATGCCCGTGAGCCTCCTTCCTCCCATCTCCCACTGCCGGTCCTGCCGGGGGAACTTGGATTTCGCTTTGCCACTCTTGAGAAAAGCAACTGGAGGCTGAGGGCGCTTCCTGGCAGACAGGGCGCAGTACGGGCTGGGTGAGGCAGGAACGATGTGCGATGGCAGAAAGACAGAGGACGGGGGGGAAGAGCCGGAGCTGCAGGTCGGGGCACAGTCATGCCTTCGGTAGGAATTTTGCAAGTCCCTGTCTGCATGGTGTTGTTGTTGATTTTGCCATCTTTGATCAAGGTAAACAGGACTTGTGTGCACAATGAAAACAAACAAGCCGGGCTGGAAAATATCATGAGTCAATAAGGCTCTTTCGGTGCCTCCACCTTCCTTAACCCCGAGTCAGCAAATGCTTAAGTGCTTGGCAAATTGAGGGAAGAGCCCAGGACTCAAAGCCTGGGGCAGCCCAGCCTCCACGCTGGGCTCCAGCCACCTTCTCCTTCTTACTTAAAAGGCCACCAATGAAACGTTTAAATACTGGGCAATCAGCGTTGTGTTATGAATAATTGTAGTGACACTACTGGAAAGCAGGTTCCCTCCGCCCCTGAGCCTCGCACTGGCTGCGAAGGATCCTCCCAAATTGAATGTGTGGATCAGCAATACATTATTTTTCACTTGCTGCAGAGGCAGCTCACTCCCTGTGCTCCTTCTCACCTCTTTCATAAAGATACCATCAGCCAGAACTTCGTTACAGCGCAGATCTTCTCTTTCATCTGGAGCCATTTTTCGGGATGATGCAAAGTTTGGATGGTTCTTAAAAGTTTTCTGCGTTAGGCTGATGACAAAACGAAATAACTGGAAGTCTAAAAACCATTCTCTCTTTTTGTATTTTACTTTGGCTGAATCACTTCCTACATTATTTTTATGACGAAGCACTCAACGCTTTTTGACATCAAGACAAGTGCTGGCAACTTTCCAGGTGCCTGGGAAGCGCCGTGCCTGTTAGAAGCTGCGCTGGCTGTCTCCCGGTGTGAGTGGAAGTTAGTTGGGGTGGAAGGAGTTTGTCCTGAGCACCAGCTCTACGCCCTCTGACACGCTCTCTCAACTCTGCCCCTCAACACGTCACTCTACTCTGCAGCCCGGGATGCTCAGAAAATTAAATGTATATCATTAACACAGTGCAAACCAGTTGCACACTGTCTAGGTGCTTTAAATGCAGCTCTCGCAATCTTTATTCCCTTCTAAAATGTGCTCACCATCTCCCTGGCTAAGCCAGAAGGGCCTGGCATCGCTGAGCACCATTTAATTGCTCGTAAACCTCTTTTTTAAATTTTTGTTTTAGCTCTGAGGACAGTAAGAGTCACGCACACACTTCTCAGTGTTAACTCTTTTCTGTTTTGTCTGTAGGTGGACGCTGCGATGCTCTTCCCCACTCACTGGAGAGCCAACGGTGACTTCTGGATCCTGCTGCACCTGCGCCGCACCATAGGCGACGGTCGGGGGGATGGAAACTCCTGGCACATCCCCAACACAGAACCGTTGCTCCCCCGAGTGCCCAGGGTGTGTGGGACACGTCTTTGCCCAGCGTCATCCTTCCCTGTGGGGATCCCATGTGTTTCAAAAAGTGAAGCCGAACAGCACTGGGAGCAGTTTGTCCTTTCCATAATGATCTTCGCGACTCTTTCCGACCTCCTAATTTGCACCCATTTTCTCTCCTTGTAGGCATGGGTCTTTTGCCCTTACAGACCATGGATCAGCAAGATGCACCAGTCATGGCTTATCAGCCCTATTCCTTAACAGGCTTTTTTCAATGCCCCGATACCTCAATGATGGCCTCTCTAGAGAGAGGGGGAAACCTGCACCTCCCACGGGGCAATACGGGACTGTTGCGGTGAAGATACAAGATGCCAGGAGGAAAAAGCCATTGGAGACCACCCCAAGGAACCAGGGTGGGTGTCCCCTCAACAGGCTGCTCCCCTCCCCACGGCACCTCACAGGCATGGAACGTTCTCCCACTCATAGGCAGATGCTGGCATCTAAACGGCTTAATGGCTTTTTTTTATTTTATTTTATTACTTCAAAGTAATGACGAGTATTGGGTATTTGGAAACCTAGAAAGAGAATTCAGCCCCTGCATATATTTTAAATTATATGCTTCGTTAAATAAATGAGCACAAGGCACTGAATGATTTCTCATTTCTGGGTGGTTTTGAATAGACAATAAAAAACCCCAAGATATTAGATAACATTTTATTGCAGAATATAAATTAATCTCTGTTTAGCTAAGCAAAGATTATACCACACAAAAATTAAATGCTGGACTCCTAAAAGGTAATAAAATTCTTAAATAGCATAACTAATAATAAGAATGTCCCACAATTATCTCTATTTTCATCATATGTAGCTCTTAGAAGCACTCTTGATTATTCATCTATTTTATTTTCTTGTTTGAAAAAAGCCCCAGAATTTTATTCAGTTATTTCCATAATAAAAAAACTTGCCCACATATGAAATTAAACTTTTTTATTGCATTGCTGAAATTAAGTAACATTCGTTTCTACCCCAAAAGTATCATTTGTAAAAGTACGAAAACTCAATGGAAAGAGAACAGTAGAACTGCTCTTCTATTTGCAATATTTGATTTATTCTTCAAAACAGTTTTACCATTTTCAATAGAAATATTTGTCTGTCCATTTCATGAAGAACCATTAATTGTAACCAGTTCCTCAGCGACCATTTTAAACTTTTCTTTTTAAAATTAAACTATTTTTAAGCACAGATTTAATGTGAAACTGCTCTAGAGCACCATCAGTTGTTGCAGTTAAACCGCTTTACAAATGACACACACACCAGTCAATTGACCAGAGAACCGTACAGATAATTCTTTTATTTTTTTCAAACTAACAAAACGTTTTGGTGTTTTTTGTTTCCTCTAGAAAAAGAACGGCTTTTTCCAACTTAGGGTTTTTAAGTGAATAGCCAGTAAGTGGAATTAAACATATAAAATTATCCGATAGATTTCTGTAGAGGCTTTGTGAAAAAGGGTCCTGTACCTGGGCTGTTCACAAAGTACGTTTTCTTGAGTGTCACAGGAATTTATCTGAAAATGGGCGTCAGGCTTTGCTTTAAGATAGATCTGATTTCCACCGCGGTAGCGCCAGAGTAAATGAGGTGTAACTCTGCTGCACCCAGGGGAGTTGTATTGGTGTGAAACCACCGAGAGGAAAGCCAGGGGCTGAGTGCTTTAGGAATGCAGCTATTTTCTTAACAGGAATCCAACTTGTAAAACTGAGTTTCTCTGATGATCTTCAATTCCCTTGAACTTGTACCCTTTTATTTTTAAAGCCCAGAGCTTCCCGCGATGTTCAGCCTCCAAATTTCCCACCAGCATCCGCTCCTGATGGATTTGCACCCTCCGCAGTGGTGGTGGGGACGTTGCTGATGTTTAGCCTGATGCTGCGAGGGCTGTTGGAGGTGGGAGGGTGGCGGCTGCGGGCTAAACACGGTTAAAAAACCCTCTGTTTTGGGGACTTGTTCAAATTTCAGCATATGTAAAATACTTTCCTGGGGTTGGACTTCTAATTCATATTCTGCACCCTGGTTTTAATTTACAAGAACAGATGTCCCGGTCACTTGCTTTTAAAGATACCCAATGCCAGCCCATTCAGTGACAGCAACTCGTTTTCAAGAAGAACGAATGCTGGCCCTCTGTATCCATCACAGGGGTGACCAGAAACCGGGGCTATGATAAAAAAAAATCTGAGTTATTACAAACATGTGTTAGAAGGAGTAACCAAAATACCGGTTGTTAAAGCGCAGCCGTGGCTCTCGTGGTGGCAGGGGTCTGCCCTACCCCCAGAGAAGTCGATCCGACGGCAAAGTGTATGCCTGTGCCGCTTCAAAAGGTAAAGGAAGATGTGGTAGACTTAGTCGGCATAGATTTATCAGCATACCTTTTTTTTAATTGCACTAATTGAGTTGTACATGTAAGTGATAAGTCTTGGAAACATCACCTTTGATACCTGTGTGCAGCCCTTTCATGGCATTATCAGCCATCATTAGGATTATTAGAATAAAGTCTGGAAAACCCAGCTATGAAATGTGATGCCAGTGTCCCAGAAGCTGTACAAACTCGGAGCCAAAGAAGATAATCCTTAAATTCCTCAACCTAAATAAATCACAGTCGCTTTCAGGATGTGTTTGCAGGATTGGTAAGATTTGCTGAAACTATTATTTTGATTTTAAACTTCTGATGGCAAAACTACTAGCTGAAATGAAATTAAAACAAAATTATACCTTTCTGTAGAATCAGTCAAAATTTTCCCATCACAGTTTTGTTATATATGTATTTATTATATGTTATATTTAATTTATTATCTATTATATAATTACATTTATTATTTAAGCTTGTATCAAAATGGGAAGAATGAATACGGACGTTCATCACTACAGACATTTTTAATCATCTGGAAAAAAACACAAATAAAAGTGTAAACGCAATGTTTTTTAATTCCCTTTTTTTTCCAAGTAAATTAGTAACTTTTCAATCTGATATGCATTTTTCCCATTGACTCCTGTGTTTCCTGATTGCAGCCATGACCAGGGTCAGAAATAATAAAACTCAATGAGAAAGGGCAATTCCCAGAGCCTTCGGAGCCAGTATTACCTGCCTCAGAGGTTAGGATCATTCAAAGAAAGATCAGCACGATATCAGAACTTTCGGCTCTCTGTCCGAACAGCTGAGCCTTTTCCAGCTGGCCCGTCACAGCTCAATAATCATGTAGAGTTATACCAGTGATGCTCATTCGTATTTCACAGGCTATAATAAACACAGCAAAAATTAGATGAGGTTCCATTTGAGGTTAAATGTTTCCATGAGATAATGATTTCTGTTTATAACAAGGAAAAAAAAAAGAAAAAGAAAAAGACCACTGGTCTATTTTTAAAACCTAATTTAGACCCGGTATCCAAAGTATCAGCTCACAACAGACCATGAATGAGACAGGGTTATGCGCTCTTCTTCATAGTTTTAAATGTAAATGAGGGCGCCGGGAGCCGCGCTGTGCAGAGGCTGAGCAAGAGGGAGACACGAGCTTTTGTCTTGCCCACGTTGCAGGTGGTTTTCATTGTATCGTCCCCAGCAATTCTCGCCATAACAGATTTTCCTGCCCTGTCCAGGGCAGAGCCTTTACATCCTTGTGCCACATTCTAGTTTCTTCCTAAAACTTGAAATCATCCCAAGGAAAAGGCACTGCATCCCTTTCCCCTCCCTTGCAGCTGCTTAGGGGTTCTGTGGTCCAGCCTCAGGGAGCTCCTGCCAGCGTCACGGGGAGGACGGGACATCGCCGGCTGCAACATCGCCATCGCACATGAGCATGGTCGGGCAGTATGGAAGGAAAAACAGGGGGAGGTGATAACACAAAGCTGAGGCTGGGGGGGATTCAGCCTCCGCTGCCAGGGAGCTCACCCGGGGCTGGGGGCACGTGGGAACGGGCAACATCTGCTGAGAGATGGGGGGTCAAATCCCAGCACCGTCTGGCGCAACAGCAAGTTTTGCTATTTGTCAGTGGGAACCTTCAAACGAGCCCTTAGAACAGAAGCCCTTAGAACATCCCCCCATTGATGACACCAAAACGTGTGGTTATTTGGAGCTGTAGGACCCTAGCAGGGAGAGCAATGCTGCTGTCTAGCTAAAGGAGGGCAGGACTAGAGACTTGTCATTAACTCTACCTTACCACTGCAGTCAAGGCGCAGCTGCGGTTGGAGCTGTGAAGCGCTGGGTGATGAGCAAATGCACCAGCAAAACACCATCTCCTGCTGCAAAGAGCTTCCCCGTCGGATCAAAGGGTGAGAGGTAAATGCATTAGTCTTGTTTTGCAGTTTGGAAACAGCAGCAGCGGAGCATTTGCAGGTGATTTTCCCTAAGGTCCTACTAAAAGTCCACAATAAAGGTTGAGCAGACCTCGGAGGCCGTGTTCAGCACCGTAATCACCCGGCTCTTCCCCCTGCTTGAGCTCGCGGCTGAGGCTCCTGCCCTCTCCTTGACTTCAATAGATTTTTAGGGCACACGGAGAATAAAACTTCCATAATTGCAGGCACTGATGTGTTAAAGAGCACTCCAGATGCTTACCTCTGGCTTTGCATCGGAGCAAGAAGGGATAGCTTCTTTTTCCCTAAATCATGATTATTTGGAGTTCAGGTATTCCTGCCTACGGAGCTGTACATTCTGGTTTTATGCCATGTTGTTTGTGAGCCATAGGCTGCCATCTCTTTTCAACGAGAAAACAATAAAATGACTTGCTTTTGTTTCTTTTCAAACACAGAACATTATACTAGCTAAAAAGTGCCTTTTAGAGACACAGCTTTGCTTGTGGAAGAGGGCTATTAACATGTTAACCCGTCCTCCAGCAACTATAATTCATCGTGCCATTAAGACGGTGTCATGGGCTGATAGCAAAATAAATAGCTATGAGAAAATGCTCAGTAAATTATTTTCCAACTTGAGTTTATTAAAAGTGTGTCCTTTAGCCTGTCTGCCTTAGAAAATTTAGGCAAGGCAACAGGGGCTGATCCTACTGTCCCTGGGGTGGACAGAAAGACATCCTAGAGAAAGGTGTCCAGGGAAACCCAGCAGGTCCCACCACGAGGAAGGAGATGTGCTGCTGCCAAGCCACCGTGGGATGGAGCCCAGGCCGTGGCACAGGTTTCCCCGCTGCTCTGCAGGCAGCTCAGACGACAGGCTTAAATTCAAGCTTTACGGGAAAAATCCTACATTAGTGCAGGTGGAAACCACACTTCCATCGCAGGAGTGAAGAAAGCTCAGATAACTCCAGCGACATGACCCTGCAAAAAACCCCAGCGAAGGGTCCCAGAGGGGAAGGTGGGGAGGAGGCACCATCCCCGAAGCTGTCGCTCTCAGGCACATGTATTTTTGCCGATTGCTTTTCGGAAAACCACAGAGCCGGTTATCGCGTGTTCACATGAAAATCTCCAATTCTGGAAGTTCTGTTGTCGTGGAGCCAGATAAGCTCAGAAATGTGAAGCCAAGGCTTCAAAATCAGACAGCCAGTAAGTGCTTTTTGAGAGTTTGCAATCTGGAAGCCCCGTCTCTAGAGACAAACGACGAAGTTCCTTTCCACTGAGGAGCACCAGGAGCAATGGGCTCATGCTCAGCCAAGGGCACGCAGTGCGCAACCTGAGGGGTAACTCGGGATTCTTCAGCCCGTAGGTAGCACTACCAGGAAAATTAATAAAATTAATATCCCCTGCAGCGCGTTTTCATCCCTCCTTCCAGTGAGACGTAATTAAAAGAGACCATATTTTGTCAAAATCTGAAAAAAATCAGGAATCGCGGGAGTTAAGGCTTCCTTCCAGAAAAATAAATCCCACTTGGCAAAGGGAAGGTTTCCAGGCAGGACGTAGCTGCCCATGCAAAGAGGCAACAAGCCGAGGGAGACAGGGAGGGATTTTGGACATCTAAATAGTGCTTAAATCTCATCAGATATGGCTTCGTTTTAAAGCAGACAGGTAACTGGGAAAGTTACACACAGCCCAGTTTGGGACCGGAGATAAACCATATGTCTTGCACAGTACCCTCATGCTAACCATGCTTGCTGGGGGCTAGCTCAGCCCCCGCAAAATGCCTCCCCTCCAAAACACCCCCCATGCAGAAGCCCTTTCCCACAGCCCTCCTGTCTCGCCTCCCCAGCGCCCACCAGTGCGGGCTGGGGGACGGATCCTGGGCTCCGGGGTGGGTTCCCACCACGCCTGGCAGGATGGAAATCTCCTCTGAGCAGGTTTTACACTTCCAGGTGAAAACGCTCAGGCTCGACGAGGTGGGAAAGAGAAAAATCCTCAGCAATTTCCTCAGTTTAACGACTTTTAAATTGGATGGCATTGATTATTTTAGTGATGAAGCGTATTTGGAATATGCAGACAACACAGAAGCATGAATGAAGATTAACTCTTTTTTCTAACCCTAGGAAATGTTAAAAAGAGTTACCAGAGTATTTGAAAATATTTTTAATAGTTTGGAACAACTAAATTTAGCTAAGCTGCAGATAGGCCTCTCTTTATTACAGCTAGAGTTACTATGGCAACATGCTACAATTATTTATCGCCATGACGATCCGCTGTAGATTTTTTAAATGCATTATCTATTTTTGTTTGCATTGTCATTCCTGCCAGGGGAGGGAAGACACCAATTTGGTGCGCTGTGAAATGGTCAACATTTCATCCAGGCGATCGCGGGGTGGAGGAAGGGGGAGATTTTAAAATGAGCAGCAGTAAAAGCCAAGGAACAACCACTCTCAGGATTTATTTTTCTTTTTTTTCCCTTTTTAAATGCAAAATAGGTTACTGTTTCTAACTGACAAGTGAATAGGAGCTTGTTCTTTGCCCGTCATCCTCCCGATTGCTCTTTGATAATCTGAGATACCAGAAACAAATGTGAATGAATGGAGTTCTGCGACACCCGTGGACTGTTATTACCTCTGCCACGGAGAAAGGGAAAGGCAAACGAGCTATATTAGGTGACTTCTCTAAGGTCACTTCACCAGGCAGCGATAAGGACGCGATTAGGACCTGCTTCCTTGGCCACATTCTCCGGTGCGGCGGCAACATCACGATTACAGTGCCGCTGTCACAAGTGCTCTGCGTCTTTATTATATATAGCAGGTCGGGGGAAATGGGAAAAGCCTGTCCATCCCCGGTTTGCAGGAGAAAGAGAAGGGTATCTGCTACCTGCTGCAGCTTCACTTGTTTAGCTGTGACAGCACAGGCACGCCACCAGCTCACTAATTCGGGGGGGGGGGGGGGTTGGGTACAGGGTGGCTTTCCACTGGCCTTGCTCAGCCCACGTCAGTGTTTCAGGGTGGTGGGAGCCGGGTCCTCCAACCTGGAGATGTCTTGCCCCAGCAGAGGCAGAGCAGACCTCCCTCCGTCCCCAGGGAACGGTGCATGGCCAACCCTGTCTCAGGCAGGAAACACATCGCCCACCTCCCTGCACCCCTCTGCGGGATGATGCTCGAGTGGAGCGGATGTGCTCGAGGCAAGGATGGCGGATATTGCTCTAACACATCCAAAGAATGCTCTGCTGGTCTTGTCCAGAGTGATGGTTAAACAATCCTAAGGAGGACTTGGAAAGAGCTCCCTTTGTGGCTCTCTGACTAATGAAAAGCCCTTTATATAATCCTGCAATCAACTGCATGGGGCTGCTGGGACGGGTAATTGGGCTACGAACGGGCTCCATTTACGGGAGATTATGTAATTTACCGTTCGGTCATCATCCGCTCCCAAAACTGTGATTCTTTCTCCAAGGCTTACATTCCCAGAGATACAAGTAATGACCGAGACGTGGCTCTTTGCATCTTAGACCATGAACAGGATCTTTCCGGTTGCGGTTTGTTTGGATTAAACCCGAGTCCCTGGTGCGCTAAGGTGGGGAATCTCCTGGTGGGACATTCCAGATTTTTGCTCTTGTACATCACATGTAGATGTGAAGGTGATGGGCGCTCAAGAAATGAATAGCCAGGCAAGCTAGATAGAGGCTTGGACTGTATCCTGGCTACTTTTTTATCAGTGGGTGTCCACTGAGGGCTTTGTACAGCAGGTAAAATAAGAAAGGAATTTTAGGTGAAAGATGTACCTCAATAAAAAAGGACATAGCATGCAGAGACCGAAAATGCTACATTACCCATCGAAATACCGGGCTGGCAGAGAATTTCCAGAGCTGCTTGAATTAGCAAAACATTAAAGAAAAGATAAGCATTATCTTTACGAAATAAAAACAAACTTTTTGCTCTTTTAGTGTGCAGGGCCTAGAGACAAGCAATGACTGCCCACTAACAAATGCCAACGACAACTGGTGAAAACGGGGAGGAAAGCTCACTGGTGTTACTCATTGAGAAAGACTCCCTGGGGTAAGAACCGTCTTGAAATACCTCTGTTCTCTCCTGAACCAAAACCACATCATTTTAATGCTTGAGAACGTGGGCTATATTGAAAAAACCCTCACTTATACAGCAGTTTTGAAATTATAATCCAAAAATTATAAGCAAAGACACCCTACTACCAAGGGATCTCTCAGGTCACACATCTGCTCCCCAGTCTAACAGAGCAGATAGTGCTGGTGCTCACCCCTGGTATCTCCTGGTACTTTATACCACAGAGCAACCTGATGTTTGCTGCTTGTGGGTGTTGGAGCCAGGCCTTTACTCGTTAGTAAAAAAGCAGGGCATGCTGCTTCCCGCCCCTCTGTTGCCAAACACGCACCCAGCAGCGTTGAAGCGGAGCAGAGTTTTCACAACAGCCCCAGCAGTGACTCAAGCGTTGGCTTCCTGGTCCTTATCGGGGGAGATTCGCTTTGCAGCAGCAGCACAGCGCTGCTCTGCACCCCCAGGCCAGGGCCACTTCATCCCCACCGTCGCCCCTATCTGTGGGTACCAAACAACGGCAAAGGGGGCGGCGTTCCCCAGAGCTGGCGCCCACGATGTGCAAACTTGAACCGGTGTGTGAGAGACGGAGGCAGCGAGCAAAGGGAGCAGGATGAAAGGGGGTCGCGATAAGCCCAGTGGGATTTCACGTGGATTTGGTAGGTGCCCAGCTTGCAGAGTGGCAACCTGCTGCTGTCAGGTCTATGTGAAATAACGAAAAAGGCTGACCATCTCCAAAGAACAGCTTAGCGTTGCACTGAGATATTAGGACTAGCTATAAGCAGGCTTGTGCGACGCTTTGCCACGAGTAATTCATCCCACTTCTCAGAAGGGGCTGTTGGTCTGAGCAATGTGTCCCGTGAAAGTGGCTGTGGGACTTGCTGCGCCTGAGCGGAGCCCGACGGACGCTCCCAGAGGGTCGCACCCTATTTACAAGGCTATTTCCAATAGTCTTCAAGGGGGATATTGCTGTAGTTCAGGGCTGCAAGACCAATAACCATGAAAAATATAAACAACAAGTGTAAGAAAGGCTTGCTTTCCAGGCCTGTTTCTGAGGTGACGGTTCCCTGCCTTTGGCACACGCTGTGGCAGAGACTCCTTCAGAGCGGTACGTGGTCCCGCCTGCGAAGCCCCATGCCACGTCCTGTGGCAAATAACTGAGACGCATGGCTGTAGCGAGCCCCAGAGCGCCCCTGCTGCCATGTCAATAGTCCCTGGGCAAAATAAGTTTAGGAACCGCTGGTTTAGACCGGAGAGGTTAACAGTCATTGATTCAATACTTTTTCCGCACCCTCCGAGGTTGAGCCGTTGCTGAGTAGATGCGCTCTTTTGCTTTTCCCTGGCTATGTGAAGCACAGGTCTCAGCACAAAATCCACTGGTGACTGCTAATAAAAGCCGAAGAAGCGTTTGCAGAAAGCACAAGTCCATGCAAGCGGGAACTCTGCAAGTCACTTTGTCCCCCAGGTTACTCTGCTCCTGTGTGGGAAGCTGCGCATGGAGGTGGATTATATTTTATGAGTTTTGCAGGACAGGAGAAAAGCGATGAGGAATTAGGCCCTTGTAGTACTAAGCACTGCAAAGATGCAAAGTAAAGGACAATATCTGTCTCCAGCTGCTTATGATCTGTTCAAAGAAAAGGTGGGATTTCAACTGGAGACTGGAAACGTGGAAACTGATTTTTTTCACAGGTGACGCACACAATGGAGTGTTGTCTTTGCTCAGACTATTTACTGATGTGAAAAACAAAATCCTGCTTGTAAAATCAGGCACGCACTGTTTGGAAAGATGTTTTTTACGTATTAAATCTAGTTAACCTCCTGAGCCAGTCTTTGCAGAGACTATTGCATCGGATGCGGGAGGACAGATTTAGTTTTAGGACAGGTCTGTGGGATTACAATGGTGTTTCTCAAGCTATGAATTATTTCAAGGAGCAACATGGGCTGTAGCAGCCCCCCTGTCCCGGTGTCAGGGTGAGAGAGGAACACTTTTAAATGTTAATTAGTAGGGAAGAGCTGTCTTGCACACTAACCACAAAGATCTCCGGTGATGGCAGGAGGCAAAGGAGAGCAATAGAGCATTTCATTTGTAATGCATGTTTTTATTTCACCTTGGAGATCCGCTCATTGATGGATTTGGCATGCAGATAATGAAACTGCATTGCTGTAGGGTTCCTGACTGCAAGGTGCTTAAGCACAAAAGGAAGGCCCTGGGAAACCTCCTGGTAGGGGGCAGGAAGGTGGTTCTTGGATTATGGGAAGGGGCAGCAGGGCAGAGCTGTACCTGCAAGCAGGTTAGAAACAGCAGAGGCTGATGATGCACAGCCCCCAGCTGGGCAAGGGGAGGGTGAAATGGCAGAGGGAGAGGAAGCAATCCTACACAAGTAAGACAAAATGGATCAGCTGGGCGATGGGTTCAAGCTCACGTGCTCCTTTCTCTTCCTTCCTTTCTCATGTTGAGGATCTTCTAAGCAAATCCCACTCATACACCTTTGCCATCAAGCTGGGAGCACTTTCCAGTCCTCCACCTTCACTTCCCATCGCACACATCCTTTCCATTAAGCAGACAGAGGTGCCATGGCTCTACCACGTGCGGATTTGAAACACGCCCAAACTGGGGACATGGTTCTCCTCTGCCCTGCCCCGGCGTCGTACTTTGCACTGGGGAGAAGTGGGTGGGGAACGCTGCCATATTGGAGCAGTTACAGCTCTTGAGCTACATGGGGTTTTGCTGGAGTGGTGATGTGCCAAATGCTACACCAACGGCCACCTGCCCGGAGCAGACCTCCGTCCTACTGCTCTGCTTCGGTTTCCTCCAGTGGGGTCAAACTCACGCTGCCACGAGGGTCACCTCTGCTCCAGGCTGCTCCGCTGTCCCGTGAAGAACAACAGTGGGGTAATGCCACCCTGAGCCAGAGGGCACATCTCAGCCATTTCTTGGGTTGCAACAAAAACCATCTCCAGGCCCTCCTAAACTGGCGTAAATTAGGAGTTACTTCACTGACATCAGAAGGGCCAAATACAGTGTCAGACAAGAATGAAGCCAAATGTTCATGCCTGAATCCTTCCCTCTAATTAAACCTAAATTTAACAAAAATAATTAAAAAATGGGCAGGGGAACCGGCCGATAACCCATGCTGAGCTGGTGCAACCAGTGTCTGCATCTCGCCTCAGGGGTGGTTGACATCAGTGGCTGCATTTTGCTCAGTTGCAGACTTTTTAAAGTGCTTTTTGATCCCAGGATGAAAAGTGCTGTACAAATGTAACATTCCCTTGTACAGCTGTCTGTCTGTCAATCCCCAGAGCACGGTCTGCAGCTTGCTTATTTTCTGCGGTTAAGGGGAACCGCAGTTACAGCACTCCTGCATGTTTAACACTATTTCAAAGTCCCTCTTGACTTCCCTTTTCATCCTTCTTCAGGGCTGTGTTTAGACTCCGATTTCCAATCTCCTGGACTGTGATTGTTATTAAAATGCAGCGCTGGTAATGCTCCATGCATCCCAGCCATAACAAACCACTGCAGGCGAGCACAGCACTGGGGAGAGGGGGGGACCACATAGTGTTTAGGCTTTAAAATCAGCCAGGTTTGTTTTGTTTATATAGATCTAAAGGCTATTCCCATCTACTATATACAAATATGGCAACGGGGAAAGGAGGGGGGAGAAAGGAGGGATAAGAGTATAATCTGCAGAACCAAATGTAAGGGCTATAATTAATCAGGTAATTGCAGTATTTGCGTGGAGTGTCTGTAAATATTACCTCTATTTCCAAGTATAGTACTTTGGACCACGTATCTTATCATGAAACAAACCGTCAAATAGAAAACACATCCACTTGACTAGAATATAATGAATATTAGGTCAGACAAAATGCAAACTAAATTAATTTGTAGTTGTGTACCAACTGATCTTGGTGCGATAATTTAATGAAACCCTTCAAATAAATATCCGCTGGGGGAACAATGCTGAGGAGCAAGCGGAGCGTGCGCCGAAGGAGTGCGAGGGGGTTGTGCAGTTACAGAAGGAGGTCCCAGAGAGCAAACAGGAGCGAGGGGTGATCTTGCAGAGCGCAGGGGAGGATGCAAGGGCTGAGCAGGGGACCCCAGCGGTGCTTTGCAGAGAGCCTTGGACCTCAGACCTACCCCTGAAGGACCTCAGCCGGGACACCCACGGCTGGACTCAGCCCTCCGGAGCCAGTGTGACGCAGGCGGAGGCTCAGTGGGTGGCCCTCGGCTCGCGTGGGTCTCCGGCTGCCCCCCTACGCCGCGTCGTGCTGCTCTCCGGGAAAGCCGTTGGTCGACATGACAGTGATTTGGGGCCATTTGTGAAATGCTGTCTCGGTCTCATGAAAAACGCAGAGCAAAGCATCCGGGTTTAAATCCTCGGTCAGATGATTGGGGGCTTCTAAAAACTGAAAGACTCTATTTGTGCCTTTTTCATATCCCTCTATTTCATTTTTTGTTTGGGCAAGGTCAAAACAGCCATTGAAATGGTTCATTTGTGGAGCCACGATATGTTGATCCCAATGGCAATCTGGGGGAAAGAGCCATTCTTGAAGGGGGAGCGTTATCTGACCTGTGGCGCGGGAGGGATGGTGCCCATCACTCCAGCACACTCTGGATCGGATGCTATTTCCCCAGAAAAGCACAGCTGAGAAATAGGGTGCTCAGGCAAGACCCTGGCAGTGCAGCGGGGCTGGGGCCCACCTTCTTGCAGCAGCCCTAACAGCCCCTCCGTGCAGGGCACCGGCCACACAGGGCTCCTGCTGGGAACACCTCCCAGAGCCCTTGTAGTGGCTGAGGACCTCACGTCGCCCCGATCGCAGCACAGGGGCTGTGCAGATTGAAGCCTCTCATCAGCAAGGCTGAGCGACCCATGAGAAATGCTGGTCCTGATGGTACCATCCCCTGAGCGCCCCGTTGGCAGGTGGGGTGTCCCACATGGTGTGGGGTCCCAGCCCAGCAATGCAGCACACTAATCCTGCAAGAACCAGACCCCTGGGCTGGGAACCAGTCTGCCTCTGAGCTGCTAAATCTTCCAGTGCAAACCTGACTCCTGCAGTGCCACGGACAGTCCGAGAGCAGCTACAAGGCACGAGCTGCCTCCTCTCAGGGGAGTCTGTTTTCTGCACTTCCCACAGGGAATGCACTTTGCCCTAAGTCCCGAAACTCCGTTTCAATTTAGATGGTGCAAAGAAAGAAATGAGCATGAGAGATGGCTAAGGAACAATTCGTGCGATTCTAGTAGTGGGTGTGTGGAAAGTTCCCCCTAAGACCTAAACACCCCTCTTATCTCCAGCCAAGCACAAGTGTTTCACAGTGGTGGGAGCTGCTGCCCCGTGGTCGCAGTGGCGAGAGGGGAATTCCTCTGACCTGAAAAGCTCTGGTGCTGTGTTCCCAGGGAAGCACAGTAGCTAACTTAGTAATGTCAACATAAGAAATGACCTTGAATTTATTGGGGGGGTCTATTAATTTGCCCATATGATGCGTGGGTCACGCCAGCACAGAATGAGCCAGAGCTGCTTGGGGGTTGCAATTGGCCACACCAATGAACCAGCATGTGTCCCACTGGGAAAGCCTGGAGGAGAGGCCATGGAGGGCCCTTGCTGCCCCTAAGATGGATCAGTTACCTCTTCTCCTCCGGGATGCAGAGGATGTTTGTGCAGGCCGATGCTGGAGGGGTTGTGTGGGGTCCTTCCGGCAGCTCCAGGACTCGTTGCTAAAGCAGCCAACAGGTAGGAGAGCAGATGGGGGGAGACGGACTGAAGGCTGAGGAGCAAATAGGCTCGTTCCAGGAGTGGGGGGCCTTGCGGGATGGGCTGCAGCCAGAGAGAAGGCAAATGCACACATTAAGGGACAGGCGTCGCTGCAAAGCTGCACTAAATGCACCTTCTACCACAAATGAGATAACCCAATATTAAGTCTCAAACTCATTATGATGAGAAATACCCTCCCATAACACCATGGGGTGAGATAAACATCAGCATGGGATAAAAAAAAAAGATTAAGTATGTAAGGATAGAGGCAGAAGGAGCTGAGGGGCTTTCTCAGCATGGATGCACTTACCCCACGAGACGTCGGTGTTACTGTCCCCACACAACCCAAGGCACCACCATCTCCTGGTGCTGCTGCACGTTTGCTGGTGGCTGTGGATACCCTCGACAGCTCCAGCCTTTACATTTACTCCATTTGGCACGCAGGCTTTGTTGGGTAAGCCTGTAGCTGCGTTCCCAAGGTGGCCCAGGGTGTGGGCCGTGGGCTCTCCCTTCCCCCAGGGGATCCAGATGCTGCCCAGCGAGGTCCTGGGGAGTTTCTCTCCCGCCAGCCGGCTCTGGCGGAGCACTGCCATAACTTGAAGAGCAGGAGGAGGAAGGAAGCTCTCCTCCTCACCTTGCTGCTCGGCTGTGGGGGCAGGGAGGGGAGGATGCCATAGAAGGGCTCTCCAAAAAGTGCCTCGGAGGCAGAGAGAACCACCTTTGTGCAGAAACCTGCCTGTGCCAGCCCGGGCAGAGCCTCCCATGACATCAGCTCGCAACCGGCTTCACAACAACATGCCAGAGAAGACCCTGCTGTACCCATGGAGGGAACCTGCTCCCAGCCTCGGCAGAGGCATCTGCGAACCAGAGACAGCCTGGCCCTGCTGACGCTTGGAGCGACTACTTGCTCTGTCCCCAGAGCCTCTGGGACTTTGCTTGCCACCTAAATCCCTGCCAGGGGCAAAGAAGATGCTCCTGTGTCTACAGAGGTGGCTTCATCTCAAGCAGTACTGGCCTAACATGGACTCAAAGCACCCTGGGACTGCACTTTTGATAATTGGGCATTTTATATAGGTTTAACCACTCCCTCACCCCCCCCAGTGAAACCGACCCTTTTACTCACACCTGATTTACACAGATGGAACCAAGGCCAGGCCTGGCCCCACCTTGGAAGCAGGATAGTAGCACGTCTGTTGTGCTGGTGTCCATCTGGGGGAGCCCCAAAGAGCCTCAGGAGCGTCACCAGGGGCCCACAGCTGTGATGGTCCTTGGGCTCACTCAGGCAGAAGCAATCCCAGGAAAGCTGTTTTCATGCCAGTGCTTCTCCAAGTCCTCCCAGCCTTGCATTTAAGCCGGTCATCAAGTTGACTATAAAATGGCATCCAATTAACCTGGCTGTGAGCACCTGTTTGTAAACGTGACCGCTCTGACTCTGCTTCGGGGCTCTTTCCAAAAGGCACCCGGGAGAACCCAGGCTCCCGCCCCACGATCCTTGTCAGGCAGGAGGCTGTGCTGGGAGCGGACAGCCCGCACGGCCGGCTGCCTGCCAGGGAATGAGCCCTGCCTGGCTGCGGGCAAGGACCTACAAGCCCACAGGAGCCCGGGACAGGTGTTTTTGCTGCTCTCGCTTGTGGAGGCATTGCAAAGTGTGGGAGGGTGCTGGAGACTCTGTAATTATAGCCTGTGAATTTAAATCCCACAGTTTGTAGGAGTTCTGGGATATTTCATGCAGCGTAAGCTCAGCAACACCTTGGTGACAACATGAAGACTGGTAAGTTTTTGCCTGGCTCTAGCAAGGTGCAAGCCTTCGCTCATTAACCCTCGCACGACAAGTGACTCCTCTTTGCCTCCTGTAAACGATGGGGAAAAGGACAGAAAAGGAAGAGGAAAAAGGTGAAGGAAAACAGAGATGCCTTTAGTAACTGCAGAGCTCAGGGGAGGCCTTGGCTGCTCTCGGTTGCCTGCTCGGGTTTGTTTCTGCCTCTGAGCATAGAGCAGTAAATAAGGTGAGAGGTTCACGTTTTCACTTTGAATTTTCTTCACCTGAATTAATCCCTGCTGGGTATGCAGAGACACAGTTTCTATCACTCTGCATTAAGAACCCCTCATTCTCATCTCCTTTTTTTTCAGAGCATTCCTTTTAGTTTAGAGAGGCTCATATGGGGCTCCCAAATTCAGGGGCGACATCTGGAAACGGGATCCTTCACCCTCTGCGTCTCGATTTGCCTCCCGCAGGGGAGAGCAGCAGGGTCCACGGGTTGCCTGCTCATACGTGTAAAGCGCTTGGAGAGGTGAATGATTTTTAAGCAACGAGTATGAGTTATGCACATTGTTTCAGCATTGCCTATTATCTTAGCATATTTATTTAATAAATATATCTGTATCCTCTACTTCAGAGGCAACACTGCCCCATTTGTCACCTGCAGCCTCAGCAATGGTTTCGTTTGCCCTCCTGCCGTGGTGCATCACCTGTTCTCCTTATTTATGCAGACTTTCCCCCTGACAAACACGCATGCCTTCACCCCCCAGGTTTGTCCATGCAAATTGGGGATGAAGTGTGTGGAGTGCAGCCACCCTGGGTCCGTTTCCCGCATCTCCTTGGCACCCCCGTGCCAGGCAACCAGGAGCTCCGGGGCTAAGGCTCCATCTCAGTGATGCTAATCACTGCCAATGTTTCTGCACTTTTTAGAATGTCTTTAGATTTGAAGAAAAATATAAAAGCCATTTCCATCTGTTTCTTTGTGCAGCCTAAGGGAAGGAGGTTGCTGGCCACTTCTCTTGGAGGCCAGCTTGCCCTGCGGCTATTGCCAAGCTCCCCAGCAGTCTCTCGGCTTAGCTCCTGCACAGCCTTCCCCCAGGAGCTATGGGAGCTTTGCTGGAGTTAATTCCCACAAATCTGTGACAACTGTACTGAAATATATCTTTAGCTACCTGAGTTTTCCTTGATGAACCTGTAATACGCCCAGGCTAAGGCTGCCCTGACTTTGAATGTCCATCATTCATCCTCTTACCATAACTCATGGAGCCAACAGGCTGTTTCCTCCGGAATAATAAATATACCTTGAAAAGGAGGTTAAAACAGGGCCAGAGAGCGCTGGGAGCACCAGGGCAGGCAGTGACATGTTTGTAGTGCTCCTTCTCTCTCTGTATCAGCAAGTTTCCTGCTCAAGTGCTGCCCCAGGCCTCGGATGGGGATGTGGGGACAGACGGGCTTGGCCCCTCCTCGGTGAGGGGGACACGAGGTGACAGCAGGGCAGGAGCCGCAGTGAGATCTTCCCTGACCTGGTAAGGAAACCAAAAGATGGGTTGCAGCTAAGCTACATCACTGCACAAAGCTTTGCCTTAAGCATTTTGCTCTCCCTGTCCTGAACGGGTCGGGGTGACCAGCAGATGCAAAGTCTAACTGAGGAGGGAACCTTCCCCATTCCCAAAATTGCTTGTAATTTGTGGTTCTACATTCCTAAGTACTATTGGAAAATGTTTGTGAATAAGATACGTAAGTGACAGATGACAATTCACATGTACTGGAGCATGAGCTTTTCACACAGTGATGGGTTTTCTAAAACTTGGAGAAATTTAGTGTCTTCACAACTCTGCTCCTCTGCCAAAAGTGATTGCGATGCTCAAAAATGACTGTGGGGAGAGAGGGGTGCTGGTAGACAAACAGACAAACTTTCCGTGCGTGACCACAGAAAGAAGTAACAGCAGGTGAAAATACTGGGTGAGCAATGGTGAATTCTGCCTTTGTGAGTGCACATCCTTCTGTGCCGCTCTTTAATATACCAAAGAGAAGCCAAAAAGATACACATATCTGAGCTTGAAATTCCCCACGATCCAGGTGTGAGCACTTCAGACTGGTTAGGCTTAAGAAATAGCAGGAAAGTTGGGAGCTGTTGGGAGGTTTTTTAGTGTAGCATGATTGTACCCAGAACTTCGGCAAGGTCATGTTGTAGATAAATAGATATTTTTCCATGTCAAGGCTGGCTTTGGCTTTCATTGCATTTGTGAGAGCAGAACAGCGGGGGTCTGAGCCTCCTGTCCGGGTGTAACTCCATTGACACGAGTTGTGAGACTTGCACAAGTGAGAGCAGAGTTTGACCTCTGGCTTTGAAGTATCCTTGTCCCAACAGATTTATCACTGGGGCCACACGAAGGCCTTGAAAGAAAGGAAGCGGTTCTGTTCTGCAGCCCTTTCTTCCCCCAAGTTTGTTTGCAGTTGTTCTTTTATTATTATTTTAGCTCCAGTGATTACACATGTGGGGCCCTTCATGCTCCGAGGTCTTTTTGCTTTGTCGGAATCTCAGGGCTGTTAACGAAAAGGTTATTTAAAAATAAAAATCGCTTGTTAAGTGGGTTTAGCTCGTTGTGGATCTGGTATCAGATTTTACTTGGCGAGTCGTAGTTAGTCATTGCATAAGGACCCGTAAGTGGGAGGCAAAGGGTTAAGAGCAAATGCTGGAGAAAGGAAAGATACGTATCATTAAATAAAAATGTGACCACCCATGATTACAAGTGTTGTAGTCCTCCTTTTAACAAGCACACACCGTACTTTCATTAACCCGGGCCTGCCTGAATAGCAGCCTGTCTGGCCGAGCGGGGCAGTGATTTTGTAAAAGCTGTCCCTAATGACAAAGACAGGCCACCTACCCTGAACTTTTCTCTATGACTTTATTCTTCAGCAGTGCTCAAGTGTAAATAAACTTGTTTACTCCCATCAGGATGGTAATGATAATGAAGCCTTATTTGTTTCACCACAATGACAAAGTAATTTGTGCGTAGCCCAAGCGGAGAAAGCGGGGGGGCGAGAGTGCAGCTCTGCTTTATGGTTTCTCCATAGGCAAAGTTGCTGCAGTCAGTGTTTTCCATTGCTCTTCATTGTGTGCAACAGGTCAGTGAGGGAGAACTTCGCATCCCGAAGCTCCCTCGTAGAGCACGGGCTGGAAAGGGAACGGCAAAGAAAAGCGAGTAATAATAAGCTGGGGGTGAAGTGAGGAGTCAGACAAGCCTATCTGGGAGGGAGAGAGTGACTCAGTGAAAGGGAAGGGGAGTTATCTGGTCAGACTTGTGAGTCACTATAGAAAATGTACAGAGCAGCACAGCCTGATGTTTGGTTAGGTTTTTTCCATTCACTGGTATCTCTGAAGCATTAATGAATCACAGGCACGGCAGCGAGAGGATGTACGGAAGGGCGAAGGGGAGCCTGAGGCAGGAGGAGGAGAGGGCCAAAAGCTGCAAGGGCTGGAAGGGGACGGAGCATCTCCAGGGAAGAGGAGGATGAAGTGAGGGCATACATGTGGGTGGCTCAAGGCTCAAGCTGACCTAAAGCTGACAGAAAGGGCCCATCCTGGCTGCACTCATCCTGCTTCTGTCCCGTTGCCTCGCCCTTGCCCGGGATTTGGGCAGTCTTGCAGGTGAGGACCTGACCGAGATGGAAATCGATCCCTTCATTTTTTGGTGTGGTTACTTTTCAGTTGATCATGCCGAACTGGAGAAAGCGTGTATGGAAAAAGATTTGTTTTAAATATTGAAACAAACAGTTTAAAACTGGCTTTTGTAATTGTTGCTGGAACTAGGAGCAGAGGTGGGGCAATGTGGTTCCAGTTCTCCATACCCATAACAAGGCAGGCAGTGCAGATTCATCTTTTGTTTATTACTTGTAACTTCCTGAAAAAACATGATTAATTAAAAAGAAAAGAAAAACAGAATTAAAAAAAACACCACCACCCTAAAAAAAAATAAAACAGAATTGAAGAAGGGAAGGAAAAAGCCAGCCCAGACAGAATACCTATTGGCAGGCTCCTCAGGAAAGCTAGTCAGAAGCTGCAGACTCCTCCTCCAGATTTGGAGAGGCCAATGTGTCTAGAAGATGGAGAAGTTTTTGCAGGGGACCTGCCCTGAGGGCTCTGCCCCACAGGGGACCAGACAGAGGAGTGAGGGATGGGGAAACTGGAGCCCAATCCATAGATGCAGAAGTACACAGTGCTGTGCAATGATTCCCAAGTGGAAATGGGTTTAGCAGGAGTTTAGGTGGGGCTGGAGAGCAGCAGATATCTGAAAGGTGCTGAGACACTTGGTGGGGAACAGAAATGTAAAATCCCTTAGGCCATAGCATGTTACATTCCTGAAGTGCAGACAAATATGCAGCATTACCCCGCCACAGCACCAGGGAGCAATCTGCTCCAAGCTATACCAGAGAGCTCTGCATTCACACCACTGAAGTCAGGAGCAGAAACTGGCCTCCTAATTGCAACTGGATTAAGTGGATATACACTCCTGAAGTGGCTGGATATTTTAATAGCACTGAATAGCGTCTTCCAGCAGAGCTTTTTGGGGATGACCCTCGCAGTGGATCCCCAGTTCCCCCTGCTGTGCAGAGTGGGGTGAGCTCTCTCCTGGTCTGTCCTGCTGGCTGCTGTGTCTAGATACGCACCAGAGCGCATAAACCGTGCGGTGCTGTTTCTTCTTATGAATTCCCTCCATTTTGCCCGCGTAAATCAGGCTATCGAGCTTTCCGGAATGTACTCCCAGTCTGACTTCAGTCGCAGAAGTTTCGCTCAGACTTCCCGTCGGTGTTGAGGTGACTTTCTGCAGCGCGGACGTGCTGGCAGAAGAGCTCTCCAGGAGGCCATCATTACAAGAAGACCTCGCTCCCTTATTCTGGCTTCAATCAAGAGCAGCGAATGCTCACAGCTGTGACTCCAGGGCAAAACAGAAACAGTTAATCTGAGGTAATAACACTTTGCTCCTCTGTAGCACCTTCTTCAAGGACCTGAAAGTGCTTTCAAACATTAATGCATTAAAGCTTTGCAGCCCTCCTGATGGAAGTGAAAAGGAAGGCAAAACACAGCACAGCAATGCTACACAAGCTCAAAAACTCTCCAAATTGTTTCCATGGGGACTGAAGCGCAGCCCTCTCCGCTAACAGCAGCGGGGATCAGCCCACCCCTCCGAAATGCCAAGGGAGCGGGAGCACAGCGCTTTGCCTAGTAGGAGATGGAAACCAGGGAGGGCACCAGGAAGTCTGGCTGGGAAAAGACCTTTCCGCTGAGGAATGTGTTTGCACAACTCTCACTTTCTGGTCAAAGATGTCTAAAAACCTAATCACTGAATCCTCCTGAGCAAGCGCCTGATCCGACTCCTCTGAGAAATGACGGTTCGCATGAAGCTTCTTAATTTGTAAGAACAAGAAAGTCCAGGCGAGGCTGAGGAGCTGTGCGTGCAGCTTAGCTTTAAAGCCTTCCTTGTGCTGCACAACACACGGCTCTGCTCTAGCACCAAGCCACCCGGCATCCCTAATGACCTTGTTTTCTCAACTCATCCGAGACAGCACAAAGCAACGCCCTTCCCCGTACCACCTCCGCACTCGCTCAGAAATAACAGCAGTGTCACCTGTGAAACCTCTGGCACCACCTCACACGCTTCTTCGAGGACTTTCTCCCCACGCCTGTCTCGTTTTGACGTTGTCTAGCGAGGAAAACCTGACAGGAACCCTAACACGGGGAAATACAGGAACCACATTCCCTGCCCAAGTCACTTTTGCTGCGTGACTAAGGATGCAGATGCCCTCAGGCTGTGGGAGCACCTGCATGGACACCCAAAAATCACAGTGCCTCTTCCCTTTTCAGCGGTCTGTCCAGAGCCAACTGCTCTGCGTGCTCTCACGTCTGCTGCGAGCAGGGTTGAGTTTCTGGGTTTCCAGTTCCACACCCTTCGACCGCAACACTGCAGCCTTCACCTGCAAAGCTGAGGCCGGTCCCTGGGGAAGAGATATGTTGAGAGCCCTGGTGTTATAAAAGATCCTGGAGCAGAAAAGATCCCAGTTGTAATTTTGGTTCTCAATGTAACTGTGCCCCAGTGTTGCTTCAGAGGTGCTGACGAAGGTGAGGTAAGGGCCAGGGGACTTTTCTCTCTTCCAGGGCAAAACCTGAAATTTGGACTGGGACTCTGAAACCTGCAAAGACAAAATAATCGCATGTATTAATTCCTCTGAACGACCAGAATTCATCACTCTGATGTGGCTAACTGTTAGTTCCTGATTCAGATTTGTTTCATCCAGTGAATTGGAATAATAATTAAAATGCTAGACCCAGCCCGCTTTCCAGTACCAGACCAGAGCTAAATCTGGTGAGCACGAGTAAGTAAATGAAAAGGCCAGATAGATTATTATAAATGAGTGTAACACACATAATAAGCACTGAGCTCAACAAAAATAGCACAGTACAATTTAATGGTGGGGGTCTACTATCAATTATTGAGTTACTTGTATTTTGCAATTGATTGCCACAATAACCGTCTTGCAGATGTTCCTGTTGTTAACTCTCAAGGCCTTGAGCGGCACAAATGGCTCAGATTATCTTTTATAAAAATGACTAATTTCAAGGCTTTTTAAGCTTGTGATTAAATATTGCCCTAAATGAGGACCCAAGGTTAACGGTCAGTATTGCTGGAATAACAAATTAAACTCACCTCCACTAGCTGACTGTCAAAATTGGTAAGGGCATGGGAGGAGGAACGTTAAGATTTGCCCTGCAAATCTAGTTGCTTCAACTTTATACAAGTCTGAGATAAAACTGGGGTAGATCTGAGATGGTCTGTCCCATCACTGCTTTTTAGAAAGCTGACAATAATTGCATGGCTTGGAAAATGCATTTCCTTTGTGCATGAAGAAACTTAAAACATGTCTTTAATGTGAAAACAGCCAGAACAACACAAAGGGCTCAACAGGGTGCAGAGAACTTGGGGGAGAAGTTGTCGCATCAATGTGTGGGTTGAAAACATCCATTTTGAAGGTTTAACCCAAGCTACCAAGGGTAAGAGGAGACGGGAGACCAGCCTGGCCCCTGCGAGCTGCCCTTGTCGGGCTCTCCTCGCCCTGTGCCCCCGCTCCTGGTGAGGTAGGACCACCAACGCGGGAGGTACCACCCTCTCCCAAGAACATGAAGGCTTTTAATCTTAAATAACAATCACAGCTGATGCTAAGCCATGGCCAAAAGATTGTGGGGACACAGGAAAGCAAGATGATAAGGCTAATATCAGAGGAGATGTATCTGTGTGAGCAGATCTACCACTTCTCCCCACGTTCGCCTGCACAGACGCCCGGCTGACAGACGAGGAGAAGAGGAATGCTGTTGCTGAGGCTTCTCCGAATATTTCGGGCCTGATTAAATTCTGAGTGCAAACGCTCCCAGCAGTTTCCTTGCAAACAACCTGCTGTTAAAAAATGTGATCAACAGCCTCTCAGGTGTGTTTTCCAGAATCTAAAATAGCCCAGCTGCAGTGCTGCCCTTCACGGAGCCCCAAACAGGGGCAGCCAAAACACGGGTGGGAGGGCAGGAGGAGGTTAGAGGCCAAAAAAGTGTAGAAAGCTAAAAAGGGGTCAGAGGATGAATGAAAAAAGGCTGAAAATGGGGTGCCAAGCTGAAAACAGGATTGTAGGCAGAAAAAAAAAAAAAAGGTAGCAGACTGAAAACAGGATTGCAGGCCCAGAAGGGGAGGGAGGCCAAAAGGGATGAGGAAGAAGGAGAACATGGCGTCAATCAGGACCCAGCAATAACCGCGTGGCTGCTCAGCCCCAGTCACAGCAAGCAAAAACAGAGAGGGGCTCGGCGGGAGAGGTACTTCTGATGGCATTTATGGGCCTCTCAGCAATCGGGAGGAAAAATCTCCTGGTAAAAAGCTAAACGAAACCCTCTAGCAACACCCTGCGATAACCACATGAAAGCCTAATTCCTGTCTGGTGGCCTTTCGTCAGGGACCCGCCAGCGGAGTGTGGAATGTCACACGCTGCAGCGAAGCAGCCCAGGTTGCGCCCTCGCTCCTCCCTAGGCTGCTCCTGGAGAAAACAGGGTATTTAAGCAGACATAACGAAGCCGTTTATATCCTAAAGTGTTCTTTCGTGCTTGGGAACTGAGACTGCAGCCTCAGCATCAAAGATAACGTCATAATAGCCTTTTAGTGGAAATAACCCTTATTTACAAGAAAGTTTTATCGCTAAGCTGAGATGTAAAATAAAAGCAGTAGATATTACTCATAATGCACTAGAAAACTTGATTCCTTTTATTTGAAGGCCTTTTTTTTAAACTTCCAAAAGCAGCAATCTCAGGTTAGAAATCATGGAGAAAATCTTGGACCCATTGAAGTCGGCATGAGCAATTTCCTTACCTGTGTTATGAAGAACATTTTAGCTTATGAAAGCACAGCAAATTTTTTTGATCTAATTTCTTTTTTATCATTTATTCTATTTGATTACTTTCTGTATGTTTCAGTTGGACACTGCAAGCGGGTTGGTGTCTTTTCTGCTCCTAGTTAATTTAACTGTACCATTCCTATGCCCAAGAACAGTGAAGACAACTACGTGTTCTTTCCATTTCTTTAAAAAAACAAACAAACAAACAAACAAACAGCCTCCAAAACAAAACCCCAAAACAAATGACCCTCATCCCTGGCCCCAAACTGTGATATTAATTCTCTATGTCCTCTCATTGCTTTTCTAAAGTGACCAAAACTGGGGGGTTAAATTATCTCATGTTGTTCCTTCAGGCAGGGAAATGCTGACATTCAGAAGGAAACCACTCTCTATTTCAAGTAAGTCACAAACTATATCTTGGCTATTTGGTTAACCAGGGCATATCACTTACACTCCTGGGTATTGACGGGTAACAGAGAATTAAATATTACAGAATTAAAACAGAATAACATAAGCTATGATGCTCCTTCTTCTCAGACACACTTCTGTACACTTTTCCTCCAGACTATCAAAAAACTGGTAAAAAATAAAATCACAAGTCCAATGATAGATCATATTTTGATTCTTCCAAGACATTTCCACAGAGCAATTCTACAAGGTCTACAATGCAGCCCAGCACAGCCCTACACACACGTAATGTGTAACTCCTTGGTTAGTGCACAGCAAAGCTAATCTCTACCTGCCATCCTCTTACCATCAGGGTAAGAGTTGTGCCTGCCAAGATGGAAATTCAGATTTCAGGGAGTTGTGATTGTCCTCCATGACACAGATCTGATAGTGATGTTCTTTATTGTCTGTCCAGGACTGTCATGCGACATATTTAGAGCAGCTGTGATGTCCTGAAAGGGGCTGGGGACATGAAGACCATGTCACGATCACTTAATCTGCCTCACAGAAAGCTTTTACATCTTAATTAATTAATATTTGAAAAGAGTTTTTAGCTTTTTGGGCAGCATGCCCCACAGAAACCGTCTTAAAACAGTCATGAATCATCTACCCAAGCAGCCTACAGCTCTCAAAGAGCTTCAGAAGTTTGTGGGAATGTTATGCACTTGCTGAAATACTCTTTTTTCCCCTCTAAAGCTTCATAGCTCCATCCTAGGCTGTCCAGAGAAAAGGAGTATAAATACTGTGTATGGAGTTAGTTATTGCAACACCACCACCCTTTTAGCCTGGTGGTATTACCCATTTTTGTTCCTTCCCTCTTCCTTTACATTCAAGTACAAGAGCAGAGGCATTGTATTAGAAAAAATGAGATTCTGTTTTAATTTAGTTAGCACAGGAACGAACCCAGAAGATGCGCAATGCTATCAGTTGTACAGTAGATATGTCACATAGTAGATATCTCACGTGTCCAACCATATGTGCTGTATAATATACCTTTTTGAAGCATCTAAGTAATATATTCTTATGATTTTTGCATTACGCTGCAGCCAGATCCTCATGTTAAGAAAACAAGGAACTACTGAAAGGCGTGTGGTTTGGTTGGAGAGTGTTCGCAACCTCAAACAAGTGAGCAAAAGTTATGTAAAGACCCAGGCATAAAGTTCTTCTGAGTAAACCACACCATCTAGAGGTGGACACCACTTCTGCAAGTGCTCTTCAAAAAAACTGCAGAGGGCGGTTAAACCGCTCGCAGAAAAGAAGAAAACCCACCCTGATAGAGGAAACAAAAATACTTTAATCAGAACATGAGCCGCCTTTGAAAAAAATATTTTTGAGGATGTTTCTAGAAAAGGCACTTCTGTACCAAGTCAAATAAGGCTCCTGCTTTCAAAGGCCTTTTGGAAAGAAAACCAGGTTACTGCTCATCCTTCTAACTCCCAAAGGTCAAAAGAAGGACAGTGCTTACTCCTGGGGGCAGTGGAATGTATGGACAGCAAAATTCCTCTGCAGATGGACTCTTACTTTCAGGTTGTATATCTGCAAAGGATTATCCAAAGGGGTGCAAATACAGCAGGATGGCATATAGGAAATCGATCTTCCTAGGTACCTCTTGCAGAAGAAAGCCATAAACTGTGACACTCCCACTGAAGTCAGCGAGGACAGTGGAGACACTGCGGGGACTGTGGGAGCGTCAAAGCATCCCCCTGGTCTGGAAGCCAGTCCCTGCCCCCGGAGAAACGTCCCCTCCCCTGGTGACGTTGTAGCTGGGTTTTGAGGGTTTCCAAGCTTTGTGGAGCCCAGCAAAGGGGATGCAGAGAGCTGAAGTCCAGCTTTCCCCAGTATTGGGGAAGTATCTGATATTCATGAAAATAGTAAATGGTTGGTGTTTGCTTTGTTGTCTCTATTATAAATGCAGGGTAGCCATGAAAGCCAAAAGGTGAAGGTGGGAAATACTGCACTTCACACCCCTTCCCCACCCACCATGGGGGAATATTTCTACACTGAGCTAATTGCAGGAACCGTCTGTAAACAAACGTGTGTTTTGAAACTCCCATATAAATAGGCATCACAACATCTTGCACCATTTTAATAAACTATGTTTTCTTTGTGTCAATCTATCTCAAGGATGTTGGAATCAGAACATTTCCCCGGTGACAGCTTCATCCTTTAAACTCCGCAGATGAGAGAGCATGCAGAACAATCTGTGCTGGAGCAGGATTAAGAGTTACCAGGGTGACACTTTGGAGGATGCTGACAACGAGCCTCTCAAAAGCACAAGACCTTCACTGGCGCTGAAGAGACCACAGAGACCCAATTTGCCTCTGCTATCGCTGAAGTGGCAATGAAGACTGTAAATTCCCCCTGCCCTCCCCTTCCCCAGACCTTTGCTAATATTGCCTGTGTGTTACAGATGACTTCCCAGGGGCATGACGTGGCCCATGGCACCAGGGATTTACCTTGGGAAGAGGGATGCTCTGAGCCATCGCTTGTCTCAGCTGCGCCAAAGGTCTGCTGCTTCACTTTCTGTCAGGATCTCCTGCTGCCATCTGCGATGACAGAGACAGCACAAAGTTGTGGCTCCACCACGCCTCTTTCCGCAAAGAAAAAGAAACAACGGTGTCAGTGAAAGCCTTGGTATGTTTTCCATTTGCTCATCACCGGTAGAGCACATCAGGTTTCTTTCCCTCTTTCTGCAGGTGCAAATTAATTCATTAAAGTCTTCAGGGAGAAGGACTCCAACGACTCATTTGCATTTCAGGTCTCCACACACCTGCATTGGTCGGGGGATTCTCAATGGGCTACTGACTGTGGGAACCCAATTAACAAAACTTCAAGATCTGCTTCAGAAATGGCTTGCCCAAACTTTGCCTATTTCAGGCATTCCCTGTCCCAGACCACAAATCCCTTGTCCAATTGTAGGTCCAGACACAGGAATTACCTACAGGCTGTTCAGCAGATATCAGCACATACTGCTTTGATGGAGAAGTAGATCCCCCAGCCTGGAAAGCTACCCAACATCTAGAGAGAGGTTATGGCGTTTTTTCAAGAGAGATAAAAGCAGAGGTTCGGTATCTACTGTGTTTTCAACAATGAAATAATAAAAATTTATGAATATAGTTGCAGCAAAAAAATTGGTCAAATTGTCAGCAAGAAAAGACAACCAACTGCTGGCTTGACATCTGGCAGGACATCCACAGTGGACCCCAGAAAGCTCATTTAAAGCAGCCGCCCCACTCCTGCCAACACTGCAGCGTGGCTCTGCGCAGTACGCCAGTTGTCAGTGCACTCTTTACTTGGGGTTTTTAGGATAGCAGTGACATCAGAGGGAGAAAAAGCCTCGTAAACCACAGGAACTCAC
The DNA here is from genome assembly GCF_964199755.1 of Larus michahellis. NCBI lineage: Eukaryota > Metazoa > Chordata > Aves > Charadriiformes > Laridae > Larus > Larus michahellis. Next base: position 4,708,427 of record NC_133904.1, on the reverse strand, counting down.
CTCTTCCCAGAAGCATACTGGTTTCCCTCATAAAAGAACAGCAGGTGTTACGAGTGTCAGCGAGGGACTTGATTTTGACCACAAAGCAAAGAAAAGGCAAGTGTCTTTAGTAAATCTCAGCTTCTCGGTGACCTCTGACGGAGCAAATCTGCCAAGGCTAAATTGGCTGACTTTTAGGCCCAAGCCAATGATTTATCTGTGTTGGTTGGGCTCAAATCCTGGAGGCTTTATTGAGATTAGAAGGAAACTTACTCAGCGGAGAGCAAAGCAGCAGCCAAAATTTGGCCTGTCTGCCAGCAGGGAGGTGCTGAGGTTGAAGGCTTTGGGAAAGGGGGGGACAGAGAGAGAAGGCGGTGCAGTGCCCAGAGCAGGTTGGTGTGGTCCACCTGTGCCCTGATCCCAGCTTTGCGGGGCTTGTGCCAAATTCCAGTCCTTTCCCTGCATGACCTTTGGTGGGAAGTGGTCCTGAGGAGTAAATGCGGGAGCTGTGCTGCCTTGCGTGAAGCAGGAAATCTCTGCAAAACTTCCAGTGCTGCAGCACTGGGTGAAATTTAAATGTGTGTGTGTGTGTGTGTCTGAGAGAGAGAGGGAGAGAAAGAATGCCTGGGGAGATGAAAAAGGTTGAAATGAGTCACTCCTCGTCTTTTTGTCTAATTTGGTAGATAATACAGGGTGTGATGCTTCGCTGCCTCCTTGCTGAGCAGCTCGTGCAGAGCCAGTTCCAGTGCCGTCAATGAAAGGATGTCTCTGGATCCAGCCCATATATGGTGCAAAATAAGGCAGAGGAGAATCGGGCGCGGGGATGCGCTGGCTGCGGGTGCGTCTGCCGTGCAGTCAGCCCGGGGGGTGGGACGCTTTTCTGTTGTACAAAGATTTTATGAGTTGTGACACAAGCTCAAAATAGGAGGCATTTCCATAGCTTCCTCAACTTAAAAGTGGCATTCTAAAATGGCATTTGACACTTTATCTTAACTTAAGCCCAGCCACGGTACAGTAACAGCAGCCGATGGATCACAAACTGAATAAATACCTCCTGGGGAACTGAGTTCCCATGGCACAGTGATGGAAAAGCAGGCTGAGCCTTAGCCGGTACAGCCCCCACCAGGGGAGGGGAGGACAGGGATGTCACGGAAGGGGTTTGGTGAGAGCAGTGATGGGGAGCCCCAGAACTGGGCTTTGCTCCTGACCGGGGCTTTGCTCCCTGAACGGTGTTTACCTCCCTGAGCTGGCCCTTGCTCCCTGAGCCAGGCTTTGCTCCATGAGCCGCACTTCGTTCCCTGAGCGGTGTTTTCCTTCCTGAGCCAGGTTTTGCCCCCAGAGCCGGGCTTTGCTCCCTGAGCGGTGTTTTCCTCCCCGAGCCGGGCTTTGCTCCTGAGCGGGGCTTTGTGATCTGAATGGTGTTTTCCTCCCTGAGCTGGGCTTTGCACCCCGAGCCAGGCTTTGCTCCATGAGCAGAGCTTTGCTCCCAGAGCGGTGTTTTCACCCCTGAGCCGGGTTTTCTCCCCCAGAGCCGGGCTTTGCTCCTGAGCGGGGCTTCGCGCCCTCAGCGGGGCCTCGTCCCCCCCCGTGCCATCCCTCGGCTCCCCCCCGGGCGCACCTCGGCAGAAGGCGCCGAGAGCCCGGCAGGGGGCGCCGCAGCGCAGCGGCGCGGGGACGGGGGCGGGGCCTGCGGGGCGGGGCCTGGCAGGGCGGGGCCTGGCGGGGCAGGGCGGGGCCTGCCGGGAGCGGCGAGCAGAGCCCCGCGGCCGGGCGGCAGCTGCGTAGCGCCCGCAGCTCTGGGGTCCGTGGCGGTTCCGACCCCGATTTCCGGCAAGATGTGGCGGCGCTGGGAAGCGGGATGGGACGAGAAGAGGGAGCTGCAGGAGCTCAACTCCCGGCTGCGGGTCTTCGTGTCCCGCGTGCGGGAGCTGGAGGAGGAGAACCGCTTTCTGGCGCGGGAGCTGGCGGAGCTGCGGGAGCAGGAGCTGATCGGGCTCCGTGTGCCCGAGCAGGAGCTGGCCTGGCTGCGGATGCAGCTGGAGGAGCTGAGTCAGGCGAAGCTGGAAGCGGAGCTGGAGCGGGACGGGCTGCGACGGGAGCTGGAGCAGCTGCAGCTGCTGGGCGCCGAGGTGCTGGCGATGCGGCGGCGGCTGGAGCCCGAGCTGGCCGGGCAGCGGCAGCTGCTGGAGCGGCTGCGGGGGGAGTGCGTCGCCCTGGAGGAGCTGCTGCTGCAGCTGCGGGCCGAGCACGGGCACCTGGCGGAGCGGCAGCGGCGGGAGGCGGTGGAGATACGGGAGCTGCGGATGGACCTGGCTGCCTTGCCGCCCCCCTTGGCCGGGCTGAGCCTGGAGGAGCTGGAGGAGACCTACGAGATGCTGCTCAGCCAAAGCTGCCGGGAGACCCTGCTGCGCTACCAGGAGCAGCTCCAGATGCTGCAGGAGCAGGAAGCGCAGCGGAGCCGGGAGGACCTGGAGCTCCTGCGGGAGGAGAGCCGGCAGTGCCGCCAGCACCTGGAGGACCTGCACCGCCAGGGCCGGGAGCTCTGCGGGCTGCGGGAGCGGCTGGAGCAGGAGCTGCTCGCCATGCAGGACCGCCACGGCGCCGAGGTGGAGGAGTACCAGGTGGGTGGCAGTGCCCCGCCGCGGCTGGTCGGTCCCTGGCCGGTGTCCCCCTGATCCCGGGCCTCTCCTGGCCCTCTTCGCCGGGACTCTAGCCGTGCCGGTGCTTGCTTTGGTGCTCTTCTTAATCTCCTTCTGCCTTCCCACTCGCTTTTCCCCCTTAGTTCTGGCGCATCGTGAGATGTGAGCCCGATTTCCCTTGACCCTGGTACTCCGCTCCGATAGACCAGCTTCCATCCCTCTTGCTCCCTCTGCTGCGGGGAGGGGTTCCCTCTGAAGGCTCCCTCTGACTCTGCATGGGCCGGGGGCTTCCTCGCTCCGCTTTGCCTCCTTGCAGTACGGTTTCCTCAGGCTGGAAGAGGAGGTGACCCAGCAAGAGCTTGTTGCTGCTGAGCCCTTCTCTGGGGGGAGCAGGGAGTCCTGCTGAGACCCACTGCTCTGTTTGGGGAGAGCTGTGTGTGAGGGGTGGGGATCAGAAGGGAGATGGTGACCCTGAGGACATCTTCCTGGTGACAGGTGCTCCCTTCCCAACCTGCCCTCGGCAAGTACCCAAGAGCATGGAGCTGGCACATGGGCTTGCCAGGGCTCCTGCTCGGGTTGGCATGGGCACATGGGACATGGAGCAATCCCTGGGCACAGGTGAACGAGTCCGCATGTGGTGGGACACAAAGCTTCCCTTCTAGCCTGAAACTTGAGGCTGACCTGTTGTCATCAGAGAAACAATCTGAATTTTCTTGGTGCTTCACACAGTCCTGTGCACCCCGAGCCTAGAGAAAAGCTTGTCGGCCCCAGTGTAGTTAAGGACAGTAGTAGTTGTTTAAAGGCAGGAAGACTCGTTATTGTGCTACAGGCAGTGAGCAGAGTGGGAATTTTTTGAAATAAAACTTCAGCGATGCAGGTGACTGGTATCTGTTCAAGGTGAATGTTTGGTGGTGTTAAACAGAGGGTTATAGCACCTGTAGCTGAGAACTTGCTTGCTGTCAGAATAACATTTGGTATAACAAAATATAATTGCCCTGTGCATGTGAAGAGATCAGCAAATGCTGGAACAGCAAAATATCAGTTCATCAGATTTGGAGTGGAGAGCATGTATTAGATCATCCAGACCATCAATCGATTTCCTGAGGGCAATGTTTCTTTTGTTCATTGTCAGACCTCTTATTAACACTCTGCTGGAGCTCCGTGTTTGTCTGAACCCCCCGTGCTGATGATCACATTGTGTCCAACAGCCCTGGTAGATTACGGAGATGCTGGTGGTTGGGAAAGGATGGGAACCTGTTGCTGTGTGTCTGGTTTTTGTACAGTGCTAGATTGTTTGCAAGTTGCGTGGTTTGCAGATGCTGTGTGAAGTGAGGCACATTAGGTATGTAAGAAGTAATCAGAAAGGCTTTTAACTTTTAAATGAATCTTATTTTCATTTTTGACAGGACAGTTCATTCTTCCAATCATGTATGTAAACATTTCCAAAGCTTTAGAAGATGTTATACATAAATCCCTCATTAATTAAATCTATCCATCAGTCAAAGCCAGGTGAAAATGTAAAGAAGAAAAAAACCCTAATTTTTCCCTGTTTTTAAGGTGTAATATAAATGTACATAAGCCTACTAATACTTAAAGTTATTTTCAGTTCCAAAATATGTCCTCCTTGCAGTCTATATTTGTCACTAGGGATTTATAATGAAAACTTCATTGATCTTCGGTCATCATCACCCAAATTTAAAACCTTTAAATATGGTGTTGTTTATAAGAGCATTTTGTATAGCTCATTACCTGTGCTACAAGTTTTTCTTCTAAAGCTTGGCATTTGGTGTTTTTGTACCAGTGTGTTGTCTCTGTATCTGGTTGCAACGTTACAGAATTTTATTCAGGAGAGCAAGTGGAGACAGAGAAACCCGGTTTCGAAGTCAGACAATCAAAATCAATGCATGCCCTTTAATTGTTCTGATTCAATACTCAAAAATGGATTGTTATTTAGATACCGAGATAATGAACTTCTGTTTTACTCTCACAAGCATTTGGTGTGATTTGGATTTTACAGGAACAATACCTTCAAATCTTAGTACTACAACAAGAAAAAAAAAAAGTTCTTTGATAGCCAACCTGGAAACATGTGAGCTGTCTTACCTTTAAATGTGTATCTAGATAATATTTAAGTTCTGGTGAAAATGATATCATAAGGATTATAACTTCTGAACATTCTCGTATTTAAAATGTTTGGTTTCTAATGAGAAAAGCCTTTTCCAGTGGCTGGTATACTGTACCTGAGGAATAAAATACCTTTTGCTCACATCCAGGAAGAAAAATTATAGAATGTGTAGAAGCAGCTGTTTCAGGGTTTGTTCCAGTGATCAAAGCATTTTTTCCCCTCCCTCATTGTTCCTTTTACTGGTGAAAGTATGTTCAGCTTGGATTTTAGACTACTCTTTAAAGAGCATCTATTCCATGCTTATTTGTAAAGTGCCACATAGAAATGCTATGTGTGTACAGATTTAAATCAAGTGATTATTGTTCACTGCAGCTGCAATGGCAATTAGATTTATTCATATTTTCCATATATCATGCAGTCGCCTTATATGTCCATCTTTGCCTCCTGCAGTGTCCTTATCCTCACTAAAGCTTTCAGCAATGTTAAATAGAAATATGTATTTGGAGTTATAATTTAGCTGAACCAGGCACGCTGTAAATCATACGCTGTTTGGAAAATTTTCACTGGGCCGGGGTGCTAAAGGGATGAACTCAGTAGGTCTCTTACTTCCATAATTTTAGCTGTGTGCTGTGACAATACTTACAAAAACTCTCAGTGATTTGAGAAAGCCCTGTATTTTTTTGGATGTAAAAAAGGCTGTGGCTCATCCTGCTGCTTTGAAAAGAGGCAGAAATTTTGCAGTAATACAGTGGGTTTAGGATTGGTTCCTGCATCAGTGTTGTGAGCTCCAGAGAAGAAGAAAACATCTTGTCAAATGAACGTATAATATCAATATGTCATGTACATTTTTTGTGTACCAGTTTCTAGCCAGCTAAGCGCAGAGTGTCAGTTCCTCCCCTGCTGAGCCACGCAATGAGCTATGGGATCGGTAAATAGTACCAGATGGAAAGGGCTGGAGCCTGGAAACCTCTCTTTATTCCCTGAGTTAGGTGCAGCTTGGACAACCCAAGTAAATTCTTTTCCCCCTACTGCCCTTCTAAAATTTCCCACTGCTGCCTGAAAAGGAACATCTGAAGGGTGAGAAAATCACTTCTATTCAGTTACTCGGTTCTAGCAAGGACATCATGGAGGTTTGCAGGGGACGTGGGTTTGATGTGGTTGAGAAGCAAATATTTCCAAGAAAGTCCTGTATGAAGCAAACAGAGATGTAACGATAGAGGTTACCTTTTGCAAAATGTAAGTTTGGCAAAGTTCAGGAGATTGCAAGCTGACAAAGTGGTTTATGTACTTTTTGGCATGTTTGGAAACAGGACTTAAGACCAATTGTCCTCTGCATTATGTTTAAGCATCACTGACTGGAGGGCTAAGCGGGTGGCTGTCTGCCATCCAGTCTATACAATGTCTGCTCCTGTTGGAATGAATTCCTTTGGAACTGTTACACAGCTGGCTGAGTTATGTAGCCCCTTATGGTAATCATTAGGACACTGTATTTAACTCAAACTTTTGGATCCCGAGTGCTCTCCAAATCCAGTGGATAGAATCTAGGTGGCTTTTCAAACCCAGACTGCAGAACTGGGGGGTGAGGGACTGAAGTTCCTATCTTAAGATAGGTGTGAATATCCCCAGTCTTTCAGAGCTCCACGCACTCTGTAGTCCAGCATACAGATTCCCTCTATAGATTCCTCTTTTACTGGCACAAGACCTGTGCATTATAAAGCTATTTTTAATATGCATGCACATGTATAGGTTAGTCTCTATGTTTAATTGGGGAGCTAGCAAACACCTGATGCACTTCATGTTTTGTATCGGAGCTCTTAATCACCTTTAGGGATTGGTCCTATAGAGATCCAGTCTTTCTTGTCTTATGCTCATTTTGTGGACTTCTCTGGTTCTGTCAACACCCTGTCCATTCTTGCTTGATAGCTTTGTCCTTTTAAAAGAGGGCCTGGCGCTTTTCTTCCTTTCTCATCTTGGGATTTTCCATTGTGTCAGTTCTTGAACAGGATTGCTGTCTCAGAGCCGCTAAAGGTCAGTGGTTCTGCTTGCTGCTGTGCATGACCATACAGGATGTTACCTCCACTGCAGTCTGGATGAGGCTGTTGGGTAGTGCTTTTTCAGATATGCAGATATGATTTGTCTTGTGCCATAAAAAGGGAGTTTTAAGTACACTGAAGACTGTAGGCAAGGTTTGTCATGTCAAAGAAAACATCAGTGTAATCATTTAACAACAGCTGCAAATGAAGAAATTGATTAACGTATGTTATATAGAGAGATATACCCACATGTATATGAAGATACAGGCAGCTTCCTTCATAAAGCTTTCTTTTTACTTTCACTTAAAAAACCCAAACAACAAAACCATTAATGTTTGAAATGCCAAGCGCTTTATATTCTTAGTTCTTAAACCTTACTTCTGGTTAGCATATCATCCTGGCATTAACCAGTGTGGGGAGTCCCCTGCTGTAATCTTCATTTTTATGCTATTGTGCATACTGTGATACTTGAAGGGTTGCTGCATATATTTGAATGTTGTAAAACTAGACTATCAGTGTCTTGATTTTCCAGTTTGTATTTCAAAGTATTTGTTAGGATGTAATCTAAAATATGCTCTCATGAATTCCTGTTCAGTGTTGTACATGTGTATGAGATTTTGCTCTGTAAATGACAGTTCAGTGTCCTTGCACAGTACAAAGTGATGTGAGCAAAACAGAATCAGGCCTTTGCTGAAGTTTAACTTCTGTCTTCCCAGCCCCCAGGACAAAGTGTAATCTATAGCATTTTGGTTAGCATCAATCTTCTGGCTGCGGAGAATTGCATCTGGGTTAGTAGATTCTATCCATAGCAAGGAAACCAGTAAGAACTGAACAGCTAACACTGGTACTTTTACTTCTGCATCTGTACTCAACAAGCTCCTCTCAATCTTTCAATTATCGGGGGGGGGGCTTATTTTCCGGAAGATGGCAATTTGCCCTTCATATGAGAGGTATCACTAGTGATTAAAGCACGTGATTTCTGCAATGTTCTTTTCAAGAGCATGAGAGTCTGTTGTCTTGGTTTAAATCAAATCTTAATGTTCTGTTGCATGAGTCTTCATTGCTTTTTCTATTGTGTGCAGTTATTCAGTATTTAATCGTCCGTTTAGTATTTTGGAGTATGTTCAAATTTAGATAATTTTGAACTTTGGTATTTTTCTGCTCATCAGTCCCTTTCTTCATTTCCAAAACTTGTTAAAGAAAGGTGGGCAATCCTTACCTACTGTCTCATCAGTGCTGCTGCTCTCAAGTCATTTGTCGGTGTCATATAAACTGCATCCCTCCTATGCACACACACAGCTATGAAGGTATGAAGTTACATTTAGTTATCACAATGAAAATGAGCAATCCCTTGTATATATTCTGAGTAGCAGTTAGGACAAAGCTGGGTGGACTACAAAACAGGTGTTCAAATGTTGTAGAAAACCTTGCTCGAAGGAACTGCTGGCGGTTCATCTTTCACCTTCAGGGGAATATGAATAACTCCAGATGCTAGAATCCAAAAACTGATTTGGACCCACGTGTCTATGGAACTCAAAATACCGATGAAGAGAAATAGTGCAGGTTCTCATGGCAAAGCAGTCACCAAAATTCCTGATCTCAAGTATGATTTAAACATGTGCATCTGCATCCTTAAAATGACAAAATGCACTTTATAAAGGAGTGTATTTTCCTTGCTGTGTTTACTTGATAACTTTTGTACAGGGCATCCAAACAGGTTTTATTTGAATAGTTAACTAGTTTAGTAAAGCATAAAATAAAATCTTAGCATAAAACTCTGCATCAGTAACAATGTGTTTCAGATTGTATATGGGGAGGCCCTAGAGCTGATTTGTTTCGATTTTTGAAGTGATGGAACATATCGATTTATTGTTCTCTCAGTTGTTTTTTTATGATTAAAAGTTTTAAGTTTTTAGGCATTCAAGTGTACAGATTTTTATGTTAGTTCAAAACTAAAAAACGCTATTTCTGTTTAGAGGATAATTGATGCCCTAGAAGAAGAAAAGCAGTTCCTGACCATGTCAATCACAGACTACCTGAAGGACTATCAAGAACTACTACAGGTGAAAGCAGGCCTCATCCTTGAAATTGAAACCTACAGGTAAGAATTGTGGTCACGTTAAACTGTCGAATTGGAGGATAACTTAAACCCCTCTTCATAAATACGGGAGCCCTGTTCATCCTCTCTCCAGCATTTAAAATACAGACAGCTACTTTTAAAGTCTCGGATCAAGACTCCTTGTATGTATTGTGGCTTGTTAAATAGAGTGAATGGATTCCTAATACCAGTTTTTAGCTCACTGTTCCTTTTTGTATTCTTTATATTCTTTTTAAGGAGTATGCCTCAGTCATTAGCTTGTTTATATTGTGTGCATTGTTCATAGTCTACCTGTGTAAACAGACAGTGGTATTACCCATTATATGTGATATACGCTTCTGTGTCTTAAAGCGTTAACACTGTGTCCTAAGCCTGTAACGTTGCTATGAACCAGTAAGCATCTAAGTCTGGATAAAGATGGCACCAGTTGAATTATGGGTGAAACTTGTAGATTAAAGAAATCCACTGATAAACATGAAATTCAATTGTAGTTGCATAACTGAAAATGAGAAGCTTGAAAGAGTAACTTCCGAGCAGCTTGATAACAGGCTAGTGAGCAAATGATGTCTGTAATCCACCAAACAGCAGAACCAGTCTGTTCAAGATGCCTTGAATATTGTGTGCTATGGGGTACAGACCAAGGCTGGCTTCTGGATGAGGTGAAATCACACGCAGTCAGTTGGTGAGCCACAGTACCTGGATGTTTGTTGGTGGAGTGGGATCCCTGTGATCCTTGGAAAGCCAGTAGTGTCTGGAGCATCAGTAGTAGACGAGAAACTGTGGAAAAGGTGGCCAGTTGTGATCCTTTTCTGTGTGTTAATTCTGTAAACTTTGCTAGAACATATGATTCTTCTAAATTTAATCCTAGCTCTGATGTTGACTTTTACTGTTGTCACTTACACTTTCTCCCTTGGGTTTATTCATCTGCAAAATGGGATTAGCGCTTTCACAATAACAGAATTATCAGAATTGTTTCGATGATTAGTATTCATCCAGAAGTAGGAATGCTAATGCCCAGATATTTAGCTGTTTGGACGCAGTTAATAAGTGAACCATCAGTTCTTCTGCTCTGTAAAACCTTGTAAGCCCATTAAATTCTGGAACTTCTCCAGGGGCCATATCACTGATTATATCAGCATTATTGGTTTGTCTAAGGATTCCCTGCTGTCATTAATGAAAGGAGAACAATTCAGCATCACCTGCAGCATTTGTGTGTTGTCCAGTTAAGAAGCCTCCTAAGCCTGTTGGGTTTCTTCGTCTGATACTAGTGAATGCAACTTGTATCACCGATTGCCTTGGCAAGGCAGACTTCAGGGGATAAATGACCTACAAAAAGATCTACAGATGAAAACAGAGAAATGGGCCTTGCTTGGGATCAGAAAACAGTCTATCCAATGCTGCTGAAGAGGGATTGTTTTGATTTATGTTTTTACATTTATGTGGTTTTACCTATTCCTCTTTTCTTCTTGTTTGCGCTTTGCTTAAGAAAATAATGCCTTCCCTGCTCTGTGCCTTTATCGACACTGCTGTGGGAAGGAATCAGTATGGATCCAGTTAATAAGCTGTTTAGTAAAAGAATTCTGGACTTTTCATCTATGTACTTCTTCAAATCCTGTTCCTCTCCCAGGTCTTTTTATCTATGATAACCAGAGCACGTGAAGCCACCTAGTCTCCTCCTGGCATTACAGGTTAAGGGTGTGGTATCTGGTCTACTTCTTGGAGCTTTCTTTGTACCTCCCACCCTGTATTTTCTCTTTGTTTTTCAACTCCTACAGGTCCTTTTTTAAAGCCAGTTCTTTCCATTAGTCAACACTGCTCCTAGACTGGCAAGAAGGATGACTGTTGCAAGGAACACCCTTCCCCAAGGACCAAGCGTACTTCCTTTCTGATTCTGCTTACCCTTCCCACTCTGGGAGCGGAGGCTCGCTCAGGAAGTGAACTATATGTCTTATGTGGCTTTAGGAAGTTATACCTCATGAGAATTTTCATTCCCAATCGTTTTTCACCGGTGTTGAAGTAAATATTTATCAGTGTCTTGCAGTTTTGTTCTATATTCTTGGAACCCTGCAAAACCACAGCTACTTAGACTATGCTTAAGTTTTATTTCCAGACAGAAGTGGTGAATTATTCACTGTGTAAGACTCTTAATTTTAAAAGGAGATAGAAAATCTGCCTAGGATCACAATTACTATCAAGCCTTTCTCCTCAGCTATCAGAAGCTTCTTTTCTTCAAATAGCAGAGGCTGCCCAGAGCCTGTGCCATAAGTTGTTTTTCTGCCCTCTCTAAAATATGTTTGCTGTTGAAGGGTAAAATATTTTACTGTGAAATCCTAGTGTCATGCATATGTTCTGTTCTAGGTTACCACCGTGCTTTTTGAAGCAGCAGAAGCTACAAAGCATTTATTTCTTTTTTTTTTTTTCTTTTTTTCCCCTTTTTTCTTTTTTTGTCATGGTCATTGTTATAATCTCTCAATATGCTTGTCAGGCATGTTTTCCAAACCTCCTTTGGTTGCTTTCCTCCATCAATGCTTCTTCTGACCCTTTCCATGCCTTCTTCAAGAAATCATCACCAGCATTAAACCATCCTCAGCTACTCACCGCAGCTTTCTCAGTCAGTTTCATTATTTGCTGTTCACAACTTGTACCTTCCAATGTATCCTATTCCTGTATTTGTTTTCTTTTGAGAACATTCTGAGTTTTCCACACCCAGGGAATTTAACATGCAGTTATCTGCTGTTCTTCACGCAGTCCTTGTCCTCCCATCCTGTGATGGAAAAAAGATGTGGAGTGGCCTTTAGCCCTAAAAATGCTTCCTCCATTCCACTTCCTGGAGAGGTTTTTTTTTTATAACTCTTCCCAAATACCCATATAGAGAGGAGGATTTTTTAATGGCCTGCTGGCTAACTGCCCCTGTCTGAGATTTTGGGTTTCTGTAGTTGAAATAAAGTTATTGCTGTTGTGAATGACGATGATAACATTTGCACTGCATTCTTTTATTTTTGTTAAACTGGTTGGGGTGGGGAGAGATAAGTTATCTCATCCACCTGCTTTCATGGACTAGTTATTTCTGTTGTCATCCAGCACACTGTGGGGCTCCGGGCTGGCTAACATGTCACTGCTAACTTTAGATAAATGACATTAATAATGAGATGAGTTAAAGGTGCAGTTGGAATATTTTCTGGCAACACTTAAACGAAGTATTGGGATCTGATTTCCAGGAAGTAGCTGGTATGGTTATTTTTTTAAAGAGTGCTGCTTGGAGGAATGTTTTTTGTTATTACTGTGAATGCTTAAAGAGTTCGTATAGTTGAGATTAACACCCTATTCTTCAGGCAGTTTAAATTAGGTTTAAAAGCAGTCCTCACCACGAAGACCTTATGGTTGAAATGGTTATATTAGGGAAGGATACAAAGCAACAGACAAGCAAAATGAATTGCATAAACTGAAGGTATAGTCAAGCTGAGGAACATAACCTGAGTTTGCTGGCATCCAGTCCAGTGCTCAGTGCATTACACTACAGTTTCTCATGCTAGTTTATTAACCCAAAGTCAGTTTTAACATTTTCTTGTTCTCCTGATATCCTTGAGGAAGTACGCATTATGAACTGTGTACAGTAAAACACCGACTCACTGTCCGATTTTATAGAAGTTTCATGAAGCATTGTATTTTCAAATACAATGTATTTTCAGTAGTAATATTTCAGATCCAGCTTTTCTGTGTGCTGTTGTCCTTTGCCATATACAGTTACCTCTTGGAACTTATTTTTAGTGACTTCATACGTTGCTGCAGCAACTGGGCAACTGTTGTTTTAACAGCAGCCAGAAATCCTTAGTCAAACTACCCACATTCCTAGTTTCCTTCGTCATGGTTAACACTCTCATTGCCAGCTCCTTGATATGTTCCTGCAACATCACCACCAGCTTCTCTAGTTTGCGTCTATCAGAACAATTTGTTTGGCACTCACTAGCTTCATCAGATCAGATATTTGGTCTTGGAAACATTCTCTCTCTATGTGTTGAAGTGATCTAATTCCTATAAATTCCTAATTCCTCTTAACACAGAGGAAGATAAATTGCTTTTACTTTTTTTTTTTACCTAATAAAGGTTATCCTAGGATTGAATTTGATTAACAAAAGAGAAATAAAGGTGTCCATCTAAGCCTGTTTTAAGGGGGAAAGTGACCTGTAAATATGTTAGGTAATTCTAATCTGGTTTTTCTTCTGAATTTAGGCAAATCCATGTTTGCAAAGAAAACCTTACTAATAATATTTTGCTAATGTAGCATTGTTCTCCTGAATCTAGAGGCAGTTAGAAACCAAAAGCAGCATAAAATGTCCAAAGTGATCAGTCAGGTGAATTGTGAAATCTACAGATGACACTTAAAATGCCTGCTTTTTTAATTTTGACAGAAATGCCCAGCAAATATGTGTATATCACAATCCTAAATTGCTTTCAACTACCCCCTATGGAGTCAGAAGCCTTGGCTATCATAATCCTCCAGCCTTACTCTTGACAACTTTCATGTTGCAGCTGTATATTATCAGCGCAAAACATCTGGCATTTCCAAAACCGGAAATGATGAAACGGTTATCTCACTAGAAGCGAATATAAAAACACCGAACTTACTGTACTGATTATAGCATTCAGTTGCATACGGAAAGAACCTGCCATAGAATTTTTAGGCTGTTGGCTGTTGCCCCAGAATGCTGCAGTTGAGTGCTTTTTTTTTCTTTTGGGTAACATAGCTTCTGGCCCTGCAAAAGTGGAAAAAGAACAAACTGCTTTTTTTCTTTTTTTTTTTTTTTTTAAAAAACGTTTGTACATATTTTATGTCAGACAGTACAGGCATTTAGACAGGAGGAGGGAAGGAAAGCGTGCAAAGATTACCAGATAATTTATCAGGAATTCTGAGACCCAGTCTTACTGGATAATCATCTCTAAAACTTCTAGGACTGAAAAAGATCACCCTAGTATCTACTTTTTGTATTCGGTATGTGGAAGAAGCCAACAATTTTGTTTTATTTCTTTAGAGCAGTTGGGTAATTCTAGAAGATGTATTTTGTCCTCTTCCCCCTCAAGAGGACAAAAGTATGCTGTGTGCCTGTTTGAATATTCTTAATGCAGAGGAATTACTCCTGAAAATGTTTCGCCCCTCAGTTGTGCTAATCTTTGTTGGAAATGTACCTCTGGAGTATTTTCCACCACTGTAAAAAGGAGAAAATGTAGGGTAGTAGCCTTTTGCAGGAATAGAATGAGCCTGTGGCTGCTGTCAGATGGGTATTGAGGGAGTGTGGTCCTTGTACGTGCATGCTGTATAGGGAACAAAGTTTTGGCATAAAGGAAAGATGGCTAGTGTTATCAAGTAATCAGCTGGGTATAATGTCTCCAAGAACAGCTAATGTGTGTCACCAGCATAGAAGAGGCAACTCAGAGTCTCCATTCTGTGCGTCAGCATCCAAGAATAGTCAGTAGACAAAATTATGAAGCGGATCATCAGCAGTTGCTGCCTGCTTCTGCTATTTGCTTGTGGTGATATAATTTTCATAAAGTAAAGGTGACCAAATTGGTGTCCTGTCCATTTCCGATCAATTGCTGCTGAGCTAACATGATGTCTTGGTTGGTCAACAAGAGGAAGCCTTGACCACAGTAATCCTGTGGAAGTGGTGGCTTCCTGGAACTACAGAAGCTATTGGAGAGTCACTGCAAAAAAAAAAAAAAAAATGACTGGAAGGCTGGGGGACAAACAGAGATGTCCTTAAAAGAAACCAAGCAGTTTCTGTCACAAAGAATTTTCCTAGTCCTTTGTTGTAAAATATGTTGTATTGATTTTTGGATTGAATAGGAAGTTAAGAATAGTTATTTTAATACTGTAAATTGTTTCCTCCAGCACTAGCCAGTGTTTGACAGCAGAAGTAATTCCTTCCTTCAATTTTCATTTGAAAAGGATAGAACTTAGAAATCTTGGGTGTAACAGTTCCCTCATATACTGCAACAACACCTTTAGTACTGTATTACCAGCAGGAAAGCTGCTGACTCTTTGCTTGCAAATATTTTTTCATTTTTGCCTTTTCTTTATAAAACATCTCCATGTGTTTCTCTCAGAAAGCTTTACTGAATATCTGTTTTGTTTGGCTTTGTTTTCTCCTAACTCTAATTTCACCATTTTGGAAAAAAATTGCTAGCTTGTGTGATTCCATAGTGGAAATCAGTGGATTTTGTCCATGTCAGAAAGCAGTTTATTGACTTATGTGGAAGATTTGATCTAAAACTGTATTGTCTGCTGCTGTCACATACTGTTAAGATTATTATATTGTTCTCAAGAACTGGACTCTGCAAATTAAGAGTCTGGAAGATGCTAAGGATTTCTCTTTCCCAGTAATAAAAATATGGAGTATGAAAAACACTCAGGATCTGACCCAACTGCAGGATAATTGTTTCCATTTATAAGACTTATAAATGTTAAGTATTGTGATTATTCTTCCCAATATTTTAACGGAATGCCTTTTTGTGTTTTGCAGAGCTTTGTTAGAAGGGGAGAGCAACCAGTGGATTATTACATGGAGAGAGCAGCATGCAGGAAAATTGCCTCAAGGTAAAATATGAATGTTAGAAAATGAATGCTGAATGAAATTAAATATAACTGGAAGCTATTGTGTTACAGTATTCCTGAAGCATACTTGTACAAGTGTATTGCAAAGTGAATAGTTTTTGAGTGTTAATATTTTAAATCAATATAGTGCTATTCTATATGAGATAATTTATAAAATCATGACTCAAGTGGAGAAGGTAGAGTAGGGAGTGATGTTTCGTAGCTGTTAATAGTACAAGAACTTTTGGATGCCCATAGCTCTTATGAGAGTTTTGAAGTATAAAGCAAGAGGTATTTAACAAAACATAGTTAAAACCATGGAATTCATCATCACAAGGCATTGTGAGTGTTAAAATGTTTACATGGGTTTAAAGAGAAATTTTAGCAGAGTAATGAAAGAAAAATCAAAGACTTACTAAACATAAAGATACCATTTCTATCTTAGGAGCTGCAAATCTCTGGAGGCTGTGAGAGTATACCAGGGAAGTATCGCAATTTACTTGCCCTGTTCTTATACTCTTCCCTATGTATCTACTGTTGGTCACTGTAAACAGGATACTAGATAAGACAGACCCTTGATTTGACTGCTATGGCCGTTGTTACTAATAACAGAATTAGTCTCGATAATACTCCTGACGTTAACAATGTGCGGTCTTAAAATAATCAGACTATCATAGACAGTAGTCCCAGAAGAGAGTTGAAGGCTATGTCTGTAGTAGTAAGTTAACAGACTAGGGCCTGGGCTGAAACACT
This sequence comes from Larus michahellis, assembly GCF_964199755.1. Taxonomy (NCBI): domain Eukaryota; kingdom Metazoa; phylum Chordata; class Aves; order Charadriiformes; family Laridae; genus Larus; species Larus michahellis. The sequence goes on along the minus strand of NC_133904.1, from coordinate 4,692,211 downwards.
CACGTAAAATTGCCTGTGCTGTTAAATTGTTAGCATTGTCCCTGGCACAGTTTTGATCTGAAGTAGCCAGTGCTTTTGCAGGCAATGCTTAGGCATATTCAGTGGTTCGCACAGACCAGGAAGCACTCCCAAAAGTCAGAGGAGATGTGACTAGCTTTTTAGAAGTATAAAATTTGAGTTGTGCAGTGCTGGCTGGTCTTAGAGCCAGACAATGATTCCTCGTCCATTTTATTAAATTGTATAGATATAGCCTAAAAGGTTCTTTTATTTCTCTCCCTTGTTGTACCTTGTTATATTTTGTGGCTATGAAGGATTGTATTTGTTTTTTCAATTTCCAGTATGTGGTGGCAGGTATGCCATTAATTCTGAATAGGAACTGAGAAACTTCAAGCCACTATGACTAATGAAGCAAAAAATCAAGTCTAGGATATTAGCATACATTATGTAATAAGAAATTGTAAATGTAAATGAACATTAATATAAATACAAAGGGTGTAATTCTTAAGTAAATGCCATAATACCCAGTAGCTTACATCAGGTAAAATTAGCAAGAACTTGCAACTTAGCAAAAAGCTTTGCTTTCAGTTTTAATATAATTTATGCATAGACTTAATTATCACACAAAACCTACAGGAATGCCTTTACAAAGCTGCGCTAAAAATGAAGCTATTATTTCTTTCAAAAATTTAGTATAAAATTTCATAGTTCATGCCCTCTATTTTATATTATTTTAGACACAAGCCATTATTTTCATGTTTGGTCACTGTGTTCTCTTTGCAGATTTTATAAACACTTCATATAACTATACTGATATTTACTCTACTTATCAAGAAAGAAATAGAAATAAAGCTTCACCAGCTATCAGGATCACTGATACAAGACATAGAATGCCGGTGACAAATACTAGCAGTTCTGCACGTTACTCAGCTCAATCAACTCGTACTGGATCACAGACAACAGCTGGTGGGAGAGCTTTTGGAAGAGATGTACTTGGTTCAATATATCACCCTTCGACGACTGTTACAAAGGATGAAAGGATTGTGACAGACCACAAAGAATTAAGAACATTTACTCCAGCCCACAGTAGCTGGAAAAATACTGAAATGCAGCAAAAGACAATTCCAGAAAGAAAGAAAACGGAAGTTACAACTTCATCCTCAGTATCTTTTTCAAGAGAAGCAGCACATGCTGAAAGATCAGACAAGGATCACAAGACTGATGCGAAGCCAGGGATTTCTGAAAATATAAGAACAAAACCAAGCTTCACTAGGTTTCCAACTTACGAGCTGCATACCAATTTCAAACCATCTAAATATGAAGAAACCATAACTGAAACTCAGACCACAATAAAAGAAAAAAGAGGAGGCAGCAAACCAACTGAAGAGAAAAAATCTCTGCCAAAAGATAAACTAGAGAAACAAACAACGGAGGAGAAAAAGAAAATGGATGAGAAACCTTTAACAGAAGAAAGAAGTGTTGATTTTGGAAGGAAGACTGAGGAGAAAAAGTATATCCGGCAGGAAGTCTTTAATCAGAAGTTAACAGGGAGTGATATTTCTAATGCAAGAACTTTGAAAAGTGAATCAACCAAAAAAGATACAGGTGTGACCTTGGAATCAAGAGGCAAAGAAGTCATTGAGATACCTATCAGTCTTGAAATGCCTGCTTCTGACAAAGAATTTCAGAAAAATAAAGAAATAAGGTTACAAGGTTTTAAAACTTCCATGGGAAGAGAAACAGATGACCATGTAACTAAGCCTGCTGAAATTCACAAAGTGAGTATTTCAGAAGCAGAATCCAACCTGAAAGATGAAGAGAGAATTAGTGACAGAAGTCATAAAACGGGAACTCTGTCAACTGAAAACATAGCAGAGAACATTGTTGCTGACATTCTTAAAAGTTTTACACAGTCTTCTAGTTCACAAATATCAACAGACACAAAAGTGACCTATTTTAATAAGAAAGAACAACCAGATGATGGGAAAATAAAGACTGAGATCACAGTGCAATCTCAAGTTCAAGAAAACATAGATATTTCTGATGAAGCTGACCTAGGAGGTCTATCAAAGCAGGATGTTAGAAAAGTGGTTCGAGGAGGTGTTGAGGGAGCTCTTTCCAAAGAAGAGATAGAAGACATAGTACATCATGGCCTGAAAGGAAAAGAGGGCAGAAAGAACGTGTCTGTTAATGTTGAGATTGTAGAGGAGCCACTAGATTATGCCACTGATGAAAGGACCGATTTTTCAACACCTTTTGAAGTAGAAGAAGTGGAAGATACGTTCCCTGAGAGAGAGAGGCGTTACGGTGATGAAGAGGAACAAAACATAACGTTCACATATGAAGATGTTAAAAAGAAGAAGCAACGCCATGAGAGTTTCACTCATGTGGAAGAAGTAACTGAGGAAGATGACTCACCTATTGAACAAAAATATTTTGTATCTGTTCCTGATGAGCATCCTATTATTAATGAAAAAGATGATGACTCAGTATATGGGCAAATTCATATAGAAGAAGAATCAACTATTAAATATTCTTGGCAAGATGAATTTTTGCAAGGCACACAAAGTAAGAGAGATGAAGGTGTAAGCTCTCCAGAAGAAACGTATCAAGTGGTAGGGGAGGAAGCAAGTGCACATATTTTAAAAGAGAATCCTGAAGCTGAAACATCCCATGTTGAATCCATTGTTATTGAAAAAGAAATTAAAATACCCCATGAATTTCAGACTTCAATTAAAGGGCTTTTATCAAAGGAAACGAAGGACCCTAAACATCAATTGAAGGAAGCTTTGGAGCAGTTGGAGGGCAGTCTCCCAGAAAGCGTGAAAGAGGAGCTGTCTGCATTAACAAAAGAAAATCAAGCTGACTCTAGTAGCTTAGAATTTGATATCAAAAAAGTTGATCAAACGGAGGAGGGTGGCTTGGTGACAATTGTTGCTGAAGTCAATCTGTCACAGACCCTTAATACTGATGAATTTGATGTAGCTCAGCTTGGTGAAGTAATTGCAAGTGAGAAGGAGAAGACAACATCACACTCTCTGAAAAAAGAGAGATTGGAGAGAGCTGTTGATGGTAAAAGCAATATAGAAATAGATGTTTCTTCCCGCAGTGATAAGTACACTCCTTTGGCTGATCAAGAAATCTATAACTCATCCACAATAAGGAGGAGTGGTGGCGCAGCGTATCATACCAGTGAAAAAGTTATTTATGATGGTTCAGTTTTGGAAACTGCAGATTTTGGAGAAGTCTCTCACTCACCACAATCAACTGATGAGATCAAATCCGTAAGGCGTATTAAGGTTGGTCCATCAGAAGTTCAGAGATTTGAGCAGATCATATATGAAGGTCCTGGTTCTGACACACTGGAGCTCAGTGCTACAGAAGATCTTGTTCAGACGGAAGGATCGTCAGAGTTTAGCCGATCTGTGAAGCATTTTAAACTGGGTCCTAAAGAAATCCAAACCACAGAAGAAGTAATTTATACAGGCCCTATTACTACCACCGTAGAAGAGATTGATTCTGGAAATCTTTCCCAGAAGTTTTCAACTGACTTCAATAGGTCCACAAGACATGTCACAGTAGGATCAAGGCAAGTAACTGAAGAAGTCTCTTTTGAAGGGCCTGTTTCAGACTCTCTGGAGCTCAATAGCTCAGGTAACCTTTCTCAGACAGAAGGGTCTGTGGATGTCAGCAGATCAGTAAAGCACTTTAGATTAGGTCCAAAAGAGATTCATACTGAACAAGTTATCTTTGAAGGACCAGTCTCTGGTAAAGTGGAGGTCAGTGACACTAGAGACTTTTCACAGACAGAAAGTTCAGTCCGACACATTCAGTTGGGTCCCCAAGAGTTTATGACAACTGAAAAAATCATCTACCAGGGGCCTGTCTCTGAGCACACAGAAATCAGTGAACTGGAAGACCAGACTCTTTCAGAAGGCTCAATAAAGCATGTTAGACTAGGTCAAGTGGAAGTTAAAACCACTGAACAAATCACGTATCAAGGCTCCCTTTCTGAAACTCCAGAGCTCATTAATAAAGGAGGACATCTTTCAGAGAATGAAGGAAGCTCAGATATCAATAGATCTTTCAGACACGTTAAAATAAGTCCTGTAGAAACTCATACCGAGCAAATAATCTTTACAAGACCTATTTCTGAAACACTAGAAGATCTTTCACAAACAGAAGAATCATCTGAGAGCAGCAGGTCTGTAAAGCATATTAAAGTAGGATCCAAGGAAACATCTTTTACTTTTCAAATGGATGTTTCAAAGATGGGTGGAATATCCACAGTAAAAAGTGGAGAACAGCAAGCAACAATGCTCATGTCCAATAAGCAAGACCATTCTGCTAATCAATCACAGATTGTGGTTGAAAGTGACCAGATTGTAGAAAATGAAAATAGAAGAGGCTATGTTCTCTCCAGTTTTTCTCAAGATCATGGTGAAGAGGTAGTGCAAAAGTCATTTTTTGATCAAACTGTACAGTTGCAAAGAATGGTAGACCAAAGATCAGTTATTTCTGATGAAAAGAAAGTCGCTCTTCTCTATCTGGACCATGAGGAGGAAGATGATGATGATAATGATGGACAGTGGTTCTGAAAGGACGCTTTAATGAAGTCTACTTAGTAATTTGATTATACAAATTTTTTATTATCCTTTTTTTTTTTAAAAAAAAAAAAAGGAAAAAAGGGATGGTGAAACACTCACACTATTTAGATTATTAATAGTGGACTGAGAAGTATTGAATCTAAGCCTCTACCTATTCAGCACACTTTACTTTATTGGAAATTTTATTTTTGGGAGAAATCGTGCTATTAGTATGTTTTTCCTCAGAGACCTGTGTCCAATTATTTCAGATTTTTCCACCCATAGAGACAGGATTTTGCTACTGGGGAATTCAAAGGATTGTATTTTTTGTTTGTTGTATAGCAGGTCAATTAGTAAGTGTGTGGTTGAATAGGACTTTTCTATTTTTTTAAAAATACTGTATTGTACTTGGTTGCTAAAACATTCAGCAATTCTGTTTAAATCTCAAGCTACTAACCACAAATAGAATATAAGACTAACAAGAGTGGTAGGTAGCTGATTTTCAGTTCAATTTCTCCGTATTTATATGCAATACCTAATGAAAATATTTTAAGATACAGTTATTACAGCTATAAAAAATAAATACAATTCTGTAGACTCAAACTAAGCATAGAAAGAATTGACAAAAATTATATTATTGGTATAGCTGGAATGCAGTGCAAAAAAAAAAGAGGTAACACTGAAGCAAAAATGTCTCACAGCATTCATAATGAGAAATAGTGTTTTTTATTGTTAGACAGTAGTACATTTAATAACTTTCAAAAGGAAGCAAACTTTAAAAATAGTCTGGATATTGTTTCCACTGAAGTAAGGAGAACTCTTTACAGCTTCAGTGGCTACGTATGTTAATAACATCAACTTATTTTGCAGTATATGGGTTACTTTGATACTAAGTATTGCTAAAGGTTAAGTGTGAAGTGTCAAACATTATTATATAATGCCTAATTTCTTAACACAGTGAAATTAGCTAATATGTGTTCTATTTTGAAGAAAGCTTGTAAAAAATGGCATTGATGACACTTATGATCACTGTGTGTCAAGTCATTTCCAGATAATCATTTTTTGTTTACAAATGAGAAGATGCCCGTTTCAATTACTAGGCCTTCAAACCCAACCTGAGATTTGAATTTTCCTTTTTTTTTTTTCCCCTTCTTTTTTTCTGGTTGTAACATTTGCCTCAGGCCAAAGTTGGTTTCTACTTAAATAATTTGAAAATAAGCTAATTTCATGTGGATTGCACATTGGTTAAATGAAGGACATAATTTAACTTTAAAATTATAATTCAGTGACTTCAAAGTCCAGATCAGAAGCCAGTACCAGTAACTGTACTAAACTGTGCAGTGCTAGGAGAAGCAAAAATAGCAGCCAAAATATTTTTGTCACTGGAGTAAGAAGATACCATACCGGACACATAGGAGAAATAAGATAGACAAATGAGAAGCTGCTATTTTTACGTGCACACACACACACGCACACATTCACTGACTCACTCTCACACCTCTGCAGAGTAGAAACACACCTGTATCCGGATAGCTCTGTTGTGCCAATCCGGGGGTCTCTGACTCAGAATTTTTTCCTGTGGTTATGTAAGCATAGTTTTGTGTATACTAATCCAGATTAGAATCCAGTTAAACTATTGTAGTCTGGCATGGCTAGTCACTTTTCAGATTCCTTAGTATTAACAGAAGCTAGATTTTTCAAAACTGACTGCTACTTTATAATATTAAATGTAAATGCAAAGCTAAAGAGAAGCTCCATGCTGACTGACATATCATGCTGTTTCAGATATGGGACAGTTTAATTGTTGTGTGCCTTAGTTACTAAGTTTAAAACTGTACAAAACTATTAATGTTCCAAAGATAAACTCATGAGATTTGTCTGCACTGCAAAATTTTCTATGTTTTCCTCATTTTGTATAAGTGTGAGTATCAGCGTAGATCAAGATTGGATGTTTTTTGATCATATACTATGAAATCACGTGTTGAAATAGGAAGTGTAACCAACAGCTGGAAAATGAATAGGAAACTGCGTTGTGTAGAAGCACTAAAGGCATGTATGCTAAGCTTATTTATACTGTTCACTGTGTAATGGACAATATTTTTTCAAAATTATTCATACATGCTAAAAAGATCTTGTGCTTCCATTTATAAATAGGGTGTTGTTAATTTTAACACTTAAAATATACTTTTGTTTCCTCAGCTGACCATATGATTTTAAAGACGGTAACATCTCTGTGTTTATTTTAATAATTGTGTATAAGCCAGAATCTTCCAGCTACATGTCTAACCGCAAGCAATCAGATTCTGTACTTCAGGTATTAAAAAACTGCATAAAGGAAGAAGTCAGCTCTGCAATAAGCGGCACAGTGGAAAAAAAATTAATCTGTGCTAGTTTTCTTGAAGTTCTATTCTAAAATGAAACTTAATCATTCTCTGTAAAACAGAGGTAAGAATATCTGCAGAAAAGATATTTTGTAACCAACAAAAAGCTTACAAGATCAAACCCATTTATTGATACCTTCTGGAATCTTTAACACCCATGCTCCTTAGGAACAACTATACCAACACTCTGTTACGTTTATCTTCAGCTGCTCAGAGGATTATAATGTCAGATGAAGCAATAAACCAGTAAGGAGCAATCATGAAGTGTAGATGGCTTTTGTATTGAAGGAGGAAAAAAAAAAAAAAAATCAGCATTGTTTCCACTGAGGCAACAACAGCTCTTTAAAAATTCCTTTACACATCACTGTCAGATGTAGTAGGTTATACCAAGATCCATTTCTACTTAAATTGTCTGGAGGGAAAAATTTCTTCTGTGTACTTTCTTTAGTTCTATTTAAGATCAGGATTTTCATCAACTGTTAGAAAGTTAGTTTATTGTAGGGAACTGGAAATGTACTTTAGCATAACATTTAAAGATATGCACAGTTTCTTTGCATGAATACTTTCAGGCTGTGAAAACAAAGGTATCTCATGTAAAAAAGCTTTAAGTTTTAAAATTATTTGTGTAAGCAGCCCATTTTCCATTTAGTTGTCATTAACTTGAGACATTTTGACATAATAATAGCTTTTGGATAATACTACCTTCAGGCAACAAAAGGTACTTAGGTGGACAATCACAGCCTGCAGGCCTAATGGTTGCATTTGCAGAATCAGGCCGTACGTACATGCATTACTAGTAAGAGCAAATATAACCTACTGTCTGACGTACTAACTCACCCTGTATGATCGCTTTCTGCATAAGTATTGTAACCTGTGGCTGAAAGGACTGGTGATATAACCTCGGTCAGCATGCACTTCTGAAGCTTACTCATATAAGTTGTGCTTTTCATTAAATACAAATAAGAACTTTACTGCTGAGTTTGGATTAAACAAAATGCTTTTAAATTATAATTAGTAATACGGGGGGTAAAACCTATGTATTTATATGCTGATATAGATCAGAAGTGGGGCACTGTTTTCCAAATGTGTAAACCGCTGGTCTAGAAAGCAAATATAACATAGAATATAAAGAAAGATGTGCAAGAGACCTAGAACTCTGTATTGAGCGATGTTTGTGAATAGCAGGTGTTTAAAAAAGACGGTAAGAATGTTGAAACTGGGTTGTTTGATGTCAGCTGTGTGAAACTTTGCAGGCAGCTTGTGTTTTGGTCATTTGCAATGAAACTGCATTTTTGTGGTGGTATAAGCTTTGTGATTTTACACTTTTTCACTCTTGCGTATTAAACAATCAAAATCAATGCAAAATCTCTTTCTTCCTGTCTGATGTTTTTAAGGTTGCATTGTGAAAGAAAAAGGACCTTGAGTCTATAAATATCTTGCTCTAAGGCCTCTCAGACTGATGAGTTAATTTCGGTTCAAAGAATGAACATAATTTTCATTCCAGCAAAGGCTTTCACATTGATAATAGAAATGGTGGCAAAATATAGCATGTTCTTTATTGTAATTACACACAAAATGGGTGGACAAGCAGTGGTTCTCGAGTTCAGCAGCAGGCAGTGGGAGAGGCAGAGTATAAAACAACACAGAAGGTGGAACTTCTGGAGTTGCCAGCATCATAGTCTTCCTTGGATCCTGGGATTTGACCAAGGTAAGTCTTAACTTTTACTCTTTTCTAGTAAAGACAACCTTTTTATGCACGTTTAGACCTTTAATAGAAAAGGATTTTTTTTTTTTAAACAGTACTTCTCTCTCTGTTGTGGCGTTTGTCTTTAACCATGTGCTTTATTTGTAATGAAGAAAATATCATGCCTTTAACCCCGTTTTCTGTTGATTAAAGAAATGTGTCATAACGAGTTTTTTGTGTGAAAGAGTGAGATTTTCTAAAGAGATCATCCTTTTTTAATATACTGAGAAAAACGCATAGTTCACCACTTCTTGCAAAACAGGGAAAAACAGTACCTGAAGCTACTGACAAATCACAGCATATTCTGAAGATGATTACATGATGAGCAAAATAGTTTCTACTGAAACTGGCCTCTGTCAGAAAAACATGTTTTCAGCCTTCATCTACTAAGTTAAGTAGTATTACCGTTTAAACTGTCAATGGTGAAGATCTGATTTCTGAGAAACTTGAAGCGTGTCTCTGAATAGTAAGGAATGGGACTCACAGTGGATTGGTGTTTAATACACTGGTAAAGATTTCAGTTTCTGGGTTTTGACACACTTATCAGTTGTGATAACATTTTAAAGATGCAATGAAAATATGGGCATCTCTCAATATTAAATTCTATAAAGGAATGGGGGGGGAAAAGGTGTTTATCCATACTCCAAATTTAAATAGTTTCAAAGGTAAAACTGTTTTCCTGATGTATCCCTGCAACCAAATGTGAGCAAAATAATAAGCAATGTGCCCAACAAACAAGGAAAAGCTTTATTTCAGCTAGTAAAACCTCTGTATTTTGAAAGATGTTATCTCTACCTATTGGCTTGTCACAAACCACTAGTATTGGTTTTGGTTTTCATTACCTAATCACAATGTGGAGTTGGTGTGGCAGGAATTTCCAATGGGAATGAAGCCTGCTTTGTTCAACTACAGACCCTTGATTCAGGTGAGAAAGAGTTAAGAGATGCTGAACCCTAATACTAGGTAGAATTTGCTTCAGTTTTTCAGTATACTTTAACCAAAATGCTTCTACCAGGCTAAAAGTTCTACTTTCCTTTTACTTATGTAATTCATTCTACAGTAAAAAATTTACCTTGAATAGACCAGAAAACTAAAATCTAGGTGGATACAAGAAGTTAACAGGTTGACTTGTAATCCACAAGCAGATATGTCTGCATGAATTTTAAATTTTATTTTTATTTTACTTCCTTTGTACTGAATTTCAGTCGTTATTTTACTAAGGGAAATAAAGACAGTGACTATTATTCTGAAAAGACAGAGTGTAAGAAATATGCTCACCTGTATTAATTTTATTCCTGTACTCATCTATGTAACCAATCTATCCTCAAGGAAAATATTTTTTTTTTCAGTATTTAATATGAAGAAGGGACACTGGGTCTTCATGATGGATAGGAGAAACGGAGTACATTCATTTTTGTTAAGAATGAGAAGCCTGTCATACCAGCTTTGTTTCCTGATAGTAATGTTGTGCTTTGGGACAATGGTCAGAAGGAGATTCATGGTGGGTTTCAGTGTTTTGATCTTATTTGATCTCTGTTTTGTCACCTTTTTTGCAGCCCTGAAAAACAGGCAGGGAGATACAGCTTGTAGTTTATTATCAGGTCAGCATTGTTTGCCATTTTAATTTTGTGTTGCAGAGAGTGTATGCCTGCAAGATAGCCAGCTATTTCATACAACTCTGTAAAAAGGCAAATTCTCTTTTAAATTGGAAACTGCTGCTTTAGGTTGTTGATTTTTCTCATAATTTTGGCTTTCCTTTTGCAGAATGTTATTGTATCATCCTGTGAAAACAGTGAGATGCTGTATGACCACCTCTGTCACTGTTTGCTATTATCACTTAAACAGAGGAGTTGACCAAGAGAATTAACTGATTTGCTTTCTATGAGTTAGGAATAAAATTGAAGTTGAACATATTCTCTTCTCATTTTTCACTTGCTGCTTTGATTAATCAAGCGGGGTGGTGGTGGCACACCATCAAATCTCTTCAGGCAATGGCTGTTAAAACGGTGACACATCTGACATTTAGCAGAGGAAAAAGTCTGAAGAGTTAGCTATCTGAACTGCTGCCCTGGGAACGATCCAATAGTTTGACTTGTCTGTCTTTTCCATCAGGCATTTGTGTGACTCTTGTGCCTAAATATCTCTGAGAAGTGCAAATGAACGTAGATTCTAATGATGCAAAAAGATGCCCAGCCAAGAAGAGATCTAATTAAAAACTTGCTCTGAATACGTCAGCAGTTTCTTGAATTGCTATCAATCCTTTTTTTTATTGTGGGTGCCAAATGAGATTTGTAAGTGAAGGTAGTATAGCATATAATTCAACTATATAAATTTCTTAGACTCTCACTGGAGTAACAGTAAGAGACAAGTCAAATACATTTATTTTTCACTAGTATATACAGATGTATTGAAAAATACTATTACTCTGAGTAACAGAGTTTGCCCTGTGACAGTCAAACTAAGTAAGGATGTGGTTAATTTCATTAAACCTCTCAGCTTTCATAAAAGCATTGCCTCTGGAGCTATGCATTGAGGTGGGAGTGTGACTAAGATAACTTTGTATTTACTATCCCATTTTAGGAAGTAAAGTATATTTATTGTAAATGGTTTTGACTGTACAGTGATGAGCAGTTATAGAAATACTGGTTGTTACTCAGCTATCGGTGATAATGCAGACTAGCTTCTGTTCAGCAAGGGGTTTTGGTGAGAGCTTGACCCGAAGGTTCATATATTTTGGTCCAGGCAAAGGGAATTGCTCTTACAGCAGAGTCCTTGAAATTTGCCTTAGGATTTTTTAAAGAAATTACTCTAAAATCCTTAGATTACCAACGAAAGCCAGGAGAGAACACCCTGAAAATGAGTGAAAATATTTCATATACCATGTTTTTGTTTTTTGCTTTGAACTTATAAACTGATGTTTTTCTTTTCCCTCATCTATCATGGCAATTTTATGGAAGTCAAAGAATGTTTAGAGGGAATGAATAATCTGGGGTCACAATATTAGTCCTTAGGGAGTTGAGTGTTTTAAGACCGTATTTACTAAATCTGAAAGTAAAGATTGTAGGAAAAAAAAACCAAACAAACCCAAACCTTTCCAGATCAACTCACAGACTTAGAAAAGAAAATGAATGTTTTCAGGTACATGGTTATTTCCTGTGTTTGGGAAACTGTGAATCTTATTTATTCTCATTTACGTGATACTTTCCAGTTGAATGCAGCATGTGCTGGGTATTATACCCATAGACAAAGATAATGTGGTGCTATTTATGCAGCGCCTGTTTAATCCAAATTTTAAGCAAATAGCACAAGAAATTGATTTTTAATAACTAGTTTTATGGTTGGCTTTAAATGCAATACTATAAAGTATTAACCTTTAATTTTCTTGTTATCAATTAGATACAAACTTGCAAGTTTTCAGAGATCCATCTTTCAAATGCCAGTGACACCTCATACAAAGGTAGATCTTGTTCCTGTAGTGGGAGGAAATCTGAATGCTTTCAACCCACTAGCTCTGAATGTCAAGATTTAATTTCAACACTCAGTATATTTTAAATAATCTTTTTACCAGCAACTCTACAAACTTTGAGTGGCAGTAATTGAGAAACGGACATTAATACGTGGTAACTGGAACTACATCTGCAAAATCAGATGGTTTTTCATCATCCGATTGACTGTTCATGGCATAATATACATCTAAGGATCCTGCAGTGGTTTGGAGAGAGGGAGAGTGAGAAAGTAGGAAGAGGAAAAGGAGTCTGAAAATTAGTACTGTATAAATATGCTACAGAACACCATAGGGTACGCGTATCCCCCTCCCTGTGAATCCTCCTCTAATAAAATAATCAGAATCCCAGATTAGGTGAGTGAATTGAAAAGCTGTAACTCTTCCAATTTAGTATTTTAAGCAACTCCTCTAATTCAGCAGTAGGAAGTGGTACACTAAACACAGCCCAGGTACTTCACAGTTGACAAACAGTAATAGAATAGAATAATCTACAATGGTAGACTGTACTCAACAAAACTTCAGATAATTCTAAGGTGATACATAGACATCAGTCTCTTCGCTAAATATCAATGTTTCTTTGAAGGGGGGAAGAGTTAAAGTTTAGAACTCCTACAACCTGAGAACTAGCAATGTTACAAAGATGCTTTTCTGGTAGGTAAATTGTACCTTTGCAGAATTTATTTATTCCATAAGATCCCATCTCATTGCACAGTAAATAATTTGATTGGTTGGATAGCTGGTAATGTATCCTTTCCTTGTGTGAGAAAGTAATTATACATAACATAGAGTATTTGTGGGTATTTTTTATGTATTTTGGGTATAAAATCAATTTTCTGAAGCCTCAATAGAAATCCTTCTAACTTTATATAGATTATTAGACAATTTATGTTACTGGGAGTGAAAAAGAAAAACTTGGCAGGGGGGACAAGGCTTTGACACATTTTTATATCACTCTCCAAATGAAGCCCTGTGGAACCATCACAGTTTTTCAGGCAGGCAGGTTCTTTGAACTGAGCATTGATTAAAGCTGCTTACTGCTAAAGCACCAGTCTCAACTTCCAATTTGCTTTTTATACTGAAGAGCCAGACCATTTGGCAGACGTGAGCCTACATCTGGAAAAACTTATATTGAAATGGTTTCCAAACAGCTATGCTGGAAACTACCCCTGCAGCTGCTGTCATAATGCAGAATGGACAGTTAAAACAGTCCAAAAAAACAGCCGATGCTAAGAGACTCCTGGCCTCGCTTTTTGAATCTTGAATCAGGCAACTTTTGTGGCTTGGATTCAGCTTTAGAAGTTTTGTCTTTTTGTTAGATGTTGCTATTCAGCATTAGATTAGTTATTACAAAGGAACAGTTTGCACAATTCTTATTGAGAAGTCTTCCTCTAAAAATTGGTCAAGTTTAATAAATTTCTTCCACTTAGACCTGTAACAGCACATTACTGAGTAGAATAGTAGAGTTTTCCTGCAGAAGGAAAACATCAGCTTCTGAGCAATGTAATGTGAAAAAAACCTTATTATAATGTTCTGTATTCTTTTTTAAAAAATGAAGTGAACTATAGATGCTATAGACCAGAAGAATAGCAGTATAATTTCTTGCTTTCTTTTAAAGAAAGAAAATAAACAAAATATAAAATATTATATTAATTCCTTAAGGGGAAATGTAACAGAGCCCCATTTTTCTTTAATAACTAACTGTACATCTTATTTTGCACCATGGTTCAATTAAGAGTAAATAACATATCAATAGGTTACTGATGTTATAAAATCTAAATTGGAGATTTGCTGTTTATTCTATGTGACACCAAATATGGTTTTGTTTACTTGCAGCTGAAAATAGATTAATCTCATCTGAAGCATGGGAATTCACTTTAACTGTACATTAACTCTAGGGAAAAACAAAAACACAAGTAAAATTTGTGCTAGCATTCCGAAGTGGGTATAATTCTCTGTCAGAACAAAAACATAAGTGTTCTATAATAAATGTATTAGTTTTCCCTTTTCTGGAAACTTACAAAGGACACGCTCGTTATTAAAATAGCTCCACTGAGTTGCTAAATTAAAGTAAAATTGTTTCATGTAACCCAGTTGCTGGCAGGCCATTCAATGTATTGACAGCTTAATGATTCCTCTCTTATCCTGGCACAAATACCTTTCAGCTGGGGGGAGAAGAAAAAGCATGTTTCTTAGCAATTATTTGAATATGGTATGATTTGCAAAGAATAGCTGATACTTGGGCCCTGATCCCACATCATTAAAGTAAATAGTAAGTGGGACATTAACTTCATGCAAGAGATGACCAAATCCATAGCAATGTAACCTGGTGACTCCCTTTTAGGACTTCTTTTCACAGGAATAACATTGAAAAGATTATGTTTGTAAAGCAGTGACAACCGCTCTTCTTTTGTCTTGAAGCAGAGCAAATATTTTGTGGTATCATAAATAAAACACTTCCTGCCAGTAAGAGCGGAGGGGAGGAATCTCCTATTATCAGTGCCTGTGAACCACCAGCCAAATTCCAAAGAGTGTAGGAAGGCTCAGGCAGATGGGCTCTGTCACTTGAGGAGATCATTGCCCCCAGTTATCTGCCAACAATTAGCTAGCCCTGTATCAAGGACAGCAGAAGGGGACATGTACAAGTTCTTCAGTTTCTATAGTTCACAGACATGAGTGTCAGCTTAGACTGCATTAGATAATGGTTACATTTCTATTTAAACCATATAGCTGGCTATGAGTTCTGGATCCAAGCAGATGAACAACCTTCTGTGTTGCTCTGGTGTCTCTTAGAGCTGTACACTGATGTTCTAACTGATGCCCCCTTGTCGCCATAATGCCATGATTCACAGCAGGGGAAAGTAGGGAAGATAGCAGAGTTCATTACATGAACTTATGGAGAACTTACATCCGTTATGGAGAAGAGCACCTGCCTCCTACCACAACAAAGCTTTCAAACATGCTGGCAGAATAAGAAATGAGTTAGATACTTGTTAATATTGGATGGCAGAGCTGAAAAGTGTAACTTTTTCCATGAGTTACAGACTGCAGATGCCAGCATCAGATTCTCCAGCAGAATCATTCAGCAGCAACTACAAATATGGAATTTATCTTCACTGCTGGCTTTTGCACTCTCCTAGTTCTGTGGATGATTTGGCTGAGCCAAGTTTCTGTTACTAAGATGAAGAAGCCTGGTTCATTACAAAGAGTCAGCCAGAATAAGATCTGCCAGGGTATAAATTGCCTATCTGAAAAGCATCTTTATAACATTGCCAGCTCTTAAGCTAATGGTTGTACCTACTTAGGTTTCATGTGTGCTGTGTTTGTGTGCCCTTTTACCCATTCTGTCACTTCTAGGCGCCCCTCTGTCTTGGTTACTTCTGGGCTAAGATCCCTGTATGCAGCCATTCTAATTCCTGGCCCTTCTTTCAGCAGCACAGTCGCTTTTTGTGAGAGGAATAGTGACCAAAATATTTAAGAACTGGTGGTTAGAGAAGAGAGGAAAAAATATCAACTCTTACATGAGCTATTTAACTTCCCTTTTTGTTAGGAAACAAGATGAAAATAAATCTTATTACAAAACTCAAATCTTCTCTGTATGTGGCCTCATCTTAAAATGCTCTTAGTTAAGACAGGACATGAATACCTAAACCGTATGTGCAAGATAACATCAGGGGCTGCTACCTGAATTTCTTTATCTTAACACAGGGGAGCCTTTAAAAAAACAAACAAACCAAAAAAAACCCTAAACCCAACATTTACTTTCTGGGATTTAACTAAGATAGGCAATAGTTTCCTGTGTTTCTGCCAACTTGCTTTTGCAAACTGCCTCATCCAAAGCCTTCTGAATAGAGTGGAGATCTTGCCATTGTCTTCCATGAGTTTTAGTTTGGTACTGTAATTATTATCCTTAAATGTAATCCAAATGTATTTATCAGACTTTTTGTCTGTAAAGCCTGTTGATTCACTGTGCAAATATTTGCAAAATCCAGAATGTGGAAAAATGCAAATAAGGTCTCTATTAGTAACAATAGAAGACGCAAATTGTGGCTAACAGAGCAAATATATAGTTGTGAAAATTTGCCACTGTGGAAGGGCCCTCCTAGCACATTGAAAATCTGCACAATATATTCAAGAGCCTCCCTTTGTCCATGGCAATAGCACACTAAGCCTGAAGTAACCCATTGCCTTCTACTTTCATCAGCGTGTGAGATTGCTAACACCACCAATATATGAGCAAACTAGTATCAAGGCACTGCAAATAAAATTCTTAACAATCATAACCTGATGTCAGTACTAGCTATGCAATTTAACTAATTCGGTGGGAAGAAGATGATCAAATTATTATCTGTGTTTGTCTTTTCTTTCTTTATCGCTATTCATGGTAAGCTGAAGAAAATTATAGTACTCTATGGAAAGACTATAGCAAAAAAAAAACTATAGATACTCACTGCTACTGCTGAACTATGTTAAAAAGCAAAGATGGGAATGCTGTTGCATTTTTTGTTTTGAGTCTGTAAGAAACAAACAGGAACACTTGTCAGTTTTAAAGCATTATTTTTCATATTACCTTCAGCTTTCTTGAAAGAATTCTGAAAGTGTTTTCCAGCCACCTAAACAAAAGCTAAATGCAGTTTCTTGAATTCTATAAAAACGCATCCATTAGGAGTTATCTCAGATATCACAGAATACATCGTTAATGCTTTTTTTTCCCAAATACATTTTTCAACAAACTTTTGGTAAAACAAACTCCAATTCCAATAATTTAGTTTCTAATTTTATTTTTAATTCTTTGAATTTTATTTGACTTTTAATTGAATTGTAAATTTATACTTGAATTGTTAATTCAAATGTTGTTTACAATCAGCTTTACAAGGAATCTGACTGAAACATATTATAGCTCTTTATAACACCGAAACACTACAACTGAAACACTAAAGCAATTCGCCATTCTTCAGTATAAATGGTATAAATTACCAATTTTGATAGGAAAAAAAGAAAGTTCACAGCTTTAGCTTTTGATAATAAATCTATAAACCAATAGTAAGAAGAAAAAGTTAAGAATTATTTATTTAAGAATTTCTGAATATTGAATGATTTAAGTAGTTCAAGGTGATAATGCAGAATTCTTTATTTCTACTAGAAGTTTTTTGTCATGCTTCTTTAAAATGAGCTCAGGATGAAAAAACACAGTTATTGATTGCTTTCTGTTAAGTGAAAGAATCAGAGAAATTTCCCATATGAATTCTTTGGCATTTTGCCTAATAATTGCCTCATTCAAGAACATGCTTCAGGATTTTTTCTTTCTGTTGTGCTGTCCCTGTGCCCTCAAAATTGTGGCTATGTTATGTTTTCTCTGGTGTGTTAAGTGCTTTATTTACCTTTCAGCACACTTTAGACAAGCTTTTCACTTGCTTCCAGGGAAGGTTTAGGGCAGCAGGTAGGTAATGACTGATCTTGTACACTTTGAAAGAGGTATGTGTAACTTCTGCACTTCATTTACTGAACTATAAACAAAACTAAATTATTTGTGCATGTACATCTGATATCCTATTTTTCTAACTGAAAACAAAGCTAAGAAACATTTAACTTGGTCCTGTTCAAAAGCAAATAAATTATCACTGCTTTCTGTGTTTGTGTTACTGAGTAGCATTAAATTCTGCTCTTGACTCCTAAGTTACCCAATATATATATATAGTCTTGTTTAGAGCATTAGCTCACTTTCTAAACCCTTGGCATTTGGGCCAGTCTGTAACTGGTACCTCAGTGGTGGCTATTTTAATCTTTCCTATGATCACTAGTCAGTACCTGGTGAAGTTAAGGAGCTCTTTCTCTCATTTTATTCAGGCGCTATGCAAGTGGAAGGAAGTATTGCTCCTGCAACTCCTTATCATTGCCTTAATTCTGTGAATGGCAATTCAGCTTCGTGAAGAAGGGGGTAGTTGCCATTCCAATATACTCTGTTTGTGACATTTGTTTATACGTACAAATATATACATCAGAAGTGCCTTTCTAGTTTGTACTCAAGCACATGCTATTTTAGGCTGACATTTTCCAACTAGGCCTGAGGGAGTTAGATGTCTAAATTAAATTCAGTTTGACTGATTTGGACACTGAACATCTCTGAACTGAAATCCTAGTGATAGAGAGTGAATCTGTGCTAAAATGACATTATTAGCTCTTCAGTAATGCAAAAAATGTACATCTAATTTTTTTCAACAAAATTGCTATATAATTGTAATGTGAATGCAAATATAGGACTTGAAGACTGGAATAATATTTTATTAAGTGAACATGCAAAATATATACACTGAAAGTGAAGCCCCTATAGTGTCAAAACCCCTGAGCTGTTTTGATCTGGAGATGATATAAGCACTTCCTATGAGAACAGTATACTCTTGTTGATTTAAGTATATATATATATGTATTTTATTGAGTGACAAGCAAGTAATTCATTATAGCTGGTTCTCTCAAGAAGAAGAATTTCTATTTTACATACTTGACTTTTGATGGTAGAGTTTAAACGTTGAAAACCAATGGAATTGAACACAATCCATGTTAAAGCTCTGATCATTGTCTCAGACTAGTATTCTACGATGATATTTCTGGACAGAAGTACAAACAAGAATTTGGGTTCTATTCCCAAATCCTCGCTTACTTATTATGAGCATTTTTAGCAAAATGACATGAATATTCTTAATCTCAGTTTAATCATCTCTCAAATGAGTTTTAAAAAACCAAACAGGTTTAGTGAGACATAGCACTGTTTAGTAAACATTTTTAGATTGTCACATCAAAGGTGCCACAACTTATACAATAAATTTTAAGGAAAGTACTAATGTGTTTTGCCTAGTGTAAGGGATGACATATAAGCATGAAATATAAATTAGGAAAGTTTACAGCAGATAGAACTGATTCCAAAGTAAGTGTGAACATGGCCCAAATCCGCTTTTGAAATGTGGTACAATTAGCCTTGTACGGAACTGTGACAATTGCAACCTGGGGAAGAACAGCAGAGCTAAAGAAATGTCTCTCTGCCTAGTCCTTGCTGTGTTGTGCAGACTCTGTATTCAAATGCTCTTTAAAGAACACAGTCTGGAAGGGGCTCAAGCATTGAAAAGCAAAGAGGGAAACAATTCCAAACAAGGCTGCCTGTGTGCAGCTCTGTTTCTGGTATCACCCTTTGAAGGTTTACACTGAAGTGCTCTTTGCCTCACAAGTTACTTCAGATTCATATCATTTATGGAAAGAGCTATAAACAAAAGGCAAATGTCTTGAATGCTTTTCAGTGCTGGGGAGAAGTGTTATTACAAAAGTCTGATACCAGCTGACACTGGCCGCCCTGGTAAAGCCAGTCTGCCTCAGGTTATCATCACTTTGCAGGCCAGCATAGTAGAAAATAACTACACGATTGTAATTTGTTGACTTTCCCTCTCCAAATTGATTGTGCATCCAGAGGAGTTGTAATGAGAAGACGACCAAAATTTGTCTGATACAGATGTTTCAGCAGTCCTCTAAACCAGTATGAGCAGTTACCCAATACAGCCTGTAAAACTTGAAACTGGGAGAAAATGTACTTATATTCTAAAGACTTAGGGTATATGATTATTTGTGGCCTGTGTGTCTTTGGAGTATTAGGAAGTCTGAAAAAAATAGTCATAGTGATAAGAGCCTTGCTAAGTGACCTCAGAATGGACATGTATGCCCTTCTTGCATGCAGACCAGGCAGTCACTACAAGCATATATAAGCACTGAAACTTCTTTTGAAATTAACTGAAATTCATGATGGGTGAAGTTGCCAACATATTCTACCTAAGTGTGCACTATCAATTTGCTTTTGGTGCAATTCAATTTTAATTTCATAAGCCCTGAATGTTCCAAGAGCTGGTTTACCTGTGCGAGCCTTTCTCATCAGCAATGTTAATTAAGAAAGTCAGGACATTCCTTTTAATGTCATCTACAACTGTCTTCAATTGACAATAAAAGTCTTTGCAGAAAGCTGTCACCTCTGGGAATGATTGTTCATGGGACTTCTGTGCTTCGGGACTTCTGTGCTTCAGGACATAGTCAAAAACATTTTTAATTTTTTCACTCTCTTTTTTCAATCAACCTAACAATAGAAGGACAATCTGACTGTAGAAACTTTTCTGGCTGCAATCACAGCAGTGGCTTTTCTTACCCTTTTAAGGAAGTTCTCTCTGTATTCTCTAAGATTTGTAAATAGCTCCAGGAAATTAAAGCACTTAGAAATCTCAAGTGGACAATTTACATGTACAGTTGCAGTTTGTTGGGAAAAGAGCTGACTAGTAAGCTGTAGCTAGAATTTATATGGTATTACAGTCATCAAATATTGCTAACCTTATAAGTTGCACTGGTGAATTTGACATTGGGTTGTATGCCATTTTAAAATGCTTATTGCTGTCCCCCCACTGGAGATTCAGTGCAGCTGTACAGTCCCAGCAGTGATAGAGTTCTAACCCAGGGTTTATCTATATCGATATGTTAGCCTGCAGCCCAAACTTCGATCACCACACTGACTATGTATGAGTCTTCATGCCTCTCCAGGGAGTTATGGGGGAGGACTTGGACCCAAGCCCTGTATCTAAGGGTTGTGTGGATGCCAATAGCTAGAGCTGTACAGAACCATCAGCAAGAGCCCCTTCTGAATATAATGCAGATAGAACCAGTGGCAGATCTGCAAATTTGCTGGAATGGAACAGAAGTTGAAGGGGTATGGTGCTACCTGAGGGGGAACCCGCCCCAGTTAAAAAAAAAAGGCAACAGGAAAGTGCTAGTCTCAATAGAAGATTACATATGAAAAATGAGGACAAGATATTGCTGTTCCATTTACCATGAGCTTGGGGCTGAATCAAGCCTATAGTAGCCTGACAAAATCAAAGCTCTTTTCTCTGCTGCAATGCTCAGCAAAAATAGAGAATTTTTTGCTTAGAAGATGTTGCCATGGTTTCTTCCTAAATTCTTGAAGCAAGAAAGCATAACTCCTAATAATCCAACTGTTAAGTGAAAATAAGAAGGAAAATACACAGAAAAACACAAAGGAAATAAAATGTTGGGTAAAATACTGGTAAGATTACTGTAAACTTAGATAGGATAGTATGTTTTCTTTTCTGATTAGCACGTTTCTACTTCTGTAATTTCACTGGACTTAGTATCTAAGCCTTCTGAAGATAACTTATCTCTTCACCAAGGGATGGGAAACAAAAACAGTCCAACAGATCTAAAAACAGCGTGGAACGTGGCTAAGTGTCATGAACAAGATGCTAGAAGTTTGCCTATGTCCATCACATGGGTTGGGAAAGTCAAATACTGCTGGAAAGGGTTTTTATTTCCCTTCCATTTATTTTCCTTTTATAAACTTGCCATCCACAAATCTTTCATGGCCTTCCTGTCTCTGGTCACTTGAAACAGCCTTTTAAAATATGCATGAAACTACTTTGCTAGCAGCACTTTTATATACCAATGAAATACTGAGCATAAATCATTCTGTGGAAATATTATCTTTTGTTGACGCATTGCATTTAACAGATCTGCTTGAACTGGATAGCTAGTGCAGGTAGGAAGGTTAAAGGATATGGGCCTATCTTTATCTTTGAGTGACACTGTGCCTGCAGCAATTATATTAGAAATATTTTAAAATAATTTACTCAGTTCTGCAAAATCCCTGTTTTACCTTGGTTCCTCCTTGATACCAATTCCTAGTAAGTAAGCATAGTTTCTTCCTTGCACTAACATTCACTAGAGTTTGCTTTCACTGAACTTCCAGAGATGAGAGTCTGTACAACCACCTGAACATTTCATATTATTGCACTTAGAGCCATAATATGGAATGCAATATTATGAAGCAAACTGCAGCCTTATCTGCATTGAGCTGAATTTCAGGTTTACGGAGGAATGTCTCTTTTTCAAAAAGATCCTCCCCCATTCTAGCTTTGTATAAAGAAAAGCATAGAGAAATACTACAAGCTTTTGGGTAGTGCTGCAATATTCTTCTTGCAATATTTGCATATTGCTGAGTTCTGTGCCACAGACAGAATTTAAGGCAGAAAGATCCAGATCATTGATAAAGATATTAAAGAGAACATGCCCCAATACTGAGCCCCAGGGAACACCACTTGTGACCGACCGCCAGCTGGATGTAACTACATTCACCACAACTCTTTGGGCCCAGCCACCTAACCGGTTTCTTACCCAGCAAAGCGTATGCCCATCCAAGCCATGAGCAGCCAGTTTCTCCAGGAGAATGCTGTGGGAAACAGTGTCAAAAGCTTTACTACAGTCTAGGCAGACAACATCCACAGCCTTTCCCTCGTCCAAGCAGATCACCTTCTCATAGGAGATCAGGTTAGTCAAGCAGGACCTGCTTTTCATAATCCCATGCTGACTGGGCCTGACTGCCTGGTTGTTCTCTGTGTGCCATGTGATGGCACTCAAGATGATCTGCTCCGTAACCTTTCCTGGCACTGAGGCCAGACTAACAGGCCTGTAATTCCCCGGATCCTTCTTGCAGCCTTTCTTGTAGAAGGGCATCACTTTTGCTAGCCTGCAGTCAACTCCAGTCTTTCCCCTAAGGAACTGAAGGAAAAGGATCAGAGATTTTTCAAACTCAAAGGATTTGCCCTTCACCCTGTACTGCTTTGAAAATCATGTATGTGTGGTGAAGAGGTCAGAGAGGAAACACCTGCAAATGGAAGTAGGAAAAAATTATTAGCTTCACTGACACAGCTTTCTCTGCATTGGGGATGGCCAAGTCATTGAGAACTGAGCCCTCCCTTCAGCAAAATAAAACTTATCCTGTCATCAACCCATGCACGCTTGACATATGCTGTTAAATGCTGGCATACTGTACCACATAAATCTTCCATGGAAGTGTGCTTCTCCATTTCATAATATCAGAACATGTTATCAGTTTCCTCTCTTTCTCCACTTGTTGAAGGAGATATTAAGATTATTTAAAAATATAAAGTAGAGGCCAAACTGTGTTGCATTTCTCCACCTGTTTTCCAAATCCAGACTGATCTATTTCTCATCACTACCTATCTCAAGCTAGAATAAGGGAATTATTTCAATTAAAAAAAAAAATCATAGCTGTTGGGATATAATGGATATAGGATAAAACAACAACAAAAAACCCACAAAACAAAACAGGTTTCATCTAAGCTATCTGCATTCTTTGCACTTGTGCGTAAGCAATGCATTAGCAATCTGGTTTTAAAAAGGTATGAGCTTTATCTAAGAAGTCTCCACCAGCCAAAGGCAGTCACTTTAAATTGCTAGTGGTAGCACACTTCTGGAGAGAGAGGCAGGAGATCACCTAGAATTGCTTTCACTCAAAATAAACTGTCCACCCAGGAAATGATGAAGCAAATAAACTGCCGACATTAAATAAATAGGTAGCACTGTTTCTCTGAGCTGACACTAAACTAGGTATCACCAACATACTACCTTGAGTTGCTATCTTTAGCATGTGGAACAGTAACAATTGCTACCTTAGTCACTGTAACACCCCAACAGACAGATCTTGCACATGAACAATGGCACTAGTAGCTACTCAGGCCAAAATTATGACATGGGCAAAAACATTCTTTCGCTCTGTCTTATTTCCAGTCTCAGTTATGGCTACATTTGGTAGGAGACTACGATATTATTCTTCATTTTCTAGCTCTTCCATCCTTGCCTGTATTTTCCTGTACATTGTTAAAGACATACATGTTAAAACATCTGTCGTGTTTTATTGCTGAGTAAAATCTGGGAAGGTCAGGAGTGGCATTACTTACTAGTCATCTCTAAGGACAGGATATACACAGAGAATGCCCATTTTTCAAAAATATAAAACACGCAAAACAGTTCTAGTATAAATTTCTCCTTTGGTCTTAGATGTACATTATTGTTAATAAATAAATACAATTAAATATAAAATATTAACTTTTTTTTCCGCCTGATACCATTGTGCTAAGGATGTTTACTCATAGACCCACACATTCATGGGACTGGAAGAAAATATTTTGCCAGAATTTGATGTTTCAGCCAAGGAAAGGACCTCGCCCAGGCTGAAAAAACAGAGAGGGAAAGCCTGAAAGGCTTTTTTAAAATGCCATGTCTACTCAGTGCAAAGCTATTCTGCCCAGTCTATAACAAGGATTGATTAATGCTACAGCAATGACCACATTAGTTATAATAGCAGCAAGAGCGCTTTCCCCACAAGGGAAATCAGGAGGCCAAGTGGCCCACCCCCACTGCTCAGAGCAGAACTAACTTCAATGTTAGATCAGGTTTCTCACTACCACAATTCCCCTTATTTATACATTGTCTCTAAAATATAAGCAGAGGTATGGAGATTGCCTATTTTAATGAACTCCTTCTCTGCAAAGTCCTGTGGCTACAGCTTAGAAATCGAATTTGTGTCAGATGGCTATTAGCAGCCTGATCAAAGTGTTCAGGAACTGTAAGAGAACTGATAAACCTAGAGCAAACCCATGTTTCTTTAACTACATACTTCCGCTTTTCCTGATTTTTGCTTTCTTTACCTACATTACGTTAGCCTGCAGAACTTGGTCAGCTGTTCTTTACTTAAGCACAGGAAAACAAAAAAGTCATTTTCTATTCTTGTTTTCCGTTTCTTTACGGTGAGGGTGACAGAGCACTGGAACAGGCTGCCCAGGGAGGCTGTGGAGTCCCCTTCTCTGGAGATTTTCAAGACCTGCCTGGATGCAGCCCTGAGGGATGTGCTTTAGGTAATCCTGCTCTAGCAGGGGAGTTGGACTAGATGATCTCTAGAGGTCCCTTCCAACTCTGAAGATTCTGTGATTCTGTGATTCTGTAAAGTAATTGGAACCTGCCAAAAGAGTAAATGATTAAATGCATAGTCCCCTTGTTTGTTGGGCAGAATGTTAGAGTCATATAGTAGGAAGAGTACTTAAAAAACAAAAAAAAAGAAGCAACGAAATCATCTTGGAAGTTTTGTATCCCAAAAGAACACTAGAAGAGGAAACATGGTGTAGTAAATGAACAGATCTTCAACGGTGCTGAAGTAATGAATGAAGCTGTTGCAGTTTCAAGGTTCACTGGTATCATGTGATCAGTCTAAGGAACTATATGAAAGTGACTTATACATAAATAGATTCCAAGATGCACATGTCTTTTATTGCACTTTCTACAGAGACATTAACAGAAGCATTTTTATGTGTTGTGCCAAGTTTTGGGTGGAAATAGTCCCTGTTGTGGTGCATTTGTGCCACTTGAAGGTGTCTTTCCTTTGTCTACCAATACTAAATTCATCAAGTTAGAATTGAATCAAAATTATGTCTCTATTTACATTTTGATTCTTTGAAAGATTTACAGCTGTGATTAGTCTTTAATGTTGGGCATAGTCCTGCTCACATACAACAAGATTATTGAATACTTGTGTGTTTAAGGTACTAAATACAAAAAAGGTTATTTGATTAATGCAAGGACTAAAAAATCTTTTAGAGGTTTTACCACACATTTGATAATGATAACAGAAACATACACAGAACCAGTATATGCTCTAAAATATTTATATTCACAAATGTATTGGCAAACTCAGATCCTTATTTAGTTTCTTTTCTTCCCTCTAATGAAATAAAAGGAAAAATTGCTTTTGACATTAAATTTCAGATTGTAGCCCTGATTAAATTAGAAATATCATATTCTTGCTACAAAATAACAAATAGGTGGGTCAAAGCATATTTAAAATTAGTTTTCTTTCCTACTGTTGAAAGAGTTCCTCAGTAATTCACTGAGGATACACTGGCTTACTGATCCACCAATTCAAGGCAAAGTAAAATGCAACAGAAACAAAAGTCCATCTATGAAAATTCCTTATCAGTTGCATAAAAGGACTGCAGCATTGACAGGTATGTATTCTCCAGCAGCCAAATTTGGTAAGTATTTTGTATGTGGTTGTCAGGCTGGCTTCTATTTTATGAAAGAAACAGACATAAGGATTATAATAAAGTTGCAGCTGTGCTTCTTTGGTAATCTGTATTTATAGGCCTATCTCTAATTTGTAGCTCTGTGTATCTATGAATTACCATTATAAAGGTGCAATCACTCACTAGAGGATGGCTGTTCTAAGTATATCAATATGTATTTAAAAAACTTGAACTCATTGAGCATGACTTCAGTGCTAAAAGCACTAGGTCACTAAAAGGGTTTAATAGACCTAATTACTTCACTGTCCCAGAATTATGGGGTATTAATCCTTGGAAGAGAGTAAAAGGTACATGACTCTTTTTCCTATGCCATTGGTAAAAAATGATAAATAGTTTCAGTGTCAGGGTCTAGTTGTAGTCAGTTGAAATTACTCTGAGTCTCCATTTCTGATTTTGAAAGGAGGCTAAATTAGCTCCTTTTGTCAGATAGAACATGTTAACCTGCTACAGACATATGGTCTGGAATAGTTCCCTAGGAGCACAGTTGGTGCGAGACACAATGCCATATTGTTCAAAACACTCCTCACACCAAGGAAAATGGGAGCTGGTAGCTAGTATTATGCCATGATATTATAATCTGGAAAGGCCTTTATCAGTGTTGTATTGCAAATGTGACAAAACCAGGAAGAAGGTAAAAAAAAGTATATGTACTCGAAAAAAGTACATATGCTAAGCAGTCACTACTGCAAGACTGTTAATTTACAACTACCTGAGAGCCTCCTCAAGCCCAATTATGTCTTGACCTTTGTTACCTGTTTTAGCTCGAATTTTGACGACTAGATTTCTCAGTAACAAAGTGCTCCAGAATTCACAAGAAAAATTTCTGAAAGAATACACAGAGCATAGCAAAAACCCAAGTATCTTTGACTTCTCTGGTTTGCTCTCAAAAACTAAAAATTCTGCATTTAACAGGAAGCAGTCTACTGAGTGTCTCACCAACACGTGGAACATCCAGGCATATATTTAAGCTATTTCTAGTGTATTTGATAAAAAGAAAGGTCAGACCCCAGCTGTAACCAGAGGGATGGTTGATGTGAAAAGGAGAAACCCTGCAAGCTCTCTAAAAGCAAATCTCTCACTGGTCTCAGGAACAGAAGATTTCCATATCTGACCTCACTATAACAGGTTCCACAATATGCTTGCATAAATCAAAGAGCTGTGTATACACCACGCTTCCCCCCTTCACTATTTATATTCACTTGGAATGAAAAACAGCTTACCACCTGCCTCATTTCTATCACAATGTAACAGGCCACAGAGTTAACACCCTTTTGATATGAATGGCAGAATAAAATTACAAAAACGGTCACTCTTACACAACCAAGACATCTGGCACCTCACTTAGAACTCTTCCCTAAGAAATACAAACATCTCATAAATATACGGAAATATGTTATTTCAAGTATGTGTATTATGTGTAACTAAAAACCAGGTGCAGCACACTTCCATTTCAAGCTTACACGTAGTAAAATTATGCAACTGTGTAGAGAAGAGTATAAGGATTTAATAGTCTATCAAATTTTTAGAGCAAATTTATAGGAACAATGGAGCTTTGCTGACCATACGGAGTCTCTCTATAAAACATGACTTTGTTCCAGCACACAGAAGAGCATGGGACTTCTCCCTCAAAAAAATAAATGGCTAAGAAAGGAGAAAGAAAATTACATTAGGCAGCAATAGCCAGATTAAAGAATTGGAGTAAATTTGGTATGTGGAAGTAGAAACAGCTTAAATACAAAAAACAGAATAAGCTTAAAATCCCTGTTTTCAGGTGAATGAATAACAACTTTTGGTCTGATTAGATGCAATGAATTATTAGAAATGCTCAGGAATCTTTTGACAATTATTGCAAACGCAGCAAATCTGTGGGTTGAACTGAAGGGAAGTGCAGTGAGGATGAAAAGAAATCAGATCTTGGGCCAGGCAAAAAGACAAAGGGAAAAAAAAACATACAGCCCCAATGACAGCAGAGGGCGGTAGTAAAAAATAATATTATTGAGGTCATATAAAAATAGACCAAAGAACATTTCATGCCATTTGCTGCCTGAAACTAATAAACATCCATGTGCTGCCTAAATTTGCTATTTAAGTTTCACTACTTTTCTAATTTGAAGTGAAGCAAAACTGGACATAATATTCTAAGTGGCTTTAATTGAACTAAATCACTCAAGTTTAAGGAGTTTCATAAAGTGAATTCCAAAAGATAAACAAAATTTTATTCATTAATGCATTTGTGACATACAGCAATGTTGCTAAGTTGAAAAATAATATTTGGTTAACTGAAATGAATTTAAAAGCCTTGATTATCTTGTCAACAAGAGGTAACACAAAATATCTCCGTATCAGCTACATGCACCTTTAGCAGTCATTAAAGAATGACTAACAACTGAGTAAGCCAGGAAGAGCTGGCTGACTTGTTACCTTTGTGGTAATCCCATATTGAGATTTCCCGATGGAGCAGAGGCAGAAACGTTGATTCTGCCTATTGTCACATTTGCTTAGCAGATTAACGGAGGAATTTGGTTTCTGGGGCAGTCAGTGAGGCATTGTTCTTCTTCCAATTGAGATTAATTAGATCACTGGGAATATAGAATGAGCAGAGACTGCATCATCGGGGCCAAAACCCACTGCTCGCTTATTCAGTGTTAGGGTTGTTCCATTCAAATTGTAGTTTGTCCGAATTATTAGGACTTTCCATTACTTCTGAGGAAATCTATTTCACAACATAATCAATGTGATTGCCAGGAAATTTTCCTCAAAAAATAAGTTCAGCCCAAATTAGCGATAGACTGTTTTAAAAGCTTCTATTTTGAATAGATGATGGTTCAATGCTGATTTGAACTATACCAGGCAGACAACTTCCTTTCAAATTAGCTTTTTCATTAGCATTACCGTGCCATTGAAAAAGGAGTCAGTTAAAGTTTAACAAATATAATAACAAATAAACTGAAAATAAAAAGACTTGAGCCAAAGATGGATGATGTCTAAACATTGAATACTGACATGTTGGCACTTGTCATGCACGAGCTCCATCTGCCTTCCAGTTTTTGGTACTGCTGCAAAAGTCAGAGTTCTAAGTAAAAGGTTTATGGAAGGGAAGTTAGCAGTACTGTGATGAGTCACTGTAACTTTATTCCACTCAAATAAAACAGCTTTGTCCCCACATCAAAATTACTAACTGAAAGTTAGGAAAAATCTCCTAAGAAGAGCCAGGGCTTTCTGGAGAATGGATTCTTTCTCCATCAGTAAAACCAGAACATTTCAGTGAGTTTCCTTCTTCCTGGTATGAGACACAAATCAATGAACGTCTGTGTAATGCAAAAACCCATCCTATGAAAAGAATAGATCCTAAATTGCCGAAATTTATACCAATTGAGTTCTTGTATCATTGTGTATATGAAAGCTGTATATACTGAAAATGCATTGTGTAAGACATTATAAAGTGAAAACAAGGGTAAGTAGAATTAATATATTTGAAATTCTAGAAGAAAGAATCCAAACTGAAAACATTTTTAATAGTAACAATCACACCATAGCATATATTGTCTCTCCAGTAAAGTAGGAAAGTATGCGTCTTAAATTATCAGTATGTGGAATCTGGTGATGACACAAGGCCCTCAGCTCTTGTTAGAAGAAAAATGTTAAATCAGTAATCCTCACAGATGAGGGAGAAAGCTACTCTCAGTGTCTGCAAGAAAGTCTGCAAGAGCAGAAAAATGAAATTGTGTACTCAATTGCATGAGAAATTTCAAAATTCTAGGCAAAGTTACATTTTCTAGGGATAAGCAGAAAACAAAAGGACAGCACGTGATTCAATATAAGTGGTATCCACAGCACTGGGTGGAAAAGCTTCACCCAGGATTATTAGGGAGAACCTCGGGGTGTTCATAATTTATATCCAAAAGCTCAGTAAGACATTTTGGATCTCCTAGTATTGTGAAACTGAGAGCTGGGAATCTTGTCAAAAAGACCTCAATAAAAATAATTTCTTCATGTTTCATTTGGCAAAACAAAAGAAAATGGTTGCATAAAGCTTTGCTATACAAAAATATTTCCAACTGCATCTTCACAAAGTTGTTAGTCTCAAATAGTTACCTTGTGTAATAAATCTGATAAAGTATGATCACCTCTTTTTATTCATGCTACATTCATCTGGCTTGCATAGGTTTGGCACAAACAAGGCATCACCAATGGAGCTGTGCCCATTTGCTCCAGTTACTGGATTTGTTCCAGTAAACCAGCTGATGAAGGTGGGTCTTCAAGACCCTGGCAACTGCAAACTACTTAAATAGATCAGCATCTTCAAAGTTGCCCTTCAAAGCAAGTTTTATTAGTTTCTTTATGTAGGCAGCAATAAGATCAGTCATCCTTCTGAACAAGATGTAAATTTCAAGCCCCTGTGTTCCTTGCTCTCACAAGCACAAAATTAAGAATTAGACCAGGGTAAAGAAACAGTAAAAATCTACTTAGAAAAGGGCATCCCACAAGTCTCACTTGTTAGATGGGAACGACTTGGCAATCATGAGGCAAGCACTCTCCTTAACGGAAGATCGGATTCCAACGTCCCTTGCTCCGCTTATCATTTTTAGCCTTGTGACTACACAGGCAAGACTGTACACCTGTGCTGTGCAGGATCAGAGCTTCAGAGATCAGCTTTCACATCTAAGAGCACAGCACTTTTT
The DNA here is from genome assembly GCF_964199755.1 of Larus michahellis. Taxonomy (NCBI): domain Eukaryota; kingdom Metazoa; phylum Chordata; class Aves; order Charadriiformes; family Laridae; genus Larus; species Larus michahellis. Next base: position 4,661,346 of record NC_133904.1, on the reverse strand, counting down.
AGAAGCACTGCACAGAATTTGATGACACAAGCCTGGGAGATCATGATGGCATTGGTCAAGGGGGAGGGGGGGAAATCAGACTGAGAATGAATGTGACGATTGCAGGCTACGCAAGACAATAAATAGAGAATCCCGAGTGACTGCTTCAGGAGGGAAGACATAAGATAAAGTGATGTGTGAACATTCAAATCACATTAGAAATTCTTGTGGATATCATAAAGCTATGACGTAACTGGCATTTACCTCTATTCAGCTGGTATAAACCTGATACAGGTCTGGAACAAGCAAGAAAAATGTAATACGGTTGAGGTGGGTGAGGATGTTTGTTTGCTTTTGCAAAGAACAACTCATCTGATTCTACAGACTTCTACCAATTGAAAAAGAGTCTGGAGGGAATCATATACATCACTCTATTAACAGTTGGGAGGAGACATTTTAAATACTGCTAGTAGGGATCCTCTCACTCAGAAAACAAGAGAGATTAAAAAAAGACTTTCAAATCCTCAGTTTTAAAACTCCCCAATGAAATATTGACAGCCCCGGTATTTTATATATATTAACAACATCTTCAATAGTTTTAGTGATCCTAAACTGCTCACGCAGTTTACGCTGAATCCATGTGTACAGTATGTTTTACAACCACTGAAGGCACACCCTGAGAGCTGAATTTGTTTCGTGACAGAGCAGAACCAAAGACATTTTAGCATTGCTCTGATCTCTGTAGCCCCTTTGTTGGTGTGAGCAGAAAAGAAGAAACAGACATAAATTTGCTCTCAAAAATATCAGAGTGCAGTAATCTTATCTCCTCCGTGTTAACTGTCTCAAAAAAAACCCCAACCAAAAAACCAAAACCATTACAACTTAAGTGTAAAGAAACACATTAAGTATCCTGGCTCTGCTAAGAGCAGGTCTTCCCAATAAAAAATCCTTCCTATCTGTACTTTGTTAAAAGAAGGCAGGAACACAGTTTCTGTCCTGATCTATGACTTAATATTCTGGAGAACATTTGGTTTGACACATCATTGAATTCCCTCTGAGGAATGTGTTGCTAACTGTGCTCATATTTAGCTTCTAATTTGGTGTGAAATATGCTTAATTTCTAATTTCTCAGATATTTATAACATGGGACTGAAGCAACATTAAGATGTGTGATGTAGCTGCTGTTTTTAAAACCATGGTGGTATATAAGCTGGCCACTTCCTGGAATTTGACATCCAGCTGAGAAAAACACACAAGTGCTATCCACCACAGTAAGAAAAAAAACCTATGCAGTATGATATGGTAAATATGGAGGATGTTGAACTTTGAAGGGTAAATTATTTCATCTCAAATTATTTCAACAAAATCCAATTATTTATTGGAAAAAACGACTCCAAAAAGACTGCAAGTGCTAAGTAAGACTGAGCAAGTATACTTGTCAAAATCAATAATTGCCTTTCAAGTGTAAGAAAATGACAAATGAGCAATTAAAGATTGCTGTTCTTTATTTAGAACTGAAAAAGAGAGGAATGAGTCTGCAAGAAAAAATCTTAAAGCTTTTTCTGCATGTTGCTTTGCTTCAGGTGAAAGTTCTGTGAATATATAGGAGAGAAGAAATGCCTTCTGTAAGGTATTAATCTTCTATTCTTGGCTCCCCTGCAGACCTGCTATATGAATGTTGTTAAGATGAATTTATGTTAATTATCCTGTGGGAACTAGGAAGAGGATTTCTCCGTCTGGGATTCCTTTTTTAGGCAGCTGGTAGGGCTAATCTTCAGCAAAGAAGAACTTTTAATACCCAGTAATGTTAAATATTCTGAGTATGAGGGAACTTGCTGTCACTGAAGGATTTCTGTATTGCATCATTGCAACATGTGGGAATACATGTAGATTTAAATTCAAAATCAGGTGAACAGGATGAAGAGAGCTTCCATGATTCCCTTACCTGCTTCCACAGGTCAACCATCATGGGTAAAAACGGTCATGATGGGCAGGCTGGGGGTGTAGGCAGGATTGCTTAAGTGTCTCCAGTCTGTTGGTAACAAAGAAATAAAAGGTAGCGTTAGCTGCCCGTAAATTTGTCTGGAAAGATGTTTTTTGGTCACTACAACTTTTACCTGCCAATGACATTCTCCTTCAAAGGCTGTCAAGAAGATATAACTGTTGCTCACACCAGGAACTGTGTAAACACCAGGGAAGGCAAGTTGAGCCTTCATGTTGCCACACGGAAACCCACCGGGAGGGAAAGACACCCCCGTCCCCACGGCCAGCCAGACCCTCACACCCCTCCTCGGCCGCAGTAGAGGGCGGGCGAGACGCTGAGGTGGGGCGCCCTCCCATTGGCTGATAGAGGCGCGGGCACAAGACAAGGAGAGGGCAGAGCTTGTGATTGGGTGGTGGGCGGTCAATTGCCTTGTGATTGGGTAAGAGGCGGCGGTGCTGTGGCGGGAGGCGGGGTTGGGTGGCTTCTCGCGAGAGTCGTGTGTGTTGGTGGTGGTCGTCTCGCGCGGCTGCGGCCCGCCCCGCCTCCGGCTGCTTGGGCCGGCGGCGGCGCCCGGCGGACCCGATCGCGGCCGGTCGCAGCTCCCCGCCGCTGTGGCGGCGCCGGTGAGTGACTCTCCCACCGTCGGGCGGGGAGCGGGACAGGGTCTGTGTGCCTCCCCCCCTTGCTCTACCCTCTCCGTGAGGGGGTGTGAGCCTTCGCCGGCCCCCTTCGGCCGTGGCTGCGGCCTCCCGCCGCCGCATCAGCCCTCACAGGCCTCCGCCTCTGGCGGCTCCCTCACAGCCGGGACAGGCCGGTTCCCACGCACCCACCCGTGACAGACCGGCCTCCCCCAGTTCCCTAGGCCCCAGTAGCAGCGGGGAGCGGGGGGCGGCTCCATGCAGCCCCCCCTCACAGCCTTGTCCTCTCCTGCCCCGAGGCTCCTCCGAGTTTTCACCCGTCCCTGTCTGCTCTTTCCCCCCGAGCAGTCCCAGTCGGCCGGGGGTCTGCGGGTCTCCTGGGCCTCCCGGTGTCAGCCCTTCGCACACCTTCGCCTGTCCTCACCTCCCTGTCCTGTGCTCGGGGAGGCTTATTGCCGTCTTCATCTTCCGTGAAACGGCGGCTTTCTCCCCTGAATGACCTGACTCCTCACAGGGAATCACTGTGTATTAATTATCCGTCCTCATCCTCCCTTTTTACCTTCCTTAAAGACCGTAGTTGTGTCTTCCTTTTTTGGCATTCCTTTTTCCTTCATCTCTGGAAGAACATCGTTTAGAGTGAAAAAATTTGGCTGGTGGTGGACGGGAGTAGGAGGGTTTTTCTTTGAAGTAGGAGCCAAAATATAGTACGTTATAGCTGGACTTCGCATTTGTGGGCCTGCACGTCTGTGTGTTCATGTGTGCCATGGCTGAATGCGGTCCAGTTGGTATATGGAGTCACAACGCTGAAGAGAAGCTTGTGATTGCAGGACACCTAAAAAGCATCTCTGGACAAATTGGAAGGCTGTTGGGTATTTATGTATGTGTTTTGTGACTTCACAGCTTTTCATTTAAAAAAAAAATACTTCAGGGAAAGATGAGCTTTCCTTTATAATTTCTTACGTTGTAGCAGTAAATGCTCAAATGCTTTCAGCCTATGCACATTAAAAAGTCTAATGCTTTTGCTTGAATTATTTTAATGCTGATCACAGATGTGGAATTTGGAGTTGTAATGATTTAATTTTCTTTATCTGCTGAAATAAGGGAGCTTTAATGTTGCTGGTGCCAAGGGCCAGCAGTGTGTGTGCCCTGTCTTCTCAAGATAGCTAATGAAGGCAACTGTTAGAGCCATGGTTCTTCTTGTACAAATATTGTTTTACCAAAGTTAGATGGATACTTTCTAATCTTATATAGGATTCTCAAGAGGGTAATCATTTGCTTGCAGAACTGATCTTAGCATGGCTTCAATTGGGGATAACTCAACACTTGAAAAGGTGTGCAGGTTATTGCACCCAAGCTGTGGTTAATTGTGCTTGTGGGACTCTAAGAAAATAAATGCTGTATTCTTCCAGAAAGACACAAGTCACTGGTAAAAGCTGCTTATCTGCAAATCAAGGGAATTACTGAAACTGATAAAGTAGCTTGATTTATATGTATGGTCCAGTTACCAGTCTTCAGCTGGGTAAGAACTTTGTTTACAACTACTGTATAATCAGATAGAATTCATGATTTTAACTCTGTACCTTCAGTTCCATTATCTATTAGGATTAGAAATCCTTCAGTAAAGGAATGAACTAAAATAGAAAATGTTATTGGTGGAAAGCAATTACGATTCCTTGCCTTTCATTAATGGAAATCAATTTATACACATGACTCTCTAGCAAACTGGTAACTTTAAATTAATAAATAGTCCGGATTTATTATGTTCTCCTGACTTCTGAGACAGTTGAAAAGATGTAGACTGTTGTTATCTAAATCTAGACAACATAATAATGACTAGAATTTTGGTTACATATGAGAAATAAGCTAAATAAAGTCTGGTTTCAGAGACAAGTTAATTTTTAATTTGTCTTCATACCTCTGTTTTCTGGTTTTGAAAATGTCAGTTAAAGATTGACATTTAGTTCTTTCTGGTTTTATTTTTAGTAAAGAGAGCTGAAAATCTGTTGTCACATTTAGCTCTATAAATTTTCTTGATGTAAGTTTCAGATTTCTCATATATTAGTTTATTATTTTAAAATGGCCTTACTGGGTGTCCATCCCCAATATCTCTTCCAACTGATAAATTCTTCTGATAGTTTTGTATGGGAAAGCTTAACAAAATTTCATTGCCTTTTGTCATTCTGGCTTAAAAGTTACGTAAGGGTGTTTTAAGCATCTGAGAATAAGTCATCTAATAAATTGTGCGTTTTTCTTATTTTAGCACACTTCACAGAATAGATGTAGGATATCAATAATGGTTAGTAGAGAGGGCTTTCTTTTTTTTTTTTTCTTGTGGTGGCAGCTTTGACAAAATTATCTGAAAGGTCCATTGAAAATGGAAGGGAAAAAAAAAAGCATTACGTATACCTTAAGATCGTGTTATTGCCAGTCCGATAACATGCCAAAACTTCATCCACAAGATAGTCAAAGACTTGCTTCTAATATATCTTATGGTGTGGATGTTCTGGGTGCTTTATATATTAACTGGAACAAGTGTGTTTAGATAAATTATCAGGTAATATGTAATAACTAACTCCACAAAAGAATGCATAGCATACACCTTGATAATGTCTTTTTTTTTTCCTCTTTTTATCTCCTAGAAATGGGTCTGCTTTCAGAAGATGCAATGCACTAGATGTGGTGCTTGGAACAGGATTAGTCATGGCATCAGAACTATGTAAAACAATCTCTGAGGCAAAGCTGGAAAGGCACAAGAACTTGTTCTTAAATTACCGAAATCTCCATCATTTTCCTTTGGAATTACTGAAAGATGAGGGGCTGCAGTACTTGGAGAGACTTTATATGAAAAGAAATTCCCTGACCACATTGGTACGACAACCTCTTTATTGTAATGTTTACTGTCTGTATGTTTAGGAATTCTGATTTTTGGAACAGAAAAAACATGATAATTTAAAAAAAAAACCGACCACCTTATAGCAAACCTGACCCTGAACGATGTCATCCTTTGTGAAATATGAGTATTTGATTGTATTATGTTTGAACTTGCATAGGTAATGTAGAGAATAATAAACGAAAGTTTATGACATTTTATGATTACACTTTTGAAGCTCTGTGAAGATCTGCTGGGGGTTTTCTTGTGAGGTTTGTTGTTTTGGTTTTTTTTTTTTAACTGCTATAAATCTTGCTCACATCAGTGATCAGGCCTTTGTACTGTCAGGTGATACTATGCAGTCTAGTCTACATTCCTTCATTAGACTAAACAACTTTAACCTTGGCGTGTGCCTTATTTTAAAGGCATCGTCAATCCCAGGGTCTAATTCAAAGCTTGCTGTTAAGATGCCAGCAAAAACTTGTGTCTATGGGCTGCTGTTGACAGGAGAAGTTAATTTCAAGGTTGTGTGATTTTTCTGTTGTGGTTTGTTCCTGTTTTGTTGTTTTTCCCTGAACTCCAGAAATTCTCACCATGAATAAATGTTGTGACCTCAGAATTCAGTGTGGGGTAGTTAAATAACTGTGTGAGACATTCTGAGCTGGTAAGACTCTCTATATAGAGAGTCAAAACTTGCCACTGTCAATAGGCTCAAGTCTCCAAGTAATTCAGTTTTTTGGTTTGTTTTTTTTTTTTTCTGGGCTCTTCTATGGTATGATAATAAAATAATAGCCATGACAGAGGAGCTGGAGGGCCTGACTACTTAAAAGTCACCAAATCTGAATGTTTTTCAGTACTTCCTAGAAAAAGTACAGTACTCCAGTTTAAGGAATAGTGTTTAAAACTTTGACAATGATACATTAGAAATCCTCAATAAAGGTTTCACTTCATGGGCCAAATGATGACAGGATTCTGAAGATTTTATGCCTTTTCTTCATCTTGAATGAGTCACTTAAGTTTGTATGGTAGAGAATTATTTTAGCGCTTTGTGTGTTTTTTAGGTGAGTCCTTTGCTTAATAATTTAATGGGAGGATAGGATTCATGGTTACAAATTAAAGCTGCTTAAAAGTTAACCAAAGACTGTAAACAGTTCTGCTTTGACACTTTGTGAAATTCAGTGATTATTTAGTGGTGTAAGGAAGGTTCATGAAGTTTGCACTGCTCAAAAGATGAAATTATATTAAGGAGAGTTTTGCATATTATTTTTCTGCATGTATGTTAGATCATAGTTTTGTTTTTAAAGCAATTATAAAATAGAAACCAAAACAAAGTCTCATAAGTAACAGTTGAGTTCTGTTTTCCTCTCTGTACCTATTAATACTACCAGCCAATAGATTTCTAAGATGGTATAAAAGTAATTACACGTGGTTACTGTCAACAGAAGATGTATCAAATGAGGGAGGCAGCTCTTGCCCAATACTGTTTGAAATTAAAGCCTGGGATAAAGGAACTGAAACAATACTTAAAATGTAGATCATACCTAGGCAAAATGATTTGCAAACAGTGTGAAGCAGAGCATTAGGATTCAAAATGATCAGGATAGCTTGCTCATAATATGATTTGGTGGAATCTTATTCAATTGCATAGCACTATAGCTAGGAACCAGGCAAAAAAACCTGGGTCTTATTCACTGAGCATCTGTTAGCAGAATAGATGTTGGAAGTCGTAGTGGACCAAAATAGATCAAGTCAGCAGTGTGTTACAAAAAAAGGCAGATTTTTTTTTTTTTGAACATAGAACATTCCACAATCTCCATTAAAAGCAGAAGGAAATAATTATTGGATACTGTTAAAGCATAAGCTGGACCAAAGATTGAGTGGAGTTTCATACTCACGAACAACCTAGGTAGATTGGAAAGAAGCTAGAAAGCAGCAACAAGAGATTTTGAGGGAACATGCCCAATGAAAGAATGTTGAGAGATTTAGGTTAATTCCTTTGCAAAAAGAGAAGACAGAAAAGAAAAAGGTAGAAGAGGAGGAATAGGGGAGAGCAGGAGTCATCAGTATTTTTAGAAAGCGGTACTTTCATAATGGTTATTTTTAGTGTCCGCTGCTGGCAGGACAAGCAATACTCTCAATTTCTGTAAAGGAGTAGTAAGTTAGTTCTATTGTGGGCGTGGGGAGGGGAATCTCATCTGAGAATAGTTAAAAACAGATAGATTATTGAAGGAAGAGTTGCTCTCTTGTGCTCCTTTGATTCTATGCAAGGTGATAAGCATTAGCAATAAATACTTTAAATTGCATATGGATTATTAGCAATCATCAAAACTAAATCTGCAGTGTATTTCTTTAAAGTTAGATGGTGCTTTTGTCCCACCAATTCATTCCTTCAGAGTTCTGAAAAATGCTGACTAAATCAGCTTTTGTTCTTCTTTGCTCTTCTAAAATGACTCTAGTCCTTGACAGATGGCTCCTATGAAAACGGTTGGAATAGTTATGCTGACAGAATTTACATATACTTTACCTGAGAAATATTTCATTTTTGTCTTCATTGGCAAGATGGAAATGATAGAGGGCTATGACATAATGAATGGATCAAGAAGCTATATAGCACACCTATGTCTCAGCATCAAGTCTTACAACTTCTCCTCATGTAGCCTTCCAGTAATCCTATTTTCCCATCTATTAAAAGGAAATGCATGTTTGCCTTGATGGCACTGTCTGAAACATGATCTACCTGTATCAAAGAACAGTTGGTCTTAATTTACTAACTCAGAATATGCAATGCTGTTCTGTTCAGACAAAACAGCAGGTTTGCTTTTTGAAAAATGTCCAGTGGGTGTGAAGACGAGGCAAGCTTCACTAAACTGGTGGCAGAATTGATGATTCATTATCATCACTGTTTGTTGTCATGTCACCAATAGAGACCAGAGTTAGTTTTACCTTTCAACTGATGGATCATGAATAGTTTTTTTTTTAAACTTAATTTCATTGTAGGATGTTGTATTGAACAACTTTGACTCAGACCCATTGTTACTGTGTCACTCAAGAAGATAAGCAGAATTTCTATTATAGACTTGCTAAACTGGAAAGTTATTTCTCTCCTGAGTTTAGCTCTGTCACAATATGAAGTTAAAGCAGGAATAAAAGTATAACCTTCATGTATAATGTGAAAATAGTTTGTGATTCAGGTTAGTATCCTTATTCTAATAAACGGTGTAGGATGACAGTGAATTTGTGTTTTTCACATTCCCTCATAATTTTTTAAATTAAAGCTTGAATTTCTTGTTCTTGAGCATGTTGCAGCCTTTGCATATTTTCCCAGCTTAAGCTTTTCTCTTTGACCAAATAAAATTCTGTCGAGTAGATAGCTGTACTGTAGTAAACCTTCCAGTAGGTGGCAACAATTGATTAGTTATAGCCTGTTTCTTGGGTTTTGATGTAAGGGATTCATTTATTGAGCCATCGTTTGCTGCTCCGTAGCCCATTCGTGGCTCCATACAAACTATTTTTTGTACTCAGATCTAGGATGTGGCATGTTTGCTACATAAGATTATTATGACATTACTTTTTCGGGTTAGCATATTTCTTCATAATAAATTTATAAACACAAAGTTAAGTATTTTAGATAGTAATATACCTTAAATTTACATGACAGTGAAAATTGCTAGGTTTTTTTAACAGGAAATCAACCGTGTGATCGAGCTGCTTTTAAAATACATTTGTTTCTGCATATATGTATATTGTAAAAACTTTTTTCAATAAAACATATCTATGTTTAAAGTAGATTTCTTAAGCAATAAAACTGTCTTAACCTTGAATAATTTTGAGTATGGTTACCAACATGACATCTGAAACTTGTGAAGCTGATTTTGTGATATATGTTAATGGTTATGAATGCCATCAAGAAACAGAATTGCAGGTAGGGATCAGTTAGCAATTAGAAAATTATATGCATGTTAATATGTAAATATGGAAATCTAGTTTGATGGATTCAGCACTTCTGCCTTGGTGGTAATTGATTAAGCTACACAGTTTGTAGGTCATTTGCCAGTTTAGCAGCATTACAAAATAAAATACATTATGGTTAGACATCTTGTATAGTTCTTGTTCTGCTTTAAGTCTGTAAGGGCTGCAGCTTCTTAGCTGTCTCTTGGCTTCAACTAACTCAATTATTTGAATTTATTTTCAAAAGTAAGGTTTGGTTATCCATCTTTTCAGTCTCAGAATTCTGACTACCATTGTTTGCGGACATGTTAATGCCATTTCTAGGCTGTAGTTCTGTTTCAGTAGTGAATTGCTCACCCTTGACATATCCCAGATTGCACTGATGGAGAACGTGTGGGGATGTGGAGATAGGGTATTGTATGCAAGCTCCTTGTTGCCATTTTTTCTGTGACTAGCTGCTGACATGCCTTAGTATGGTTATTAAAATGAGTTGGGTACACAATATGTGTGTCTGTTTTTTATTTTGAAACCTAAAAAATTTCTAACTCTTTTTCAGCCAGAAAACCTTGCACAGAAGCTTCCAAACCTCGTGGAATTGTGAGTTTGTGTAGGAGTTCTAATATATTTTTATTATGCTGATGCATTTTATCTTAAAATAATTCTAGAATGTATTGCTTGCACATAATCTACCTCTTAAGTGTGAAGGGTTTTCTTGGACGGCAAGAAAGGATAATTTTTTGTTGGGATTTTGGGTTTTTTGTTTATTTAAAGGAGGTATATCCAGATTTATTCAGTCCCATGTTAATTTTTTAAATAGTTTATTGTTTATTTTATATCAAGAACTATTACACAAATGTCTGCACTGCTAAGGGAAAAAATACATACCGCCCAACTCCTGTGTAGACTGTTGTCACCCTGATAAAGCACTGGAACCTCCAAATGCAATGGTCAGAGTGTTGTGACAGAGCCAGAGTAACAGCCCATCCCTAGTTGCTCATTTTCACTCCAGCTACCAGGGGTATTATGATCTCAGTCTTGTTGATTGTAGTAAAAAGTTTTTTTGGAACCAAGTCACAGATTGTCAAATCGGAGCAGGAGTGAGCAAGTAGGGGTAATAACTAATGATAATTGCTGTAGGCAGAGTAGTTTATCCAATCTTGTCCAAAGAATGGATGTCACATGAACTGTATTATTTTGGCAATTAATTTTAAACTGTAAGCCCCTGAGTCAATGTTTTCTTCCCTCCCCTTTTCTTGTAAGGTTACGGTTTCCTTGTATGGTATGATTGGCAGCAGGGGGTGTAAAAGGGACATCTTCCTTTCCCCTTATAACTCATTTGGCTCACTTTCAGTTGAGTAAGGGATGCACCATTGATTCTGTTTATTTAATGGAAAGCTCCAAATGGGAGGAGGTGTATATCTGAGTAGTCTAATGCATTCAGCTGTCTGATCCTGTCATCTTAATTTGGCCCTTGAAACCACACCTTTCTGGTACACGCGACCACAGTATAATTGAACTGTTTTGTAGGTCATTGCAGTCTCCAACTTCCTTAAGAGACAGTCTTGTTTCATCATGCCTGAGTCTTGAGAGTATGTTTATGCTCTGAAGCAGTAAAATAAATATTTGTGTATTTGATATACTTAGTACTTAATGGTTTGCCATGGGGCATCAGGAAATCTCTGTGTTATCTGATGGTGCCTTTAGGAAAACCTGTATAAATTACAGTTTAAAATAATCTCTTACAAACACTGAATTGTAGGAGTCAAACTTAATTATTTGGGGTTCAGCAAGCTTAGTTGTACCACCATTATCCCATACATTCTGGAGGTCTTGAGAGAACGGCAGAGGTCTTGTGGTTTGTGTAGCTCTAATAGTACAAGTGAAGTTTTGATCAGACAATAAGAGGTGTTTTGTTGACAGAGACCACAAAATAATTATTTAAAGAATAATTTGTTATGGTAGCTTTAAATTTTGAGAGACAAACTTAACTGATTTCCTTTCATTTTCCTGAAAGTTACATCCTTAACAATTTCACTATATGTTTTTAAAAATGTCACTGTTGTTTGTGTTTCTTTGTATATCATATCCCTCATGCTGGGATACTAGGTGTAGATCCTTGTAATAAATACTTTTTAGCTTGAGTGAAATAGTTCACAAGTATTTTCAGGAGCTGCAGCTGAAATGAGTAGGAGAATTCGCAACCTGAGGTTATATATAATGATTTCTACAAACATATCTGCTATCCTTGTGTTTGTTACATTTTTAGTAAACTTTAAATGTCTGCAGTTTTTAAAGAAAAAGAGAAGGCTTAGTTATTGCATGCAGCTGAAACGTTCATATGTCTTTTTCCTTGTGTTGCCTCTATCTCCCCGAAAAGACAGGCTCCTACTTTTGAAAATGCTGTTTGAATAGAATGGGGAAAAAATATGCTGTGCAAATAATTCCCGTGTGTGCCTAGGCGATTGGACATTGTTTACTCCGTATACCTTTACAATCAGATACCAATATTTGAAAATTTTGTTCATCTAAGAATAGATTTTATGTTACTAGTAGTACTGGAAGTGCTCCAGCAGAGGGCGCCGAATATTCTTTCTTAGAGATCTAGCCACCCTCACTAACTACCCAAATGACCATGTGTAAGATTGGGTTTTTCTTTTGAAAAATGAACTCTAGGTTTGAAAAACCCACTTGGAGTGGGTAGATCATGTGCTTGTTTCTTCAGTCAGTAAAGGTGGAAGAGTTTATGTGGGGGGGAAGATGTTCGTAATTGTATAACTTCTGTGGGTTTGGGCTTTTTTTCTTTTCTTACCCAGTATTTAGTGTGGAATAACATGGTCATCAAATATGGTTCATTTTGGTTATTCTGTCTACTTTATTCTTTTTCCTTTTTGTTTTCATGTAATGACTTTCAAAACTAGAGCCCATTATTATTATTGTAATTGTGAATGTTTTGTTTTAAATAATTGTGTGTCATTCTCTTTTATTTTTATGTTCGTCATTTAATAGTCTAAGTGAAACTTAAGTATCTATCCATTGCCAGTTTATACAGTTTCCACAGCTTTTGTGGTCATAGAGAGGAATGGCTTTGAGGGTGTTCTTGCAGTCTGAAATTGGATATTTTGCAAACTGATTATGTAGCAGAAGTCCTTGAGGGTAACAGGTGGTGTCCTCTGCTTTTTTTCTCCTCCCCCCAGGTACCTTCATTCAAATAACATAGTTGTTGTACCTGAAGGTAAGTAATCTACCAGCTCACAATAAGTGGCAGGAATCATAAAATATTAATTTTTCTTTTTTGAAGAGGCCTATTTTTCCTTTATTTTCCCATAAAACGTTAAAGATTTCCATACAAAATATACCAGTGTAGCTCTTAGTTGCTAATATCCTTGTTTATGCTATGTTAAATTCTTTTAATGAATTATCAAATGCATCTAAATGCTATTTGCCTCAGTTCTAATGGCAGAAAGTCAAAAGGCTAAATGGCACTCCTCTACAGAAATAAAAATCCAGAGTGTCGTCTGCTTTCAGCCAGCTCCCACACAGAATGGTCTGCTGGTTTAGATCATGACAGATTTGAAACCTAAAGTATAAAGAACTTGTAGTAGTTTCTCTTCCTTGCCTTAATTGTAGAGTTACGTGCCTAACTTCAGGAAAGTAGTTTAAACTCTTTCTGAATACATAAAGCGGATAGACTCAAAGCAAAGGAATGGAAAAAGTGATTTCAGAGCAGAATCGTCTGAGACGAATCTAGAAATGGGAGTGTTCTGTACATCACTTTTTTTTTTTCCCCTCCCTGTCTCACTGCCAGCAGAACTGTGTGTTAGATAGATAAGCGTTTCCACAAACTATGTCATTCAGTTGTGAGACCGGCTTTAATACATCAAAATCTGCTCAGACATAGGTGTTAGGTACTGTGGCTTTTTATCCTCTCATAGTCCTATTAAGATTTTAACATTACTGTTGGGTCACATTCATGTTTTAATCTGTTCTCTCACAAGCCATTGGCTCCCTCGTTAAACTGCAGTTTCTGGACCTAAGTGATAATGCCCTCGAAATTGTGTGTCCAGAGATTGGCCGCCTGAGATCTTTACGTCATCTTCGCTTGGCTAACAACCAGCTGAAATATTTACCTGCAGGTAAGTACAAATGCGTAAGGGATTATTGCAATGACAAACTCCATTTGAACTTAATTTGCATAGCGATCTGCTCCAAGTTTATTAGTATCTTACTGTTGAAGCATGGTACAACTTGCATTTAAAGACTAGGCAGGGATTGCCATTGTATGTATGCTAAATATACTCTGTAGTTAGAAAAAAGCCATGCTGTATGTACTTAAAGAAAAGTCCTGGAAAATGCTTCGGAAGTGGGGAAAAAAATGTATCTATTTAACAGTCTTTGCCATTTTATCAAGAAAATATTGAACATCCCTGAGAAGAAGCAAAATGACAGTGACAACTGTCATTACGATAAAACATTGTTTTGTGCAATTTTCCAGGATTCCAGTCTGTCCTTCCTTGCTTTTCACTCAACAGCCCCGTTCTTGTATTTTCTAAAAAGACACATGTCTAGCAGGTTTGCCTGTGGCAATTTTACCTCACTATGACAGTAAATAACAAATGTATGTCTTGCTAGTTTATAATAAAAAGGCAAAATTTATTCAAAGTAAATGTGACACAAAGTCAGAAAAAGTTGACCATAGGCAGATTTTGCTTGAATATTTTTTTGCCTTCTAAGTACTTTGATAAGCAGACGTAAGTGATTATTCTTCTTCCATTGCCCTTAGATCTTTCCAGATAAAACAATAATAAAAACTAAAAATCACCATTGTTTTTTTTTAAATCTTTCTCTGGCATATTTGCATTTTCTGATCTGCAGAGATGATAAAAATCCAAGACCAGCATTTCAAAAAACTGGTCTAACTTAATCTATGAGGATTAGCTCTTGGCTCTAATTTTAACTAACTTCTCAATGTGGCATTCGTGTGTTTGTAAATTCACATTACTTATTCTCAAGAAATATGTTGCAATTGCTCCTTGAAGTTTTGGGTGCAGAAATCTAGCTGTCCTTTCCTTGTACTTTTCTAGGCATAATAAGCTTAATAAGAATAAGTCAAAGGATGATTATGATTAGAAAGAAAAAAATTTATATGACTATGTAAATGCTCTGGAATGAAATTAGATAAACCAGTTAAACATTATGACCCAAGGCCAATAAAATTTCCATCAATTTTCAGATGTCCTACATTCAAAAGAAAGGAATGACTTGAGTGTGCTTTATGTTCCTCAAAGATAATTTACCTTATAGTGCTGTACCATGAAAGAAAGACTTGTTCAAAGAAAAAGTGACACATTTTCTGCAAAACTTCACACGTTAACTTAAAAAGGTTCCAAAAAAGACTTTCAAACGGATAATTTACATTACTGAAGAGCTGATTTCGAGTCTACCACATTTGATTAGGAACCGGTATCAGCTGCATAGGCACGCTGCATTTAATTTCTCCTGAATTTTACTAAATTTGGTACTGAGCATTGTCCCGAAGTGTGTTTAGTTTTGTGTGCGTGAAAATTTTGCATGCTTAGAATAATGCTACTGTTGCCTACTCTTAAACTGGAGAATCCAGTGGTGTCTGGTCTTCCTGTTTTTGCTGGTAGTGTACCATCAGTTTATACATATGCCATTACTGCTATCATTACTAATCCTCTCTGTTCGGATCCTGTCACTATCAAGATGACTGGATGTCATACAGCTTGAGTGTTATCAGTCCGAGCAAGATTAATCTTTCACTTACATGGGAGAGTTTACCCACTGGAGAGTTAATCTACTGCATTAAATGTTTCCTAAACATAACACTTCCTGAAGCAGGCTTCCAAGCATATTTTCATATTTTTCTTTGTAGAATTGTGAAGATCTCAAAGATGGCTTTATAACAAAACCTTTGAGTTTGAAAATAACTAAATTGAAAAAAATAGAGCAAAATAGTAAGTTTTGATAAATTGTTTTAGCCTTAGTTATATTGGTAGCATGAATCATCGTAATAGCATTAAAGAGCATTCTGTCAGGAAAGCTAGGAAAGTTAATAAAATGAACTAGGATGAGATGTGATTTCACTGCAGAACATCATTTTACTCTATGTTAACTGCTTTCTTTACAACAGCTACTGCATTGCAATGCATTGTTAGGGAAAGAAAGCTCTTAATTTATAGTAAGTAACCATTTAAGATATAATTCAGCTTCTAGTACTTCTGCAGAACTTAAAGATCTGCATTAAAAAATAACTTTCAGGTATAGGTGGTGGTCATTTATGGAAGTAACTTTTCAAAACTCATGACCATCATTTTCTTCCAGACTTAGTCCTGCACATATCACACAGTGAACTGTTTATCACAACAAAGGGTCCAGTTAAGAAAAGCTGATCAGTATTCACCTGGTGTAACCAGATAGGCCAACTTGCAGCATAATGATGTCATCACACCAAAAGCTTACCTTAGAGTGGTTGCCCTGTCATTCCTCTTGTCTCTCCCTTCCCAGTGTCTGATGTTATAAGTACCTTCAGTTTTTGTTGAAACTACATGGATATCTAGGAGGATACTCTTAGTAATATCCTTAATCAATTGCTGAAAAATCTCTTGATTACAACTGCAGAACAGTTGGATGGTAAATGTTTGCCATTGAGCATCTGAACACCCACAGTTTTCTATTGAATTTTATATTTTAAGAATGATTCTCTGTTGTGTCTTCCTTAATTGTGATTAAGAACTGAAAGAAACAAAGCAGTTAATAGCATATGTTGATTCATTATCCATTTTTAATGTTTTTGTTCCACAGTTGTCCTCTTAACATTCATTTTTAGTATTTAAGATTTGCCTTATAGAAATCTAGCATAATTCTAATTTTAAAACAATTTAAATAGTATGGATAATGAAGCCCTAAAAAGATTTATGTCTTCATTCTGACTGTAGACATTCTTCAGACTCTAATAAAGGTTGAGCCTATGCTGCGGTTTATCTTCAATGTGGTGGGCAAGAGTTTAGTCTCTAAGTACCTGTTTTCATAGAGCTTGGGAGATTTTAATAATGAAGACCTCTTTTTTTCTTTTCTCTGGTTTGGTCATGATTGTCCCAACTAGTTTTACAAAGTTAACTTTAATAGTGGAGGTGGGGGAGAATGATGAAAATACATGCAGACAGCAAGAATACATAAGCCGTAGTTTCCTGAAGAGATCAGGCAATGCAGGACTGATGAGGAGGGAAAAGGGCATTTGGTGAAGCATGGAATTTGTGCTCCTTAAAGATTAGAAAACACTTTCTATGTCGTGGTACTCTGGTAGCGTAAATGATAATCCTACCTTTGTGCTTAGCAAACGCTACCAAATCTGCATCACCCATGGATAAGATCATGTACTTTGGCCTCAAGGCACTTTGTTTAATTGTGCAGTACCACTGAAACAATGGTACTTCCATCATGCATCATTAAATTTTTGTGAGAATTGCTGAAAGATGACTAAGCTAAACTTGATGAGAAGCAAAGGGAAAAATTTGTCTAGAATAAGCATGTTGAAATTGAAATATAATATAAAATGGCTGGAAGAAAATGTTTTGTGAAACTCTCTTGAAATCATGTTTTGAATATATTTTGGGTAAGGTTAATAAGCGGACCGGCTTCTGCCTAATGCAACGTCATCAGCATCTACATTCTATGGTAATCAGAACCTCTAACTGAGAGACTCTGTCTTTGAGAGGAGAGCAGATGAGTAAGAACAGGAGATTTAATATAAAGTTCTCTTGAGCACACTTTTTGATTGAAATGCGCAACATTTTTTTTTGTCCTGCAAACTGTAAATCTTGTAGCTTCTCTCTGTAACAATTTCTTCGTTCTTTTGTTTGGCTCTGGTACATGTAATTCTTGAACATGAAGTAAATTTTTGTGACGTTTTCTACTATTTAACTGTAGCACTTAAATAATCTAAATTCTTGAGGGCCATTTGGAATTGTTGTAACGCCAGAGATCTTACTTGAAAAAAATCTTAGAATTGCAGAATAAACAAAAGTTGATTAATATTTCATAGTATTATATTAGTTCATGTATAAGCTTGACTTACAGAGTTGACATTATGTTTTCATAGTAGCTTAACTTTATTTTTCAGAGATTTCTCTTTATTCAGAGAATTTGTCTCATTTTAATTTAGAATTGTAGAGTTAGTCCTATGTGAATGTGCTGTCAGAAGTAAATTTTCTGAATCTTCTCACCTATGAATGACTAATTAGAATGTTCCAGTTTGTTTCTGATGTTTATAATGCATATGATATTTCAACTCCTTTCATTCTTGAGAAATTGTATTTATTTTCTCTTTGTGTAAGAATTATTGCATCATTTGCAAAAAAAAAAAAAAAATACAAAATAATCCAGTGAGATGTACTGGAAAATTATTCTTCAGGAGTCCCAGAGCCAAGGTTATCTCTCAGTTTTGCTGTTTTACCATTTAGATTTGATTTGACTTTAGTCTTGTAAACTTTTGATGTGAAGTAATGGCTGTTCAAGTTTACACTTTGGTCTTGTAGTTACTGAATGCACTTTGGACAGCAGATGACTTAAAAGAGGGTGGGTTATACTCAGATGGACTTAGGTTTCATATTTGACAAGGATTTGATTTTTTTATTGCACATTACTTGAGAAATACTTCTCCTTAGAAATGGCAAGTTGTAGCATCTTGTTCTAAGATTTAATTAAAAATGAGGTTATGTTTACTCAGCACATGTTGGAGTTAATTATAGATTTACTAAAATGAAAAGCTTAATGTTTTGCCAAGTCAAGAGCAAAAGCTAAGTAATTAAACAAAGAATAGGGTATGGTTTATGATCCCAGCCCATCTTTTGGCAAAGTTCTCTTTAAGAAGGGAAGAAACCCTCTATCAGCAGTTGCATTTAGATGGGCTAGACCAAGTTTCCCTTTGTGTTTGTTGTCACGGAACTTTCAAAATGAAGAGTTGAGTGCATTGATCAGGCAAAAAGAAATGAAATGCAGTCAAATAATACCAAACTTCATGTAAACTGTGCAATGCTATTTCTTTAATCTGTAAAGTGAGAGCACGGGTGACTGGGGAGCACCTAGTCAACACCCAGCAGTTGGTGTTGATGAACGGGGGTACAGATCTCTGCAGGAGTCAAAGATAGGTTTAGCAAATGCCCTTTCTTCCCCATATAAGGCAACGTGTGGCTTCCATTTCAAATTGGCATTTCTGCATTGTCTCTTGAGACTTCTGCATATTGCATCCACTTGTTGCCGTTTTGCTTCGTTTAGGCAGAATCTGAAGGAAAATGTATTCATCTGCCTTTGGTATTTTTAAAGTGCAAACTCAATGATATTTAGAGGAGGTTAATAGCATATATGCTCTTCATCTCAGTTTTGTTCAATTCCTTTTCCTTTTTAAGGCAAATTGTTTTAGAAATATAGTCAGTTTAAGCCTCATTAAAATACATTTGTAGGCTTATAAAACTTCATCTTCAAAGCATTTGAGAAAGATCCTGTGAAACTGATAAGGGAGTGTTATCCTCGTTTTACAGAATGGAAAAAAGTGTTTTTAACAGAAGCGATTTGCTCCAGGCCACAGCAGGAGTCAGTGTTAGCCAGAAATAGAACTTGGGTGTTCCCATTCCATTTGTTAAGACCACACCTTTTTGAGGTTGATCATATTTAATATTGGGGAGGATTGAGTCTTTCCACCCGTTATTAAGAAATTAATAATTATCTCTCCATAATTAATAACCCTCTAAGTTAATAGGAAATTAATAGTGGTAAGTTCAGTGAGGTTTTGTAACTGAAACAGCTTGTGCTTCCAGAAGGCTGGAAGAGCTCATGAAGATGAATTTTGAAAAATGTAACTTATAGATAAATAGTAGATCATTTATTTTCTCTTGCATTGGTAACTTCAGTGGTAATGACAAGAAGGGTTCAATCATTACTAAAATTATAAACCAAACTATAATTGGTGATTACTGCTTTGTCTATTTATAAAGTAAACCTTGGAATGTTAATTGATTATTGCTAAGTCTGTTTTGCTTAGGAATTTGCTTTGCTAATTGGGGGCAAGAGAAACTTCGAGACATGAAAACTGAATATTCATTTCTCTCACTTTTTTTAAAGTCTCTATAAAATACAGTTTCTGTATTTACTATTCATGCCAGTATTTACTTGTAAAGACTTCTTGAATACCCAACTTAGTAATTCTGAATAGAGCTCGATATAGGGTATTTCAGTAAATCTTAATTAAAGGCATATAAACACGACTTCTTCCCTGCCTCCTTTTCACAGTAGATTTCCACTGATCATGGCTACAGCATGCCAATAATTCTATTCTTATTCTAGACCCTGGCATTAAAATATGTAGTTCTAACTCATTTTTTAAACTTGT
The DNA here is from genome assembly GCF_964199755.1 of Larus michahellis. Classification (NCBI taxonomy): domain Eukaryota; kingdom Metazoa; phylum Chordata; class Aves; order Charadriiformes; family Laridae; genus Larus; species Larus michahellis. The sequence goes on along the minus strand of NC_133904.1, from coordinate 4,641,523 downwards.
TTTCTGTGTTTTGATTTAGAGACTTCAAAATGGGGAAGGATACATTTGGTGCTCCCCTTTTCCCCTCCTATATTTTCCTTCTGTTTTTATTACCGTCTCTGATTAGGGTAGATTGCTTTGATACTTAGTAAAGTTCAAATTTCTTAAATAATGATTGTAACTTTAAAAGCAAAGGCACAGACTGATGCAGACCATATTCTTTTTTCAGAGTTGGCATAACCTTAGTCCACTCTGCTTTCCTAATTTAGTAACATGTATAAAAATATGTACGACGGGACAGGTTTGGTACGCCAGGCACCCATCCAGGAGTGTGGTGTTTTTAAGTAAATGGACTTGTGGGGATTTGAGGAAAACATAGATTAGGTTACATGAGCTTTGCACTCTATAAGTATGTGACTGTTTAAAGGAGCATGGACTCCTAAATAAAAATATCTTTTCATTATTATCATAATACATTGTTTTCCTTGAAGTAGGTTGATGCCTCATTATTAAAAATAAGTTTTTCTTTGCACAGATCTATAAAATATACGCTCTGTTTAATAATTCATTTCTAGATTCAGTTTACTGTATAAAACCCAGAGTCAGCATACCAAGGTTTACATTAGCTCTTAGGTTCAACAAAAACAAATATTATTTTTTTACCTAAATAGATGCAAAACTTACACCTGTTACTGTATTGGGGTTTTTAGATTAGTAAGACTTCAGTAATTAGGCTGTATTAATGTAGAAGCACAATAAAAATACCTAATAGTATCTTTAAGACATTCTTTGGATTTCCAAGAGGAAAAGATTTTTACATGTTTTGATCTTGAATAAACTCCAACACAGCCCTTTCCTGACAGCCTATAAGGACTGAAATTTTTTTATGAGAAAAATTTCCCCTAGGAAATTATATCATAGTCATCTCTGAAGACTTAGGAACAAAATGGCAACATGGATGGTCACTGATTGTCGTTGGAGTTTGTGACCTAAATAGAGGTGACCAGAGCACAGGGTAGTATATTGTACAAGTGCTGTTCGTTACAGATGAGCTTTTGTGCACGTCCAAACACAGTGGTACCTATTTAATTAAAGGATGTTGGTTGTGTGAGATTTTATAACAGAGTCTGCCTTGCTCAAGCATTTGGTTTGGGTTAAATTCTCAGGAGGACTACTGGTACTTCAGAGTGCTTTAAATTTATGGGGAGAGAAGTGAAGACAGAGAATAAAAAAATTCCATTAAATTCCTGGAAATTTTCATTAACTGAAGTTTTTCCTGTATACCCTCACCTGTATAGTGTGTCAGAATGAGTCATCTGTGTACACAGAGCTGCTCACTATTCTCTATTTGCTTGTCCCTTCTTACAGTTATTTTTTTCCACTTCCCCCCCCTTGTTGAGGGGCTTTTAAAAGCTTCTTTGTTAGTATCATACAACATATTTTAGTATACAACACGTTCATAATTTCACTGGATGCTGCTGGCAAAAATTAGTAGTATAAACATATAGTCAGAAAAATTCTAGAGCTATATTTTAAGCCTAAAATGTTGTTCTAATGTATGCTTTTGTTCCAGATAGGCTTCTATTGGGCATACTGGAACTGAAATATTTCCAGTAACTGTAGCAGAAATGACGTTAAGAAACAAAAAAAGCCAACAAAACTATCTCTTTCAACAATGGCTTGCGGTATTTCTCATTATGGTGTTGCACAGCAGGTTCTCAAAAATGCATGTGCTAAGTATGTATGTGTTGTAATTCATTAATCTGAAAACTAATAGGAAACAGCTGGAAGAAGCCATCAATGTCTTTCATTGTAACATTTAAATTACATATTCAAATATTGCTTTTGTGTACTAGGCTTACTGGACTAGAAAATTCCATCTTAGAATTTGCTATTCTAATGTAGCACAATCACTGGAAAAAGTATTTGGAAATTAAGCTTTCCTAATGAGCATATTTTTAGTTAAAAAAAGAAATTGTGATATGGCTCAATGCATCATACTTCCAAGTACCTACAATTTTATAAAACCTAGATCTTAAAATGACTTCTGTGGTCATTACGTATGTGGAAAGGTGATCAGGGACAAACTGAAACTGGCATTGAGGTTTCATGTCAATAAATTGAAAGCTAAAATCCTATTGAAGCAAAAGCCTAATGACCAAATGTTTGAGTTTTCTAATATTACTTTTAAAACATACAAAAGTTGTTCAGAATTGTAACATAACTTCACCAATTTAATATTATTTTTTTTCTTTCTTACGTATTTTAGCAAGAGGATAATGATACTGGATCAGTCCCACTTTTTGTTAGGTCCCTACTTTGGTTTTGGTGATGCTTTAATTTGAAAAGTCTCTGCCTGGCTGGTGCTTGACTGTATTTAAAATATGAACAGTGTGCTCATGTGATTACTGAGTTCATTAATAAGTCCAAGAGTGTCTGATAGTAGGGCACTGTACATTAGTGTTTCAGACCATGTTAATTTCATTTGAATTCCTCACATGATCTGGGCAGAGATTGACCTGTAATGGTTCCCTTTTTATCTGATAATTCCTACTGGCCACAGAATCTTAGTGAAAGTTATGGTGGCATCACATGTCTGGAAGGAGACATCTCTCAGAATGACGCCATGTGAGTTCTAATCACTAAAATGCTTTCTTATTACATTGTAGAACGAAGGTGATTTTAGAGGGTAAGACTCTGTCAGTGCAAGGCTACCTGTGACCTGCTGTTGCCCAATTTCTTCTTGTCAATTTTGATTTCCTCTGAAGCATCAAAATCCCAGATACCTATATTTTTAGACCTTTGATACTAGTTTCTGAGAAGGAACCAATGTTGCCATTTGTTCTGTACTTTTCCATGTGAGATCCTTGTGAAAGTTACCATTCATCAGACTTGCAGAATCTGGCCCCACCAGCCCCGTACTTCCTCCCCGTCCTGTTCCTTTCCTTCTCTGAAAAGGAGTTAGTAAGAAACCTGGTGAGGTGTAGGTGAAATCAGGACGGGGGAGAGAAAAGCCAACCTAATTATTACCAGTGGTGCTCTCAAGCCTGTTGTGCTTCTGGCTTTGCAGTACTCCGCTTGTGAAAATGAAAATCTTTGCAGGAACACGTATATTTTCTAAGCTCTGGGCCATGGGCTTTCCCCCTTGTAGCTGTCCCCCTCAAGGGCTTTTAGGTAGGAGATAAAGGCGTTGTGCCAAGATAAAGGAGTTTGAGCGCTGCGTCTAATGTTGAGGTACTTGGACGATTTGTGCATTCCTCAGAGTATGGGAGCAGATTTAACTGGATTCTCTATTGTTAAGAGATTTGGTACTGCCTCTTGAATCCTGGCTCGTGCTTCTGTTCAGCAGTCATTGATTTCTCAAGTCACTGTAAGCCTTATTTCTCCAGGGGTTTTCCTCTTCTCTGTGGAGGGTGGACAGGAACTTTGAAGATGTTGAGAGAGCTTTAAGTAATCATGACAAGCATTCATCTGAAGCTTAAAACTTTATGGAGATATTAGAGATCTTAAATATAACTGTAGAAGCATGGGAGTTACGTTGCATGTTCTTACGCCTTTTTATTAAATAAGTCTGAAGTACAACTCATTTCAATACATTTCATTAAACATAAAATTGCATAATATTTTCTAGTAAACTCTATTTGAGATTTCTCAGTAAATTGTTAAAATAGAGATTTTTTAAAAAAAATTATTTTTTTGTCTCACATATCCAAGTAACTTCCAAAATTTGCTTTAAAAAGTCAGCCAGTCACATGGCATATGCAAAATATTAAATGAAAAGGAAATACTGATTTCACTACTAGAGTGAGAAAAGGTCTTTAGACAATAATGAAATCAGCAATAGGGCAGCATGGAAACACTACTACCATGTACAATAATTCATACAGTAATGTACCAAGTAGTCTTTCAAACATCTGACAGAAGAAACGACAACCTGAATTTTCTAGGGTATATGAGAACAGAGCCCTGATGGAATTAATCTACCCCGCTCTACTCTCCACTCCTGCAATCATTAGAGCTGCCACTTGGGAGCTGAGGGCTTCTGAAAGAATGTCTCTTGACCTTTGAATATGCTCCCAATGACATGCTGAGCCGGAGGCCACAAGACAAAAGTGGGAAGTTTATGCAGCAATATATAACTTTAAAGAACATTAAGTTGTCATTGCTGCTTTGATCAGTGATAGAGTATACTTTGATAAAACTCAGATAAAGGGCTTCAGGCTGTAGCATCAAAACAATGCATTCTGTTCCTTTTAGTTTGAAAAATTTATTTCTACAGTCTGTTTTTAAGAAGTGGAATGTGCTTGTGAGAACTGATTAGACCTGGCACACAGACCTAAATAATGAAGGTCAAATAGAATTATTTGGTTTTTATGTTTGATTTTTTGAAAACTTGGGTTTGAGATTTATGTAGAGGATTCTTTGTGACACAGTTATATACCACAGAAGAAAACAACTCTGGAAGTGGCCACAGTTGTGTTTGAATTCAGTAATTATTCCATTTGTGATGTTTGTTCTGTGTGAGCTTATTGACTGCATAGCAGAGGGAAGGAAGGAGGAGTGGAGGGTCCTTGGTTAGTTTTGGTCGGTCTTATTCCTGTGGAGTTGAATCTGAGATTTAGAAAAGCAGACTACCATGAATTTAATTTTGTAGGTATGTAATTCTGTGTTGTAGCCTTGCTCCAAGTGTTTGAAAGTGTTAGTTATATAAATGTATCTGAAAAGCCATAAAGACTATAAAACCTAACATTCCTAGTTGCTTTAATTTTATGTATTACTTGAGTGGGCTCTAAAGCTCTACAGATCATTACTCTGTTCATAACCCTAGCAAATCCCCTCCCGCCCTCCAGATTCTTGTTGGCATCTCTGATAAAGGCAGGATGCTTCACTGCTTGTCTGGTTGATTTGCTGTACAACTGTCTTCAGTACTGTTGAATATGAATGTAATCACTGTTGTATTTATTACAATAGAATGCTTGGATCTATGTTAAGATATTGGGGGGAGTGTTGTTTGCTTTTGTACTTTAGAAAGGAATCTTTAGTATTTTTCAACTTTATTCTTACATAAGAAAAAATGACATGAAAATAAAATTCACGTAAGTTACTGAAACTTCTTCCAGGGTGTCATTCCCCTCCTTTTGGAGCTTCTTCCCTCAACATGCTGAATCCTCTACTGAGAGCACAGCAAAGCCTCCTCTTTGGAATTTGATACGAGGGTTTTTCCATGATATGGCTGGCAACAGTCATGTTCTGAGCAACATTGCTTGGGGCTGTCATGAGGCGGATTCTCCTTCTTGCGCAATGCATGTATTGGCTTGTCTTTACTTTATGCGAGGAACAATATGGGACTTCTAGTAAGTCTCTTCCCTTTGACTGTCTGTTCTTATAAAAATCATCACTTATTATTGAGAGTTAACATATTCTGAGAAACTAAACTGAAGTGGTCATATTGTGCCTAATGTCAGTCTGGCTTCCTAAGTGAAGGAAGGAATTTTAGAAAAAGTTGGTTTGTAACTCATCTGTCAGCACTGAACTCTTCAGCTGATGTTTCTTATAGCAAAGATCTGACTTTACTGACTGCCGGTTCAAGGCACACGTGATATATATGAAACTTCTGAAACTTCAGAACAGATGCTCTGTAAAATACTTGTAAAAGTCTTTCTTTTTAGAACCGTTACCCAAAAGCAAAACTGAACTTAAAGGGGGTTTTAAGGTTCTAAGGGCCTCTCTCATAAACATTTGCCAATAGCTGTTCATATGGGTGAAGACAGATGTGTATTGACAAGGCTGAGACTGAACCTCTGAGATGGAGAGTTGGATGTATGCTGAGAAAGATGTGTTTCATATACAAATGGTGTTTGTGTTTCTGTAGTATGAAAACTTCTTTAATACAGACAATCTGTTCAATAGTGTTTAGTCAGGGTTTCAAAACACCTCAGCTTTGAACAGATATTAAACTGTGGGTCTTTTTTCTCTGAAAATTTTCATCAGTTTGTAAATGTGTGAAAAAGGAAATAGTAGTAGTAACTGCTTTGCAAATTCCAGGTTTACATTAGAAGCGCCTTACTGACTTCAGTATGCTGTACTGCCACTGCCAAAGAGCTCTAACTTTGTTTTGCTGCACTGACTTATTTCAGAGGAGGGTCCGAAGCAAAGACAAAGTAAGCCATACAAGCAAAATCAGCTTTTCAGGAGGATTATGTTCATGCTTACTGCCTTTACCGACATTGTTTTAAAATAAATAAGTAAATGGTGAAAACTGCAGTTCATTGTATCCTTCACCACTGTAAGGAGGTTGGTAAAAGTGAAACTGTGTGTATCTGCTATGACAGCACATGGCTGCAAACTTGTTCATGAAATTCAGTAGTTGTTAGTTCATAGACGCTATTCAGGTATTCAGTTTTTGGAAGAAAATTACCTGTGAACTAAACTGCTAAAATAATTTGCTACTCTTTTTTTCATGTAAAACCTCTTACTAATTTGAAATTTTTGAGACTCTTTTTTGTTGCATCAAAGTAACAATCGTGACAGGAAGAAATTAGGTCTGGATGCTTAGTTTTTGTAAATTTTAGGGTTGGATGTTAAAAGTTAACTTGTTTTCCTCTTAAACTCTTCAAGTCTTTATTATCTATGGATGTACTTTTGTCTCTTTGGTTCCCTTGTTTGTTTTTTTTCTTTCCATAAGCTCTCTGTAACTTATGTACAGTGATTAGCTATATTAACGGGTAGTTGATTTTACTTGTGCATTAAGCAAATGCAATTTACTAGTAGGTCTTGAGTGCTCAGGGAAGCTTGGAGAACAAAGTCATGCAGTCTTTGAAAGTGAACAAACACAAATTGTTAGTGCTGTGCAACAGAAGAATTTTAGAATGTGTTGATTTCCATTTTGACCTTGCTGGCCAAATATAATTTTATTTTATACATACCATTGTGAGAGAGTTAAAATACTACTTGTTATCGACATCCTTGCTTTTACTCAGCTGGTCTGTTAAATAAATTGAGGCAAAATAAAATGCATCATTTGCTGACACTAAATCTAAATGGAAAATGCCTTTAATGAGAACGTGTAAAAGAAGAGGTATTATGTGAGATTAACTTTCCTGTGGTTCATGTCACACATGCAGAGTTTGATACCTGTATTTCAGTTATCTTAATTTTATTGCAGTGGTATTTAAAATAAAGACCCGTGTTTAACTTAGCATTGTCCAAATCTGCATTAAATTGTCATGCTTTATGGAAGGCTTTGATACTGAGCAACTGCAAATACACTCCAGTTGGTAATTTTTAATGTTTGAGAGCTTTATGGACTAAGACTACTTATTTGTGTAGCTAAAGGAATGCAATTGAGAATGACTGAGTGGGGGGTTTAGAGTATAACTGCAAGCCTTACTTGTCTACTTTGTGCTGATTTGAAACACTAAACAGCAGTGTCTTCCACTGGTTAAGATACAGCTTGCAGTTGCTCTCAGCATTTTGAAAATTGGGACATTGCTAGTATTGTTTGAAGTCAGATACCATCTTTTTTGGTGATAATCTTAGTTAGAAACTGTTAGTATTTGGTCCATACCATTTTCTTAGTAGTAGCGGTATCATTATACTAGGTCCTGCCTACCCTTCTCAACTGGTGAATTAGCCATTCTGCTGTGTGGCCACACAGACACTGCTTGGGCAAGTGAGGAGGAGCAAAAGAAGCTCCTGTTACTGCTGCTAGAAAAGGGCATCTGAATCCATAGTTTACATTTGAGAAAGATGCACCTCTATTATAGTGGGAATATTTTCTATGAATGTTTAGCCAGTCCCTCCCCTGTAATTACTGCTGTAATTTGTAGTAACTTCCAGTGGCCTGGGAGAGCTATTATTTTCATAAGACTCAGCGAAGACAATCCCATCCATTAGCATTCCTTTGAAAAACAAATACGGCCACTTCACTGCCATAAGTGTGGTGCCAAACTAAAGATCTTCCTTTTGATTCTTTTCCTTTCCCTCATCCCACTCAAATTTGTAGTTGCATTTTTTTTTGCTATGGAGTTTACCTTCAGGGAAGGGGGTTCTTTGGTATCTCCCAAGAGTAAGATAAGTGAGCATAACTTGGCTTGATGTAGCGTAATACTTTTCCACTCAAAGATGAAAATCGAACTTGGACCAATTGCTTTTCTTATGCATTTAGTTACTTCTTGGAGAGGAAGACAAAAAAAAGAACCCTGCTAACCTCAAGAAAAGGAAGAAAGATGTTTCTGTTTCCAGTTGGTTGGAAACAGTTGATAGCAACAGTCACAACAGATAGGTCTTTGCTTGGATTATTTAGACACTGGTGTGGTAACGGGTTAGGAGATACTAATCTTCGTTTGTCAGAGAAACCGGTCCTTGTGTTGATCTGAAGTTTTTTGTTTGAAGAAGAAAGGAAAAAGCTGTCCTAGAATTTATAGCCAGGGCTAGCCCTGTCTCTGTGGCTTCCTGAACTATCCTGAATCTCTCCTTAGGATACTCATTTTGTTTGCCTTAATTTTAGGCAATTACTGATTTGTTGTACTTAATCAAAGCAGGGTACTCAAGTAGCCATCTCTAGCTGCCTGACGTCTTGAGGTCAAATTATTAGCTCTTTATTTTATGCCAAAGTTTTTCTGGAAGACTTTCCCCCTGCCTTTCCACATAGTGATATTAGTGCACAGGGAACTGTAGATGATGTACAACAGTAAAGATGGTAAGACATAAACAAAAGAGAAACAGGTCTCATGCTTTATTCATGTCACATTTGTTTATGTTCATACCACCCAGGAACACCCAGAAAAAGGAAATCGGCTGCTCCTCAAAGGAAAGACAATAGCAAAAATACATCACTTCCTAAATAAGAGACTTTTCTGTAAGGTGCTAGCAGAATTTTTCATGCTACATACTTGACAAAGTACCATTCTTTCTCTTCACACTTCAATTTGGCTCCTCTATCCAAAATTTGGAATATCATTTAATAAAACCATAGAATAATACAAATGTATTAATTTCACATCTATTACTTATTTATGTAGCAAAAGTACCTTGCTGTGGGGCAGTAAAGTACTAGGTAGAGTACACTAGAACAAAATGAAAGGACAGGTTGTCTTCTAAAAAAAAAAACAAAACCCACAACCCCAAACTGACCAAACAAACAAAAAAACCAAAACCAAACTAAAAAAACAGCAAACCTGATCATTTCATGGCCTTGAGTTACCTTTTTGCATAAACAATTTTTTTCCCCTCCCTATCCTTATTGCCCTTTCACCCACCTTTTCCACTTCTCTCATGTATGTTAATTTCTGGTATTTTTATCATATGATTTGTTCTAACTGTTCTCACTGAGACCATCAAATTATGGAAGAAAATTGAATCCCAAACCTGCATTGAGGGGAAACATGGAGCACAACCTAATAACCACTCTGGATATGTGCTCTTTGTCTGGTGATTCAGTGCTGATGCTGAGGAAAGCAGAGTGATGGACATGTGAAACACAGAAGGCTGATGGTTTTGTTAATTGAAGCTTAATTATGGTAAAAGATGGGGAACCACTGACCTTTAGAAGAGTTTGACTTAATGAGACCCTCTTGCCTGATGTCTCTTTTCAGCCACTTTCAGCTGAACCAAAATTATTGTTTAGCACGATTGGACTTTAGAAAGCCACTTTTCTCACCTTTGCTTGTGAATGATGGTACAAAATAAATAAGGTTTGGTACTAAATTTGTGTGTGACATTTAGCAAGGTTAAGGAAAAAATGGTTCTATTTGTGTATGTTCAGCAGAAGTATGTATTTTTCAGGTGGTTTTGGGTTTTGTCTGCTGCTTAAAGGTTTTGGAGAAGAGTCAGTATAGTCCATGGCTGAAGTAGGTGTAACTGAGAATTGGGAACATCTCAGTGTGAATGACTATGTTCATTCACAAAGACAATCCTGCCCCAGAAGATCTTTTTCCCCTGTTCTTTCCAGCCAGGATATCTGAAACGCAGCCATGAGTATTGCTTTAAAAGTAATAGATTCGAGTATTATCAGCTTGTATAGAGGCTTTTTTCCATAGAATTTGGTTTGAACTCATATTCAGCACCTTATTTAAAAACAGGTTATTCATAAAATAGTTGCTACAGTATCACAATATCTCTTCCAGTCCCTCTTCTTTTTTTTTTGCTTTAAGTATTGAGCAAATATTAGCCTACATGGGAAAAATACAAGGAAAAAAATAATCTTCAGTTCTCTTAGGCTTGAGAAACAGAATATTTTTTTAAGCTCTCTCACTAACAATGCAGTAACAGATCTGCATACAGCCGTGTCAAAATGTAAATGTGATACAGTTTGCCTCCCCCTTTTTGTCCTTTAATGATGGCAATTTTCAGTTACGGTCAAACTTCCTTGTTTGAAGATGGCACAGGTCTATCATAAGTGCCAATTTGTGCTAGAAAATATAATTTTTATAGGCTATGAAATGTGAGCTGCATGGTAGGACAGTAAATGTAATGTAATATATAATAGGCTATTTAATTTGTTTCAACCATCTTAAAATCTATTTAAGTCCTTCTGAGACATCCCAGAGCAGATCTAAAGGAGATCTTTTCCATCAAGTTCTTAGTGATTTAAACTTATATTTCCTGTCCATTACAGTTTGAAACTGATAATAGTATCACAATTCATTCACAGGCATATACAGAGACTTGCATTTTTTTTTCCTAACGGGACAGGTAATAAGCTTTTTAAGTATGAAAGACTTCAGACACCTTTTACTCACCATCACATGTTTTTACAGGTCTAATAGGAAAATGCATCTTGTACTCAGGTTCATGGAAGTCGATTAAAACGTTATTTCAAGGGTGAAGTATGGTAGACACTTCTAGTGGCTACCTTCTGTTCCTTTCCTGAAGCAACTTCTTTTTAGACCCCAGGATAGAGGGGGATCGCTGGGTGCTTGAAGTCCAGTGCTTCAAAATTGCAGCCAGTCATCGCAGTGCTTGATTCTGTAAGGATTTGTAAGAATATGTCCCTCTGAGTACCAAAGCTGGAAAGCACTACTCCATTGTATGTAGCAAAGATTTTTAGTAGAGTGCTGCAGCCTTGGAACAGTGACAACGTGCTGCTGGCATAGCGGAGTGGGTGGCAGGCAAGAGAGGATCACTTCTGTGTCCCTCTGGTGGCAGGGTGGCATATGTAAATATTTGTGTGATAATAGCAAGATCATCGTTATTGCCTACAATACAAAGGTGTATTAACATACTTTCTTGCTCCTAATACAGTGATGGCTATATCTAGAAGTTAATTATTTTCACTGGTGGCTCATTATCCTTAGGTGGTGAACCTGTACAGCCAGACCTCCTCTTCCTTCATTGTTTCAAGCAGAGGCCTGACTCGCAGCACCTTCTTATCATGCTTATTTTCTGTTATTTTTCATTCTATCTCAATCACTTTAATCTAAATGTTCTTGCTCTTCTTCCTGTATGATAATTAGGTTCTCTATCATATCAGCAGTACTTGAAATGCTTGTGTCAACAGCAAACCAAAACCTAGTATTTTTTTTAACCAAAGTAGAAAATGGAAATTCTAAACAAAGTAGACCCTTGAGGAGCACCACCACTAGTAATGTTGTCTCCATCCCAGTAATTTACCATGAGATGTCGTACTCATGTGTTATCGTTGACCAAGAAATTTCCTCAAAGACAGACAAGCCAGTATAACATGATTTACATTTGGAAAGATCTGGGTTGCATTTTCAGTCTGCTTCCTGTTGACGCTCCCGTCATTGGTTACCCTTGGTTGCTCTTCCCCTTAGAACAATTGTTCTAAGATACCGAAGAGTGCCGAGTTGATGTTAAGAGGGCTTTTTTGAGCACAGGTTCTACATTTCTTGTCCAGCCCTAGGCTGCTATCCCAGAAAATGTCTTATTCATTGAGAATCCTCGTGCCTGAGCTTGCAATTTTGATATATAACCCATTTTTTCAGTATTCTGGGATGGAAATTTTTTAAGCAGCCTCATTTCATGGATGTGGTAATTTTCAGTGCTTTGTCCTTGTTCCCATGAGGTATTCTGTCTCTGTCCTCATACACAGCATTATCCTTACAGGAAAAAATGATGCAAAAAGCTAATTTAATATTTGGTCTGGCATCCTAATTTCTACCCCATTTTGACACCAGTTCTTCATTTCTTGTTCTTTATTTCTTGTTGAGAAACCTTTTGTTTGTCTGTGAGTTCCTATTTTCCTGGCCTCCTGGCAGTTTTAATTTAACTTCTGTGGCCTGACCTCTAAGTGCCAGCTCTCTTTGCTGATCAGTCCCTTTTTCCATTCCTTGTAGGTTCTCTGCTTTCTCTTAATATCCTGCTTTGAGGTGCATTCTCATGCAGGTAGGTCTGTAGCACTTTCCTGTCCCCTCTTTTCCTTTACTTGGATGGAAAGACTCAGATAGCGTTTGATTTAAAGTAAATCCATGCCGTCCATACACTCAGATCCAATTGTGTATGTGTTTCATATATCTTTGGATGAAATTTTGGGTTATGGCCCAACAGGGAAAGGTGGGATTGCTCTTCAAATGTAAAGAAAACTGTTATTTTTGAGTTATGCAGCTGGTGATGCCTGTACCCTCAGAAGGTTAAGGAAGTTTGAATTGCCTTTGGCAACTATTACATGTTGTATAGGCTGCTTACTTCCAGATGGTTTTTTTTCCTTCATGTAAAACCATGGAATTAATTTTAAAAACTGGCATTTAAACCACCTGAATCATAAATAGATTTTTTTCTTTTTTCCTGGTGCTAGGTATGTTTATACAAATGTAATCAGTTTTGCTAGAAGGTCAATAACTTTGGAAACTTCCTGAAATTCTTTCAAGATTTCACTTCCTTTTAAATCTGATGTTTCTTTTCTCTTTGTGTTGAGAGATAAACCTGTTTGGTGGTTTTTCTTTTGAAAACCCAAACGCGTAGGATGACAGTTCACTTGTCCCTTTCTCCAAGTGGCCGGGAAAGCTATTACCCTGAACGCAAAGGCTGCGTTTTGGAGCCACGGTAATCCATTCTGAATCTTCTAATTATCAAGGATGAAAAAGATTAATTAATTACTCAATTGCTAGCCATTTTAGAATACAGTCTGAAGTATTTATGTGTACGTCTGTGTCACTGAAACCACCTTTGGAAGGCTGTAGGCAGGACTCTGGGTATAAGCCTGTGTTTAAGTTTCTGTGAAGTATGGTAGTGCGTGGATTTACAGTCTGTCAGACACTTTATGTGTACTCCACCATGAACACGTTTGTACCATATGGCCAAGCCATGGAATTGCCCAGCTGTATGTGAAGGCAGTAATCCATGCAGATGGACACGGCTGAAATACTTGGGTCCAAGAACGGGCACAGGAACTTCATGTTTGGACTCAGGTCTCTCCACATTAAAGGTTTAGCAAAGCCACTGAGGATTTTTTTCTCTGGCTTCTCATATCAAAATGGGGCTCAGTGCTCTTCCATGCTGATTTTGATATCCTGGAGCTAATATAAATTTTAAATTATACATTTATGAATTTCATTTAAAAGTAATTGGAACTCCTCAATGTGGTTTAATGGTGATGTATAATGCTTGTCTCGCTTATCCTTGGAGGTGGGGGCGGGGCGGGGAAGAGATTTCTGAATAACAGTCCCTTCTTTGTCAGTTCTTTTTATTTGGGAATAGCTATCTTTTCTAGGTCTGCCTGAAATTTCCCCAGTCCATCTCATATATGCCCTAGTGCTTGATGAGGTGATAGCAAGAGAGAGATTTGTAAGGCTTTCGCTGTGTTTGTTAGCCAAGGCATCCTTCAGTATTTATGTTGCAAGATTTTTAAAGCATGGATAATAGTATTTAGTAAGTAAAAGCTTGAAAAAGTTATTAATGGACTGTTTATATTTTGTGTTATTCCTCTTTATTGTTTTCCTTTGCTTTAATGAGATTGAAAGCAATTTGGTGTCATTAGTAAAAGTCTGAGCATGTTCTTCAAAATGAGCTTTCAACACTATGATGGGGAGTCTGGGGGTTATACCTTTAATCTGATGGCACTTTAAGTTGTTTGGTTTACTTTTTAACTTCATCATGGGTTGGTGGGTGTTTCTGTAACATATGGCACTGTATGTTGAAAGTGGATGTTTACATCTGGTATGCATTGGAAGATTAAGGTAGAGAGGATGAAGTTTTGGGCAAGTATGTGTTTTTTGGATGAAGGATAAAGTGAGAATACTTTTATTTCCTCTTAGATTCGAAACATATCATTCTAGCAATGCCTTTGAAACTCTGCCAGCTTTGCCAACCGTAACATTTATGGGATTTTGGACCTAAACTGAATTAGAAAACTGTTTTTAGTGGCAGAGAAAAAGGTTAGTGCATGAAAATAGCTAGGCCTATTATTGACTGCATGTGGTCAGTGGTTTGGCTGAATGTAGGTGGCTCTTTTCCTGTCACTGTTTTCAAGCATATGGCTTTGTTTGTGATGAATATAAAACTCTTTAAAAATGAGTTCTACTGAAGTTCTTTTGCACAGTAGTCTTTTGCTATTTAGTAGTGATTATTTTGCTTTTGCCATTCATTTTCAATCTTGTAGTAAAAAAAACAAAATGCTTTTAAAACAAAGCTTATGATTCCGGTTGACATCGAAACTAAGAGGTTTGAAGAATGTGATCATCTGTGTATAGCAGCTGCTTCTGTCAGTAATATTTTATAAAAGAATGGATATACTATGTTGTTGATTCTTTATTGTAGCTAATGCTGGGTTTGTTTGCAGTGGGCAGAAACTCCTTTTAAATGTGCACATGCATTTTGTTTAATTAGTACTTTTGTGAGAATCTCTAATACTCAATTATAACTTCCCCTTTTTTCCTCTTCATGTTTTCAGTCGTGAAAGTACCATAGCAGTTTTCCCAAGGTCAGCTTCAGATTTGCCGTTTCTTTTTCCCATTGTGTAGAAGACAGCTTGAAATTAATGTAGTGTTTTTTCTTCTTTGGGTGTAGTACGCAAAGTGCTACCTCAGAACTCGGGGAATAGAGAATTTTCTAGCTCTTGCTGCAGAGAGAGCTTAAGGGCATAACAGGTTCTGTTCAGCTTTAACTTAAACAGTGTTACCCTATTTATATCTTTAAAAAAAAAAATGGGCGCTAGAGCTGTAAACTGTGCAGACTGTGGACTGTGTAGATTGTCTGGTGTTTTCAGTGTAGAAAATTCTAGTGAATCTTGTTTTAGCAGCTATCAGATGCAAGAGCTGGTTTCATTCAGCCAAGAGCAAAGTACATTTGGTGCTGCAAGATGCTGAGAACTGCAGTAAGAATTAGGGGCACCAAGCACTTCACGAGCTGGTTTCATTACTGTAAAGTATTTAAAAACAACGCAAAACTGTTTAGTGTTTCCCCATGTTTGGGGATAATAATTTATAGAATTATCCAATTTTTAGAGTAACTGTAAAAGCATAACTAAATAAACAATGAGATAACCTGTAGAGCTGCTTAATGGATCTGTTAGTCCTTAGAGAGGTGCATCTTTGTCCCACAGGCCAGACACAGGGAAAATCACTCTGTTGCACAAGTGAGGCTACCTGTGTGATCAGCTATTGCAGACTTTTAAGAATTTCTTTTATTACCTACATAAAAAAATCAGACAATACTATTTAAAACACAAAATGTACTTTAAAAATTCTTAAAATGTTAAAAAAGATGATCTCTAGAAGCTGTAATTATTGCAACTGTAGGTTAGAACTTACTGTAATACCTTCCTACAAAATAACTTACAGGTTATTAAGAAATTTCTTTTCTAATTTCAACTAGGTCTTTTGAATTGTATTATGAAGACAGAGCTGTTGTTCCTAAGCATGCTTGGTGAAAGACTGTCACTAAGCAAGAAGTGCTATGCATGTATTTGTAAGTCTCATTGCAAGAAAATCTTAAGTAAGGTGGATATAAGCCCTGCATCCTCAAAATTTAAAAAAAAAAAAAATAAATTTGAATTTGCATGAGTTTGGGGGTCATGCAAAACACCCTCAATAACAGCACACTATGTAATGTGTTTTGTTTTGGTTTTTTTTTTCTAGTTCTAATTTAGGACCAGGAAACTGCTAGATATTTTTGTCAGTAGTAATTGCTACAATTCAGGAATGCTCTATCTTGAGAGATCTCATATTTATATGTACTGCTTAACTGATAACTGTTCTTCATAAAAAAACATTTGAAATATAAAGATGATAGAGATTATTAGTATCAGTTCTGAACACAGATTGCTAGAGCAGTATCTTAGGAGAAAAACAGCACAGCTAACTGATGACCTTTGATTTATGTGAGGGGTGGGTTTTTTTGTGGTCTTGTTTGTGAATTATTAATGTTGTTACATTAATAATTCTCAATGCCTCCTGTTTGGATTGTAGAGGTTGGAGACCTGAGGGAGCTGCAGACGCTGGATATTTCAACCAATCGTTTGATAACGTTACCTGAAAGGCTGCATATGTGCCTTTCGCTGCAGTACTTGACTGCAGACCGAAACCACCTGTGGTATGTTCCCCGCCACCTGTGCCAACTACCAAGCCTCAATGAGCTCTCCATGGCTGGAAACCGCCTTGCATTTTTGCCACTTGGTGAGTCACCACCACCGTTGGGCTGGGGGGGTGGGTCAGAGAAGAGACAGGAAAACAAATTTTCCATCCCAAAAAGGAAAAAAACAACAACAAACACACACAAAACCAAGTGATTTTCTTTGGTGGTCGCTACAAACTCTGCTAATGGAGTTGTCATATTGTTGAAATTGTTAATAAACAAACAAAAAAAGCAGCTTAAGGTTTCATGTCTGTTTTAAAGCAATAGGTCAACTATCAAATTTGCTTTATTTTTAGCTAACTGAGGGGTAAAAAAGTTTAAATGATGTTGTATTTAAATATAGTACTATGTAATCTGAGTTCCACCACTTTGGGTAATGATCTGTTTCTGTTTGCTGGATCTGATGATTTAACTAAGATTCTTCAGCTACAGTTTAAAAATTGCTGTGGAATCCCGTTTACCCCTACATAAATTATTTTTCATCATTAGGAATGTCAGTACTGCATAATCTAGCAAAGGTTTAGTTTGTGCTGTATATTGGCATCCATCAGAACTTCCATGGTAGTAGCACAGGAGAGAATTTATCTGCCTTTCTCTCAATTCTTTCGAAGTCTGGAAGTGTCAGAGCAGGCCTTCGAGAGTAGGAGGTGCAGTCAGTGTGTGGTGGTTTGTTGTGGGAAGTAGTTGTGCTGTCAGTAAGCGCAGACTGTATATTCTGTTTGTGAAAAGCAAGTCCTCTTCCCTGCGTTTGCTGCTTTTTAGCCCTGCCATGGGCTGATCGCTGCTGAAATATAGACACACATGCAGATCTGTCATGTCATTTGCATAGCCATTAATAGTTTTTCTAGAATACGGAGTTTAGTGTTAATTAGGTGCAGATGAAGTTATGATAATCACATTGACAAGAAGCTGAAAATTGAGGTGGCTAAAAATGAGATAATAATTTCTAAATTAATTACATTTGTATAGGTTTAACTTAATTTTTTCAGTACTAGCAATTTAGTCTTTAAAGAAGTTTATGATCTTTCTGATTTTCTTAGCACCTTAGTTTGTATTACTGGAAAGTAAGTAGAAATAATGTCTCTACGCATAGTGTTTTGGTTATGTCCCAACATATGTCATTATATAAATTAGAAAATGAGTTCCAGGATGCATTGTCCAGATTCCATAGTACGAACTAAACTAAGCAAAGTAATTTCCTCTATTTTGGCAAATATTTCTAACTGCATTTCATGAGATAGGAAGTTGAATCTTTTTAATTTTGCAAAAATAAGATGCTGTTCGGTAAGATGAGATGTGAAATATTAAAGATTAAAAGTTTTTGCTACTTTTGCGCTAGTACCTGGATGAGCCATAGATCTGCTGAAGTGTTTTAAGTTCAAAAGGAGGAAATAAATCTCTAATATAATGACACACCTTCTTTTTTCTTTATTTTTAGACTCAAATTCAAAACATTCAAAAGGAACTTTTAAAATAACGGGAAACATCAAAGACTGTCAATTGACCTTGTTCAGTAGTTCTTAATAGTGACTCACTCGTGAACATTTGGAGATAATTTGCTATCTGTGGATATGAAACTGAATCATAAATCCTAGAGTTCAGAGGAAAGCAGCACAGTATAAATGTAAATGTTTAATCCTTCCTCTGAAGAATTAGAAGGCCTCAGAGTGGTCAAGATGTGATGAAATAAAGTAGAACAGAGAGTTAGTGCATTGAAAAGCAAAAAGATTAAATCTATCTTCTGTTGTATGAGAAAATATTTTTCTTGGAGTATTACTGAAGTTAAGGCATAATTGTAGCATTATTTCTGCTAGCTGCACATGTTGGCTATTTTTTCGGGTGTGTCTTCTTACATCCAACTTTACTAGTTAATGACTTTAAGTAACAGTGAAAGATACTGTAGAAATATCTACAAGTGATATTCAAGCAAGAATTGTCAGGTTTTTTTCAGTTAGGGAGTTGAGTTGAAAAGCAGATATTTTATTCATCTCCTGGCAGAATGGAGGTTGTTTTCTCTTTTTTATTAGACACATCCATGTTGGAAGAAATATGTTTAGAACATATTGCTTAATGCTTTTTAAAGTGTGATTTACTTTATTTCATATGGTGGTTGACATCTACTGTGCCAAGGAATCCATTCTTCCTCATCTAAGTTATGTCCCTTGCAGCTGCCAGTAGAGCCTCTTGTTAACTGTAATGGAAATCCGCATTTTCCTGTTCCTGGATCAATAGGTGTAAGGTTTATTCCAGCAGTAGCACAATACTTTCACAGCACTGCTGGACAGGTACTATGTAGGTTTTTCTGTCCTGTACATTCTTTGAAGTTTGTGGGCACATGCATCTAAAGAAAAAAAGTGAAACATTATTAATCAGTTTTACAAAATACAACAAAAATACCTGATCCCACTCTCTCACTTTCAGAACTGGTACATAAATAAGCATATGGGTAAACAATAATGAATTAGTCATTTGTTCTGCAGAATGCACTTAATTCTTGGATATGCCAATATTTAAAAAAAATTTTTTTTTTCAACTGTTGAATATACCAGTTTATATTCAAAGAAACAGCCTGTGTGGATCTGAGCCTTTGGGCCTTCCTAATAAATTTATTTTTTTTAAAAAACCCAAATTCTATGTGTAAGTTGAACTGGAAACGGCATCCTGGACAGTCCCAATATTGTCAGGGTAGCTTTCATGCTGCTCTGATAAATGATCTTAGGAATTCTGTTCTTGAATGGCAGATGGAACTACTGATCATTTTATATCAATCTACTTAAAATATAAATTATCCTTTGATAGAAATTTAACTTTAAAATTTTACCATTAGCAAATGCTCCAGTGCCTGAAAACAAATTCCACTGCAAGCAGAAATTTGAATCTGATGACATTGCAAAAATAAAAATGATTTATGTAATAAAGTACAAATACAATTAAAATAGGCCATAAATTCTCCAGTGTACTGGCAGTACAGGAGATGTTATGACAGCAAATATTCAGTGTTATATCACTTTTTATTGAGGGTTTATGTGCACTTTTTGTTTAGAAAATGGGTCTAGTAATTATCAGTGCACAGTAAACAAAGGTCTTATTCTACCTCAGTATATGCTGCTTTTGTGTCCTGTATGGTTAAAAGAGCATCAGTGCAGACACACAAGAGCTTTTGTTCCATCTTCAGCCATGTGGAATGCATATGGCAGGGCCCTGAGGTTAAAAAAAAAAAAAAAAAGAAAAAGGGAGAAAAAGAAAAAAAATAGAATTGGGGTTTGTTCAGGACTCATGGCATTTGGTCATTTCTGGGAGAAAGGTCTTTGATCTGGGAGCCTGGAAGGAGGAAAGTGGAAATGTTTTAGACACAGTACAGTGCTTGCAAAAGCCACATGAAAACCTTCTTTGTAGCTTTAGCCTTTTCAGAGATGGACAGCTTCCTTATTTTACAAAGTTCTTCAGAAGCATGTTTTTTAGAGAACTTTTAACAATATTTGTTGACTGATATAAGACATAAAAATTAATGTGGATGGAATACAAAGAGCTTTTGAAAGTGATGATTTATTTAAATTTAAACTTTATGGATAATGTTTGCAACTGGAAAAAATCTTTTGGGGACTAGAAGATGCTCGGTTATTTAATGCAAAGAAACTATATCAAAGGAACACTTATCGTTACAGGCTATTTGGCTTTGGGAATTGAATTTTTCCTACTGAGATATTTTGTCTAACATCCAAAAATTTGCTTTAATTACCTAGGAAATGCAGTCAACTCAGAACTTAGAATCTAAACATAGCATAAGATAAAGACAGAGGGAAGAGATGAGATGCAGCATAACTCCCCCCTCAATGCGTATGAAAAGAACAGCTTTAGGGCTTTTTTTGACTTGCCTGATTTTCAGTCCATTTGCATACATCTGTGTAGAAATGAGCAAGATGAGCCTCTTTTAAAAAATTTTCTTCCATTCTCTAAATTAATAAGTTAAACAGTAGCACATTCAAGCTACCCCAGCAACCCATAGTTTTATGCCGTTCTTAGTATAATTGGCTTCTGCAACATCAGGCGATATTCTCTAAGCGTGAGGTGTGCCACGCACATGCTATCTACTTTAAATTTTATTGGCTGATCCTTTCCCAGCCTTAAAATATCTTATGGTGTTATAGTGCCTCACTATTGCAATATTTTTATTCATTGTAAGATAACAATGTTTTTGTTTCATCTAAAAATATCCCAGAACTTTACTAAACTATTTTCAGCTCTGCAATACTGAGCCAAAATAAATCATCTTTTTGAGGTGTTAGCTCATAACGATGCACAGCAGCATCTCACAGCAGTGCCCATCAGTCAGCAGAGATATTTGTACTTGCTTCTTGGGGCAGGACAGTTGATGGATGCAGCAGATAGCTCTGTGAACTAGAATGTCTTTGGGACAGCGTCAAAGAAGCATTTGATGGTTGAACGTGTCCCCTGATGTCCAGTGACTCTGGTTAGAACAAAGCCCAGATTATGGTCCATGAAACCTCCATAGACTGTTGAAGGGCAAGGGCCTGTAATAAAAAAAAAAAATAAAAAGCCAAACCCAAACCTTAATTTTTCTATGTTAACATTTTTATTTCAGAAAAGGAATCTATTAATTTTCTGTTGGTATGATCACTTGTTCTTTATATTAAAGAATTGACAATGTCACACCCTCTGAAGCTCCTCCTCAAATGTGAGCTTTTAAGGTTTCTGGTGCTTACAGCTGCCATTCAAGTGGGTGACAGCTGAAGGCATTCAGTATATTTTAAGATGGCCAAACATTTGAGGGGGAATCACTCAAAATATCGTTTGCTTTATCTGCACTAAGTGGTGTCCAGAGCTCTTGTGTACACTAAAACTATTTAATAATAAAGAAGGGATTGTATTACCTATTGTCATGGTAGGGAATGATAAGAGATCATTATTCCCGATAGAATTTCTGAGAAATATCATGGAAATTCTTTTGATTTTTATTCTGTTCTTGGCCACGATTACGAAAGGGACAGAAGCTATGCTAATTTCTCTGGTTATCCTTATCTTTATGCCAACCAAGGTAGCTGACAGTTGATAAAGATGGGTAGTCGGAATTAGTTGATATTAGTATTGTTTTGCAGTGTGGCTGTTTCAGCCAAATGGCTGTTTATTTTGCTTAGTTCCTATATCATACTCGTAAAAGTTTAAGAAGTTGAGAGGCATACAGATACTATTTTTTTTTTTATTTTTTTCATAATGCAACTTGTCTGGATTGCAGCTCTCCGCTCCCAGGCAGAGAGGCTTTCAAACATTGTTTGCTTGGTTTGTGCTTTGTATTAAATGCATATGCCTTTTTCCTAACCCAGTAGCTTGAATGACATAGGAGCTACAGATAAAATGAGTTGCCCAGATGATCCTACATGTCAGCTTTCTTGCCAGTTCAAAACTCTTTTTGACTATTATTTTTAGTTAGCTGTTTGGATTGTCTTTTTAAACATCTCACATTGGCATGTTTTTCACTTCTTTTGATAGCAAACAGTTTTACCACTGACTAGATCTTGCTGATAAGCAAAATACTTGTTTCTGAGAATTATTCCTAGAAGCCTAAATTTTGCCCTTTAATTTTGTTCCATTTTCCCACTTTAATTTTCTAAACAAAATAAAATTATTCCCTACCTATATGCTCCTTTCTGGAGGTATGGTAATATATCTCTAGTCTGTGAAAGTATTGCTTAAACATGCTGTAGTTGCCTCTTTTGACTGCCAGACATGAATATTTTAACAGAAATAAAGTAAGAAGCACACCTTCAGATGTATTGATCGCTTACTTGTAACCACAACTTTTGTTGCAGAATATTCTGCAGTTTAATGCTTGTGTATTTTCTTGTGTTCTGTAATTACCGCATCATGCAGACTTGTTTCTGAATGATTACTGGCTGTATTTGGTTATGGCGAATGGAATCAA
This sequence comes from Larus michahellis, assembly GCF_964199755.1. Lineage (NCBI taxonomy): Eukaryota > Metazoa > Chordata > Aves > Charadriiformes > Laridae > Larus > Larus michahellis. The sequence goes on along the minus strand of NC_133904.1, from coordinate 4,619,070 downwards.
ACAAGTATCTCTTCTTGGGGAAAAAAAAAAGCTGGACAGAGGAGATTCTAGTATATTTCTTTACCACTTTACCAAAGATGGTGAAGTTGTGATTTCAGTGACATGAGGCCAGTTAATGAAAGCAGGTTTGACCTTATGAACTTGAAATATGCACTGTAGACTTGAAATCAATTGTCCCTTTGCGTCTTCAAACTGACTTCGGAGTTTGTCAATGTGAAAATTTAATTATTTATAACGGGATTTTCAGGGCTACTGAAAAGGCGTTTCGTTTTGTTTCAGTAATTTTAAATGCTATTTTCTAAACAGCTTTTTAGCTGTTTTTTTCCTAAACAGCTCATCCATAATAAAAACCATTGGGTGAAATTTTACAACTGGGAAGTACTAATTTATGTTTGCTTACATTGAGTCTGATTAGTTTATTTATAACTGAAGAGAATTGCTTTGCTTATAATTGTTGCTATGTCATCCCTTCTCCCCCTGACTTTTCTTGTTTTCTAAACCCAGATTTAGGTCGTTCTCGGGAGCTACAATATGTTTACGTGGATAACAATATTCACCTGAAAGGCCTCCCATCTTATCTGTATAATAAAGTCATTGGTTGCAGTGGGTAGGTATGAATTAATTCAGATGCCTTGCATACCTGTTCCTTATAAAACTTCTCATAAAATATCTTCCTGTGTGACAAAACTGATTTGTGTGTGTGATTGATTCAGAACTGATGTTACTTTGAGGGGATTACTGCAGCTCCCAGTTCTGTTTTCGTTTTGTAATAAGTCTTCTGTGTTAATTGCTGACTTTCAGTATTTTCCTTTTAAGCCGTAAGAGACAGTGCAGTTATTCTGAAGCAATTTGTAATGATAATGTAAGGCCTAAAGCTGAGTGCTAGCAGCATTTAAAGGCTGGCCAAAAATGTAAGCTTCACAGAATTTACAGAACTAAAGAATGAACAAAACGGGTTTTTTTTTTTAATGTGTTGCAGCATCTAACCAGTTTGTAAATTCTCACATTTCTGTAAGTTATAGGCCATTTCTTGGAACGTCACACGCAGCTCCTTCACTCATTTTACATCCTAGTGTCAGCTTCTTGTAGGTCTTGGTACCTACTAACTAAAATAAGTAACTTTTTTTTTTTAGGAATTATGGATTGACAGGTATATTTTTACATGTGGATTTTAAAAATATCGTAGGCTGTCTCATGTTTGTGGTTAGGATGTGAGGAAAAACGTGGTCTGTCTAGGACACTAGCTTAATTCTTTCTGCACTGACACTAGCATAAATTAGGATCAGCACCACTGATGAATGGAGCCTTACTGGTGTAAAACTGATCAGAAGAGGATTGTCCCCATTACCATCTAATTATAAATTTCTGGTATGCTCGCTCTCAGCAAATCTTGCATTAAATATAAATTCCCTCTCTACAGCCTGCACTCTACTGCAATATGCGAGATGCTGAGTCTTGGCATTTTAAGGTTTTTCTAATATTCTTGTGTCAGCTGGCTGTGTGATATTTAAATACTTATAGTTGGATTATAATTCTGCTGAACTGTGTGCAGTCTCAAGATCCTACTAATTTTGTTTTTCTGGAAAAATAATTTCTAGCCTTTGTTCTTTCAGAACTGATTGTAAATTGTAAGACAGACATTAAATTGATCCTAAAGATAACAGAGCTGTATTGATTGTGACCAAAACCACTAGTGACAATGCAGGAAATCTTCCAACAGGTTTGGTCCAACTGTCCTGTCTATTTCAGGTGATTTTCAACAACCGTATCTTTATTTTTTTAAAATGTTTTTAAGTCCTTATTTTATACTCAGTCAAAATAATTTTATCTTTGCCCTGATCTTTTGTGAAGATATTACCAGTTCTTTTTGTTGTCATCACATGTACGCTCCTGGTAAGGCTAGCTGTTAGTATCTCTGATGGAGAGTCTTAAAAATCTAGTATAGAAGAGACCAAAAATTGTTGCAATGAAATTAATTCTTGTAATGCTTCTGTGGAATAAAAAAATATATTTTTTTTTCTTAATAATAAAGAATAAAAAGAAATTATTTTTAGCAAGCAACACAGTATTTGTATTTTGTATTTGTGTAGCAGATATTTGTCTTTATGTTCTGAAACCATCTTGAAATATAATAGATTATTTTTAAGGAAAATTTTCAACATAGGAAGAGCACTTATTTATATTATTAAGAAACCAAAGCTCTTATTTGATTGTGCTGAGTGATGTTAAAATTGTGTAATAATGACCATGTGAAGAATTTCTGTGTTCTTTCCAAGACAGCATTAGTAACCAGTGCAAGGTTTTCATGGGTCAGGCGAGAGTTGAAGATCCGGGCTTTAGTGCTCTGTCTGGTCATCCACTGGAGAATAAAATCTGACATGCTGCTGTTACTAACATAAAGCTAGATTTCTGAAAATAGAATATAAATTGCATTGTGTAAGTAATGAATCTCTGTCTGGGAATCCTGCAGTCAGACTGACTGAAAAAGTCTTTTATGTAAGAGGTGATGATCTCACCACTCAAAATAAATTTTGATCTTATTTTTTGCAGATTGGATTTCATAGTCTCCAGCTAGATATCTGTCAGTCTTGTTGAAGGCAGCCAATAGGTGGTCACAGCTTTTTTTCTCCTCAGTTATTTATTCACCAGGGTTCTTCTGTAGTTCCATTTTTTCCAGCTAGGTAGAGCATCCTCTATTCCACTTTTTAACCTCCAAGGATTTCGTGTGGGTTTTTTTTTAATTCTTTGTTCTTGCACCCAGTATTATGCATAGGTTGAGATTCATTCCCTAATCCATCCTGATTTAAGGGTGTATATCTCTTAGATTATTCCTCTTGATGGTCTGTTTTGCTTGTTTACTTTGTTTTTCAGTGTTGTGGTCAGGCATTAAAGTTTACATAAAGTAGACCAAATGGCCAGTCTCTGAACTGCAGAAACTGTAGTGAGTTTGTGGGTGTATCTTCTAGCTAGGTTGGTGATCAGTCAATCAGCTTGAAAATACAACATTATAGACATATTTGTTGTGATAGCTGACTCATTGGGTATGGATTGCTGGGGAATGGATTGTTGGAATATTGTATTGCTGAATTCCCAATTATATTTTAACCCCATTAATGGTTTGTGGGAAAGTATTAAATATTTAACAAGAGGCTTATTGACTTGCTGTTTGATGCTGCTCTTTTTTGCTTGTTTCTCTGGGCTATCTTTCCTTTAATCAGAAGAGATGAGAGTCTTTGTTATCAGAGAAGTACTGAGAGCTTTCTTTCACATCTGATAAGGTTGAGTGTAGTTACCTCAGTTTTAGGTCCGATATCTGCGAAGGCTGACGAATTTGTGTTTCTGTTCCATTTGTTAAGACTGGCCCTAACAAGTTGCTCTTGGCTTCAAATTTAAGTTGTCATAAACAATTCCGATTCCCCTGTTGACTTCCCCAACCTCTTAGTAGAATTTTCCTATGTGTGTCTCTTTGGTATGATAGCTTGCAACAAGGATCACGTAAAGAGTTGTTATTTTTACTACAAGCTACGTTTCTCTCCTTGGATCCAAATAACCTTTCTTTTCCTTATATGATTTGAGAAGGATAAAGGCTAGTGGGCTTTCTAGGGTATATTTCTACTACAGCTTAGGCTACTCTTTATTTTTCCTTCACCTACCTCCCTGCACCCTCCAAGGAAGCTGGGTGAGGAAAAGTATAGTACAGAACCACTCAGTGGCACTTAAACTGTTTTGGGGTTTTTTTGGTGGTTGTAGTTTGCCTCAAGTATTATAGTTGAGAAATCCTTTACCATTCTCAACTGGTTGATCCAAGACGCATGAGGCCAACTGTTAGGTATGAAACTGCTCCTCTATGTAACATATTTAGTAATAATAGCATTCAGAGGCTAAAAGAGATTCGTGTGTTGGCAAAGTTAGGGACACGTAGTGCACTTTGTTCACCTCCTTGGGATTGTGTTCTTATTTCTCCAGCTTCTGTATGTTACTTGATAAGTAAAGACCTCCAGCTGTCCCACGACTAGCACATCACAGAAGGTGCAAATCTATAGAAAATGTGTGTCAACATAGAATCATAGAATAGTTTGGGTTGGAGGGGACCTTTAAAGGTCATCTGGTCGAACCCCAACATGTATTGTACTCTGCAAGGTATCCTTGAAGGGTGCTGCACTGAAGAACAGTATCAGGCATACTCTGGGTTGGTCATCTGGGTTTCCCCATAAGTTACTTTTATTATTTTTTTTCCTAACCACTTTCTAAATCTCTTGTGTCCTTCTAGTTGTGGTTCCCCAATTCAAGTTTCAGAGGTGAAACTGCTTTCTTTTTCATCGGGCCAGTTAACTGTGTTCCTGCCAGCAGAGGTGAAATCTATAGGGACAGAAACAGATCATGTGCTGCCTTTGCAAGAACTGGCCATGAGGACCCTCTATAACGCCTACTACAGATTTTTAAAAGGTATGATATTTCCGCATTCCTCAGATTACAGGAAGTGCTTTTCTGGCAATGATCGGAACATTTCAAATAGCTCTTCAAAGAGCTGGGTAAAGATTAATATTTTAAAAGTTTTATTTGATCAAATTATGTTTGAAATGTTGTGTTAGAACAAAGATGTCCAATATCAAAAACCAGAGATCCAAAGACTATTTCTAAGGTCGAATGGTGCTTACAAATGGTTTCTTTCTTGAGGACTGTATAAAGAAGGACGCTTTTTGCAGGAGAAACTCTTTAATGGAAATAGGAGATGAGAAATACAGTTCCTGAGGCAAGATGAGATGCATCAGCCAACAATGCAACTTCTCGCCAGGCAGCACACTCCTAAACTGGCAGACTTGTTATACATAAGGCAAAAGAAATGCTAGCAGCCCTTGGCCATTTCAGTACAACGTGACAGCTGAGCTGTTTTAGTTCTGCCCCAGTTCAGGCTCTTTGCTGTAAAGTGGCCCTTGGCTCATCTGGTTATGCATCGTGCAGTCACATGAGTTAGTACTATCTGATGATAACCTGCAGATTCAGATTTTGTCAGATTTAGATGTATTGTGACTCTCCCCTAATCAAGGCATCTTGGGAATTTGTTAGCTTTAGAGGTGACAGTAGGAAGCAGAAGGGTAGAGAGTTACAATGGGAAGATTAGAGGGTTATTGTGAGGGGTCACTTGTACCATGGCCACTGGAGGAAATCATAACTGCCGAACTATTGCTTTGCCGGGAACAGCATATGAGGAGGTTGGCAGCAAATACACTGAAGGGAAGAAGCTTCATGTTGAGGGGTGGGATAAACGTACAAGCCTGTGTTCACAGGAAATGGCACTGCTTTGTGGAGTGATGTAGATGTATTTACTGATGAATTGACCAGTTTGAGGTTGTGTCTTTTTTTATATTTCTGCATACGGAGGGGGAGATGGGAGGTTTTTAGTTGTTTAGTATCAGGATATCAGATGCACCAAAACTACACAATGATGGATGCTGTTTCATTTTGATTTGGAAAATTCTAGTCTTTGAAAAGGAGTTTGAGAACATCAGGTACAAGACCATCAGTAACTACTTTTCTCACACAGCTGTGACTTGCACAATAATTTCTGGAATACGACAGTGTGAATGTGGTTCCTGAAGATGTTGGTGAAGTTTGGTTTGGAAACAGCAAGATACCATTGTAAAATCAGTTTGAGAAATGGTTCATAGATCGTTTATACGAGACTGTGAGAACTATATCTGGTTACAGCCAAGGTGCAGAACCTGAAAAACCATGGTGAAACATTTTTTAACTGTCTTGCCTACTTATAGTTTGCTACACTGTACTGTGAAGTCTTTTTATATATTTATGTATACATATACACACACACATACATATTTTCTTATTCTGAGTGACCTTATTAAAGACTTATGTGCATTACCACCGGCAACACCCACACTTCAGTGAGGCAGGAGTAATGCATAGTTCAGACAGGTGTAAGATAATGGTGTGCTGGGGAAGCAGGTGGCACATATGATTAAAGCAGCAGATTTGATCTATCATTGCCTAAATTTGCAGTTTCAAGGGTGCTGTTAAATACTTGGCGGCTGCTAGGTAAGTATGACAGAAGTGACTAGACTACTTTCCCTCAATCTTTGCTTGGCTACAGAATGTGACCTTTTCTTTCTGACGCAAATGTACTGTTCGTCGTGCCTGTCGTCTCAGTTGAGGCTGTTGTGGTACATTGTGTATGGGGTTAATCCTTACAGTGTTTGAAAGCTGAAACTAGTGTGATATTGCAAAACTGATTTATTGGGTACTGCATCTTGTCTTGAGTACTCAGCACCTAAACTCATTCACCTGTCTGGGCTGTCTCTCAGTTTCTAGATGGAGATTAGCATGTTGGCTTTAATTTTTTTATAAAACACTATGTCGCTTGGGCCAAGCCTGAGGAAAATAATTGCTCTTTCCTATAAAATGACCCTGGAGTCCCTTTTGGTGAAAATGATGGCGTCTTGTAAACTGTGGGGGCACACTTAAGAGATTATGAATGTATTGATCTTTGTAGAGTGGTCTCTTTAGTTGGACCGGTGAGAATTATGCTAGGTTGGATTGTATTTCAAGTAATTCTAAATATTTCAGATCCCTTTTTGCTGATGGTGGAGTTTGGGCTTTTTTAGTGAGCTTAGCTATCCTGCTGGATTGGTTACTGAAATATTTTAGTAAAATACTACTGATGTCCTTTTCATAATTTTGTATTGTTATTAATTATCTGTCTAGATCATCTTTGTGTCTGAAAATGTTTTATGATATCTGGTTTTTATTATTTGCTTGAGCTATAATATTTTCACCTGGGTATTTAGGTCCAGTTAATTTTATACTGACAGATTCTAAACTTACACATTCAACTTCAACTTTCTGAGTTTATACATGGGAAGTACCATGTGCCCAACCCTAATTGTGATAATTTGTGTTTCCTTGCTGTTCTTTTCACAAAGTCTTAAGAATGTTTGACAGCTGATTTTCTGAATTGTTCATGGATCATGCTTGTTGTGTTGGACTTTATCATGCAATTGTTTTGTTACAAGCCTTTTTTTTTTTTTTCTTTTCTTCTCTAGATTTGAACTTTCTGACTCCAATCTCACTACCCAAAAGCCTCTTGGAATTGCTGCACTGTCCCTTGGGACACTGCCACCGCTGCAGCCAGCCTATGTTTACCATTGTCTACCCAAAGCTCTTTCCCTTGAGGGAAACTCCAATGGCAGGATTGCATCAAGGGTAATTATACAGGAAATTACACTGGGGTTTCATTTAGGAAGAAAAACACCTTATGGAACAAAGCATATTCTTAAGGATTTTTTTTTTTAAACTTAGCAGCCTTTCAGATCTAAAGCCCCTGTCCTCTGATTGCATATAAAAGTTGACAAATCTTTTATTTGCAAGACAACCAGCATACCGCTGTTAGACTGTTTAACAAGGACTATCACACTTGCCTGTTTCAGATTGCTGTAAGATAGTGAAGGGTTTTGATATGATGGGATTGACTTGTTCGTGGTAGTGCAGCACATGCTGTGCCTTGGGAAGGAAATACTACCTAACTCCAATACTTCCCAAGTTAAGTCTCAACCCGAGCGTCAGGAAAATGCCACCAGCAAATAAAAGTGCTGTAGGATTAAAGGCAGAAAAAAGCTCTAAAGCCAGAGTTTAATGAAAGCGTTCTGCAGTAACATATTCTTGTTTTTCTTTCCATGCTAATTAAATTGAGATACGCTGTGGAAACATTCTGCATTGTAACATACGTTTCGTAGCAATACATCTTTTCAAAAATATTTCCGTTTTTATGGTTGTAGCAGATGTGAGTGTGTCTGCAGGATTCACAAGACAAGTAGACAAGCCTATACAGACTTCTGACTTGCTGGACAGTACAGTCATAGAAGGGACTCAAAATGGGGATATGGTTCAGGGAATATTGCCCTCATGTAGATAAAGATTTACAATGCCTTTAAGCTGAGCACTGATCGTTTTCCAGTGATTCTTTCCCTAACCCATGTTAGTCTGAGCTGATACTGTAGCCAGCCATGAGCCACAATACCAACAAATCCACTTTCTGCAATGGAAAAGTATCCTCAGAGAAATTTAAACTCATTCTACTTGGACAAAACTACAGTACCGTTTGAAACCTAATAAATAAGGTTTAAAGAAAAGTCATTTGGAGTTAAGCAAATGTGATGCTCAGGTTCTTTGTAGGGAATTCATGTTCAAGCCATTATTTATAAAGCATCTGCTTAAAGGTGGGGAGCAGAAAAGACAGGTGCTTTAAAAAGGAGTGTTTCTGAAATTACTGGTTGGTATATATAATGCACAAGAATGCCACTTAGTTCTTGTCCTGCTGAAATCCATTGACTTGACCGTTATCTTCCATAAAAATAAAAAACTGCTTTTCAATAGGAAGATCCTTACGAAAAAAGAGCAGACTAATTGGTGATTCAGGTTGATGGTACCTGTTTTCCAGAGCTGTACCACAGGTTATTTTCCCATGATTTTTGTGGCGTAAGAGGTATCTGATTTGTAAGCAATTCAACTTTATGAAATGAAAACAACTTAGGTATGCTAAATCTGGACAGCGTCCAGAAGGCTGCATAAATGCTATTTTGGAAAAGTCATCTTTCTTAGAAAGATCTGATTGTAGAGATTGCATACTTCAACTTGCCATTCTGTTACACTTCAGTCGTATGTTGAAATTGAATGGATTTCATGTCGAGTTAAATTAATTGCTTCCACATTACAGTCATTATATTCAGGGTGGCATAAAATGTTATAATCATGCTATAAAGTATTTCTTTCAAGCATTGAGCTCCATTAGAGCAGTCTAATTTTCTAAGAAACGGATGGAAAACTACTTGCTGGTCACTAAATCCTTATATTATCAGAAATAATCCAGCAACGGGAGAGTTTGGACTAGAGTAGAGAGCTCTACTTCCTGATTGTGAAGCACTGCTCATTGTAGAACTTAAAAGTTATGAGATGATACACATGTAAGTAGACACCTTTAGGAATTATTAAAGTTATGACTCAAAGCATACTTAAAGGCTATTTTCACAGAACACTATATTAATGTTCGAAAATATATTAATTGAAAATATTTATTTCTGCATGGTTTTCACTTGTTTAAAAAATGGTTAGCATTCCCTCCCTTAAACAAGAAGGTACTGTGTTCTGCAAAATGCCATAATGAATGCAGTCTTAAGTAGCTGACATTCGATGCAAATCCACAGAAAATGAGATCTAAACAGGGTAGCCTGTCATCCTTATCTCTGTAGCTTGTGCACTTGAGATGGTAAGATTACGTGGAATTGCAGAGGTGTGATAGCTGGTTTAGAAAGATGTGAAGCACAGGGTTTCTGTTCTAAAGAGCTTACAGTGACCATGAAAGCACACAGGGTAGGGATCCTGAACCTTTGAACAGCACTGATTAGCACATGCCACATCCATGCCAGTAACTTCTGTCTGGACTTCGTATCATTCTGTATCCTCTTATAGGAAAGGATAGTGAAGTGTTGAACTGGATTTCTGTATCTGAAAAAGCACAGATGACATGAGCACTGGGTAAAGCGTGATTTCTGGGTTAGTAAAAAACACATCTTAACATTTTTAAAGCAGCTATCTAGGTCCCTGCCAGGATGGGGGCAGGAGGAGGGTCACTGTGAGCACAGTGAGGCTAGTATCACTCTTTCTCATCTTGCCACCCCTGCTGTCATAGCTGGCACAATGCAACAGCACTGCCTGTCGATCCTCCTTTCTGAAGATCGGGGCCCAGTTTGTTCACTCGGCTGAACCAAAGGAGGACACTGGACTTCAGTTATTTCATGCCTACAAGCAGTAATTTAAGAAACACATGAGCAAAGGTGAAGCAAAGAATTACCCGCTATTTTCCTTTTAGTTGTTAAACCTACTGGCTGTAACACCCAGCCACACCCGCCACAGAACGAAAAACCACATGCTGCTTTTTTAAGCTGAATGCATAAGAAACCGGGAAGGTTTTTGAGAACCCCTGCAGTGTTTCCCTGCCTTTGTGTCAGGCACACATATAGAGCAAATGAGCCTTCTTTTTTCTGAAGTGTTGGGATCGGCTAATCCCGTGTTTTACAAACTAGCATATTGTCTGCTGTGGAATGGGGCCAGGAGCTTTAACCTTTACTGACAACTGTTTCCCCCCCCCTTTTTTTTTTCCTAGGAGGACAACTGTTAGTTTTGTGGCATACTGCTGCTCCACCCAGTGTCTGCAGACTTTTGACCTACTGAGTTGATAAACATTTAAAACTACTCAGGAGCGCTGCCAGTTTAAAGCTGCATTAGACGTCGTATCCCATTGGTACTGGAATACTTGTGTGCGCGCATGTGCCAAAGCAGCAGAAGTGCCCAGTCGGGAACACTAAGAGGCACTTAAATCCCATCCTATCAAATTTGGATGAACTGCAGAAACTTTTCGGAAGTGTAAATACCAAGCTTTTAAAAGTATTAACTTCTCTCTCCTCTAAGGCAGCATACAAACCAAACAAATTCATAAGTTCTGACTTCAGGATTTCCAGTATTTTTCAGATGTGGCTGTCTTCAGGTTGACCCATTGCATCATTTGAGGCAGTTTTCATTCCTTTAACAGGGGGGAAGAAAAAAGGTCCAGTTATGGCAAACCAGTTTTCACTTACTCCCCCCCTCATCCTCATCGCCCCTACAGCTGGATTCAGGTACATAGATCTAAGCCTACAGAAACCTTTGAAGGATCCCAGAGACTTTCACATGGAATTTAGCTTTATTTTCCCCCTCATAATATTTTCCCTAGCAGAATTATCCCAGTTGTGTACCAGGTCTTTGACAGTTAACTGTGCTATTTAAATCTGCATATTAAAAGCAAATCTTTCTTTCTGGTATCATTAGAAGCCACACTGATTTCATTGGAGTAACTAGGATATATCTGGAGACTAAAGATCGTGTTTCAGTGAGGAAGGCCGTGTCTCCAATAAGTGGTCTTGTTCCAGCATGTTCAAGGGTGTGTTTTCTTTTTTTTTCACCACTTGAGTTTTTTATTTTTAAAAACGCTTCCTCTTTTGCTTCTTTGAATTCTTCAGGAAGATGAGTTTAAGTACGAATTTCACTTGAAAAAAAAAAACCACCCTAGTAATATGACAGTAAATATTTAACTATATTTATTATATCTTTACAATTGCAGACTGTAGGTCTGCAAAGACTTGGTTTTCATCTTTTTCTAGATTCAGCATTCGGCTGATTTGTGAAGGTGTGTCAGTGGACTGTGTTAATCTCGGAGAAGGCTGGAAATCCAGGCTGGAAATCCATGGTATCTTCATGTCGTTAGGTATATATGCACACATAGATATCTTCACAGAAGGGCTGTAACATTTGGTTTTGTATATTAATGGCAGATTTAGCACAAATTGCCACTCGCTATCATATTTGTGGGAATCCTTTTTTGTTAGACTTTGTTCATTTTAAATAAAGGACAAAGGATGGAAAAAAGGCCCAAAAAGTCTGCATGACTTTAAATTTTTATTTTACACTGAAACAGTTTATACAAAATTAGCCCCTCTTGACTTGTTTTGGAATATATATTATTTTTTTTTTTACTTTCAATTTCTTAGGTATAAACTACTTGTTGATTTAGCACAGTGTGCTCCTCTGTGCAGTAGGTAGTTACAAGCTGAAATAGATATGAATGAAACAGTTTGTTATAAAAATGGCAAGATAAAGAGACTTATTTGGTAGTATATTAGCATATGTTGTGGTGAGGTGTACATACTTTGAAGGGAGGAGGCATTAAAATGTTTTCCTTTTGCCAAAGAAGCATTTGTTCCCGCTGCAGGCTTCCTGGCATTTCTTCAATAAATAGAGTATCTTAAGAGCTTAAGAGAGTACCAAAAAGGCAGTTTTTGAGGGTAGAATTTTTAGGTTGTGCATGTTACTTGTAAAAACTTTGCTGGTTTTATTGGGTTGGTTTTAGAGAGTTGAATTAGCATCAAGAAATGTAGAACTTAATCCTTCAGGAATGCAAGTATCATCTACTGTTTAAGAATTGTGAAACTTTCTAAAATAAAGCCCATTTATTAAATCTGCTTTGCAGTAGGGGAAAGAGCCATGTCCAAGCAGACTTTGTACTGTTGGATATCAGACTCTGTCGTTTCACCAGGTTTTTTCAATGTTGGTATCCCCAACACGCCTTCCCACCCAGGGGGGTTTACTGCTGAAGCAGCAAAATAAGTCTTCAGCTTTTTTCTTTTTCTTCAGTAGTACATAGTTGAGGTGTGAATTGTCTAGGTACAGTTATACCTGTATCAGAAATGTGCAAGTGTAGCACAGAATCCATTTTTTTTAATGGATAAGAAAACTATGGTAGTGTTACGAATATTAATTTTTGATACAATACTCTGATCAGGAATTTTCAGCATTATTTTTACTGTGGCTTCCTCTGTTGTCTATGGAGATATTTTGTTGGAAGTTTTAGTCCTCTTTTTATAGGAACTTACAGACTTTAAAACACAGTTTATTTCTGAATTCAAGCTCTAAAAGTTATTTTGCAGTTAAATCTCTTGATCAGCTAAAAGACATTGACATTTGTTTTATTAGGAGTCAGATAAGAGTGGAGCTTGATTTTGTATTATTATTTTTTATTTTCCTTCTTCCCATAATCTGATTATTTTTTTATTGAGTTCATATCAGTCTCTTTATTATTGTCTACAAGTGCAGTTCAGGAGAAATTTAGTCTGTTCTATAAGCAGGATGAATCTTAACTAACATTTTAATAGATGATATTTCAAGAATGGAATGTTCAATGAATAAATGACTTAAACACGCAATTGAAGCTGAAATGTCATACCCTATTTTTATAAAACGAGGAAGAGGAAAGCCAATATATAGACTGAAAATGCAGCTTAAAATTCATGTTCCTCTGATGTTTTTTATACGAACCGTGTTTGTATTCATCTGTATCTTTAGGTGATATTGTTCTAGATTAAAATAATTCCATTCTTACTTGTCCAAATTTTTCTAAAGTTGTTCTACTGTAAAAGAATTTCATAACTCCTAACATGGGAGCCAGCTATGCAAGTTGTAGAGGGGAGAGGGAGCTTGTTGCTGATTGAATTGTGCATCACTTGTTTTTCAATAGGAGGTGTCACAATACTTGGACTTCTCTTTAATGCATATGTTTCTAGGTAATTTTTGGTTAAAAGTCTGGTTCCAGCAGTTGAAAAAAATGACCATTTTTAAAGGGTTTTTTGTCATAAAAGTAGATCTTAACTCTTCACTTAGGGTGGGAGCAGAAGTTTCTGGGCTTTTTTTCTAAGCATTATAAAGAGAAAGATGCAGGAGAGAAATGCGTGAAAATAAGTCTTTAACCCATTGATATTGCTATAAATTTTTTCTCACTAAAGATTAACTCTTAATATGATTAGGGGCACAGGCATAATTTTTGTTTATGTTGTGATAACAGGCACCATGTTAATGAAACTGGGGCCCTACTGCTTATAAAGATAACTTTTGTGTTCTACCACAAAGGAAACAGAATCTCTGGCTTTGCTTAAATATATTACTTGAGCGGTTTTACCATGGACACTGTTAGATTTGGAGCACTCCTCTTGGGAACCTTCCTGTTACTCCCCCAAAGGATCAGAAATACAAATGTCCTTTCCGTTGCAAAGAACAAGGTCTAATATCAAGAATTGTGGGGGTTTTTTTCTGTTTTGGCCTGATACTTCTCTTGGGCTCTCACTGAAGTTAATTACAAACCTTCTATTTACTTCGTTGCGGTGAGGTTAAGATCTTACACTGAGCAGAGCGGAGCTGTTTATTGCCAAGTTGGCTTCAATTCTTACATATCGAATTCTGCTGAATCCCTTTTTCTGGCATGAAGGGAACACCCGTGTGGTAACAGCGTGTCAGGTTTTACTGACATCACAGCCAAGTTGAAGACTGGAGAGTGACAAACCTTTCACTAGAGAGGATTACTTTCTTTTCGAAGGCCACTGTGGCCCCATCAGAGTACCACTGTTAACAGAAGAACTTTTGCCTTGATGTCAGTGGAGCTTGGATCAAGTTTTAAATGATGAGAGAGAAGAATGCGTTTTACCGTGTTTGTTTCTTGCAAAAACTGGGACAATGACACTGAAGGCCATATCTGCTGCTAGGCAGCCTTTCTATCTGCAGCTGAACTTAACATAATTCCAAGTTTAACTATCTTTGCCTCTTACCTCCCTCTTAATACTACTCACGTTGTTGCAAAATGTTATAGTTAACTTGTGAAGGAAGAGGCTGAGTAAATTGAATCCAGAGTTTTTATTACTTTTTGTATTACAGACCTATTTTGTAAGAGACCAAAGGTCTGGTGGAAAGAAATGGCAAGGTTCATGTGAAGTCTTCATTGCTTTTGCTTTTATGTGTCCTTCTTTGGATTACAACTTGAACTTTGATTGCAACTGAGTTCATTCTATGTCTGTTGAAAGCATTTGTGTATTGCTTTTTTGCTCGGTGTTAACCGTGTCACTTAGTGTGAAGGTGAGCTTGCTAGATGTTTTATTTAAAGTTAGTGGTGCAATTTATTGTATGTGCTTGTTAATAAACTATATTTTTGGATAGAATTGCAGTCCATTAAAGTTAACTAAATTCTTGTTCCTGGGGCTATTAAGCTATGTTAGGATGTGGTATTTAATTTACATTTCATTTCATTTGCATAGTAATTAGTTATAAGTCTCTTGTCCCAAGGCTGAAGAGGTGAGGTGAAGACACCTCTTAAAACACTACCAACCCCAAAACACCACTTCAATTCACTTAACCCGTTTGTCACAGACAATGTAGTTCATCAGGTGTTGCATAATAGGAACAAAACGCATATGGAGACATTACTTTAGACGCTTCTATGTATTGATCAAAACAAAACCAACTTTCAATAGGGCTGTATTAAGGGCCACCCTGATAGTCCATACATGTGGCTGTGGTTCATGTATTATTTGCTAAGCCGCATTCAGCAACCTTTTTTCCCCCCCTCATCTAACAGATATCATAGAAACAAGGTTGCCAAAAATAAGTAGAAATTAAGCATCTGTTTTTCCAGTTATTTCACTCCTTGCTGTGCAGCATTTTGCTTCAGTCAGAGCCGCTGCTCTGTATCTGTTCTGATGAGTTGTTTGAGTTGGATGCTGTCTGAATTACTGTATGTGTATTGGGTGAATACTAGCGTACCTAGTCTTAAATGAGACCTGCGTTGGTCAAGGTGACTCTGAACATCAGTTACAATGGATGCCTTGAAGGGTTTAGATACCCTTCAGACTTCCCTGATGCTTGTTTGCTAGTAAGTTTACAATGACTTGCCTTTTTAGTATATTGCAAATGACAACATAATTTTTCCTACCCTTGCAATGTAGGTAACCTCTGTTTGAGGCAGCAGGAGGAGGATGCGAGTCCCTTAAGAAGTGAGATGGGGGGGAGAAAACCCTTAACCTATAACTTTTACCAGCCACTGCTGTGTCCCTTATGAATTAGAAAAAAACAAATGGAAGAGCTTAACATCCTTTTCCTTTGCAATTAAAAGTACTTGGCATAAATGCAAGCTAAGTGGAAACTTCAGTGGCTGAATAATGCTATTGTATGCAGGAAATGAGAGGAGCTGAGATCTCACTTGGAAAGGCACTGGATGTTTTGTGACTTCTAAGCCAAGATTTAGGGCCGTTCTATGTGGTGACGTTTTGGGAACTTGAGAGCCGAATTGAACTACTGCATCTGCATCCCCCAACTTCAGTGATCACTTAATATTACAGTGGAGCCCTCTATTCTGCATTGAGGAATCCTAGCAGTATTCCCTGTAGCTGGCTCAGGAGTCTGGGAGTGGCCATTTATGACTGTCAGATTTGTGTCTGCTACTTCAGCAAGAAAGAGAGCAGAGAGTGACTCTTTCTTTACCTTTTGACATTTTAAATAATAAAAAACCCTCATAGCATGCTTTTTCAGCACCCATTATGCCCTTCAGACATCTCCTGCTCCCAGGCAAAAGACCTTGACACATCTGTGAGAGATCTTGAGTCTCAAGAATGAAAGCAGTTCTGTTGTTGGAGGTGCTGAAGTGATTTGACTTTCTGATGATGCCTTCCAAGTGGCAATCAAGGGCTAATTTCTCAAGTACCCTGATGCTCTTCTTTATGTTCATGAGGAATGTAAATATTGACTGGCTCTTTCTGTCAAAGAAAGCTGTCAGTCATGGATGGCTGTTCTGTTGCTAAATATGACTACAACTGTGGTATGAGGACCAGTGCCTTGAAGGTGTTCTGCTGTCATTTTCTGTGAACCTCATGAAGTTACGAGGTTTAATTATTTTTTTTTTTCTTCAGATCAATTAAGAAAGCTTTCTCGTAATGTAAAGTGCAATACTGAGTTTGTTTATTGATTGGTGATATGAATGTTCTTTAAGTGCACTCTTATAACAGCGAATCAAGCTATCCTAGGAAGAAAGCAAAAAATACATTGTAAAAGTCCAGTTTGGTACAGGCAAGGTCCCCAGGAAGTCTAACGTTTTATTTAAGAATGAGAAACAACTAGGGCACGTAATCCATGATAAAATGGAGATATGGTCTGAAGATACTGATGACACTGTGTAGATCTTATGAAAAAATATGTTTTAAAAGATAACTGATGTTCTTTCTAGGGGTAAGTATTAACTAATGGTGGTATCGAATACACCCCATTCTGCTTTTGTTGATCCACTTTCTGACTCCTATAATTCTGTAGTTGTAGCTATTATATCAACCTTATGTTTCCTTTATACTTTAGAGTTCTAAGCATTGATTTCTATTGTTAAAGCAATTAGAAGAATCAAGCTGAATATTCGTGGGTCGGTTTGTGATAACTGTGATTGCTTTGCTGGCACTGAAGTTTTGAAAACAGTCTGAGCATGGACTTGAATTTGGCTGCCTTTGCTTCTGCCCTGTCTCTGTTGGCTCTCTATTTTCATTTTGCAAAAAGCCAAATCAATGTAGAAGATACATGAAGAGAGAAGAATTCCCAAGAAAAACAGCTTTAACTTTCTTCAAAAGGTCTAGCTTGGAATAGGGCTGGCAAGGTCTCCGATATGAATTCTAGGTAAGTGCTCCTTTTAAAGTAGGGTGAAAAACACTGAGTTGTCCAGGCAGTAGAGAGCCCCATCTCTAAAAGTACCAGGATTAATTATTCTGTATGTTCACACCTTACAGTTCTATATCTTTGTTTCTATAAAAAATGAGTAACTGCCATGATAGGGAGTTAGTTTGTATATTATGTCTTTGTGGAATTAAGATTGATTTTTGTACTTCTCCTGATACACTCATCACTCTCACAGTTTAATACCTCTTCTGTTTCTTTTCCTATATAGTTGCAAATAACAGCCCTTTTTTCCTCTCTTGGGCCTTACTCCTAGATAGAAAATGATACTGCATTCTCTAGTCAGTACACAAACTCTATCATGGTTTCATTTTTACTAATATTAAAGCAGTGTGTTACATGCACAGTGACACGGGTTTGTTCTTCATCAGGCAAAAGCACCTGAACGTGTTTCTGTAAAATTATCTAGATCACAAATATGCATTCTGTTCTGGCTGAAGATGAATAGAGGCTATCTAACTTAAATTAATGGATTCATTTATATTAAATCAGTACTTCTTATCAGATTTTTAGATCTAGCAATATCTAATCCTGGCTCTAAAGCCTCCGTTATGAAACACGGAGGCTCAAATTTCTCCAGTAGCTCTATCTAAAGTGTAGCCAAACTTACGTCTGACTCCTATAAGGATATTTGGGAGAAGGTTTGAATTGAAAACCTCTCCTTAATTATCTCCTTTTTTTTTTTTTTTTTCCTGCCTCCCTCAAGGAAGCTCAAATGGTGCAGGAACTGGTACCTACCAGCTAGACATTTCTTTCTAGGTCAGCGCTGAGCCGGTTCCCCTCCCCGCCATGCCGAGTGGCGTGTCTGACATCCCTGCCCAGCGCGCTGCTCTCTGGCCCCAAGCTGCAAAGATGAAAAATATTGATTCCAGTCCATCTCATTGAAGTATTATCATGAGGTGTTTACAGACACGCTGGGACTAGTCCTTACTTACAGGAACATTTATCCGGGGGGATCTAGTGTGTTACGTAGCAAGAAGCTGCAAGAGGGAGAATGAATTTACTGTTTTCATTTACAGTCAGTAGCCCGAGACCTTACTGTGGCTTTAGCTATTCTTGATTAATTTCATATGTGGACGCTCCTATTCCAGAATAAAAGTGCCTTGTTATGAAAGAATTTAATTCCTTTAATTTCATTTGGGAATAAGTGCATCGACACACCTGGTGTTTAAATCAGAGACAACTATTTCTTTATGAATTTACACCCTGCTGTGTTCTGGATCAGATCTCATGTGTAGCTAAATCCTTGTTTTCATTTAACAAGACCTGATTTATTGCGTAAAACTCTTTCTTTTGGGAAGTACCTGGTTGGAAAATAAAATTTCTGCTTGCAAGGGTAAGATTGGAGGCGGGGCGAAAGAGAACATGAAAATTCTGACAAAAAATTGGTTTGGAAACACTACACTGGAAAACATTGTTACATGTCAGATCTTAGCCTACTGTTTTATTCTGAAACATCTGTCTCTTGACATTTCAAATAAATTTATTTTGATGTAATATTTCAAATTGAGAAATACAGCTTTGAAACATGGCTTGGAATATTTCAGTTTTCTGCAGTGAAAATGTCTCTTACGTCTCCACCATCACACTTTCAGATGAAAACGCGACTGGCAGGAATGCTTTGGCCTGACTTTGCTCTGCCCAGGTGGCAAGGTAAGAAGCTGCCTTCAGAAGTCACTCCTTGCTGGATGCGGTTTGAGTTCCTTAGACACAATCCAAGGCTGCGGTGGGGTCTCAGCCACTGCTGTTCGCTCTGTGTCCTCGTGGGGTTGGTAAGGGAGGAACTGATTAGGGGATGGTTTTCTCTCTGACCTGCCTTTCTCCTCTGGCTCTGAAAAGCGCAGTGTCTTCATGCCTGTTGAGTTGCATGGTGGTGACGGTGACGTGGTGTTCCCCCTTGTCTGTTTCCCAGTGCGACTTGCTGCTCTGGTACAATATTTTAGTTTAAAGCTTACTGCTTTTTAGCTGTGTGGATCTGGTTCAGCTGCCAGAGGGGTCTTGCTGTCAAAGGGAGGATGTGCACTTCCATAGTGCAGCATGTGCACCGTGAATGCATAAACGCAGGGGAGAGCTTTCCTGAAGATGTATTATTAAGCTCTTTTAAGATTTAATACCCTCTTGAAGTTCAAACCAGTGTAAGGGAAGGCTTAAGCAGCTTAATGGGTTAAAATGATCCATGACTGTGTCCTTCAGACAGTTTAAAGACCCTGCAGCAACCCAAGCGGGCCACCTGTTCCTCTCCCAGACAAACAGGTTACCCTCCTGACCTTTATTCTGCCACCCTTCAGTTTTGCCTGGCCTGGCTCCATGTGTGGAGTGATTGTTCTGAAGTTTGTCATTGTCTAAAATGCCACTTGCCAGAGTTTAATGTGCACAGCTGCAACCTGAGCCATCGCCGTGTGTTAATAAGACTAAAACCTTTGGACTGACACCAAAAGATCTGCTTGCACTTGGCATGTCATAAATTAACATCATTCTTACCTGCCAGGGATGATTCACTGCTGGCTCAAAGCATATTTAAACTTTAGAGGATGCCAACAAACTGGGCGGTGGTTTGACCTGCCACGTGGCCCGAGACTGCTGCTTTGCTCTCTGCCTCCGCCGTCCCTCTGTTGCAGCGTGTCGGGAAACAGAAGCTCTTTATGGCGTTATGTGAGTTGTGTTTGTGTGCCGCCCTGCCCCTCCTGCCCCCATCTGCCAAAGGGCTGGCCTGTTTGTGGGAAGATCCTCGCTGGCTTTCAAATTCCTAACTGGATTGTTACTGCCAGTTTTGGGAGTGGTCGCGGGGGTTAATGCTTGGCTGGACTGTAGCCTGTCATTGCAGCAGCTTCAGAAGGCTTTCTTCCCACAAATCCTAGGCTGGCAAGGTTGTGATGGCCGCTTAGCATCCCAGAAGCTGCATATAAATTTCATGTTAGCGGAGTCCACTTGACCAACTAACAGCCTACAGCAGGTGGGTTAAGCTTGTGCCCATGCTAGGCAACGAGGGAGGCGGAAAGGGATGCCCCACGTGGAAATGATGGAGATCATATTGCAGGGTTATATGCCAGAGGTTGAACGTGCTCCTCGGAGCCCAGACTCTTGGGCTCCAGTGTCACGGCGACTGCGCGGCAGTGGCGTGCTGGTCTGTCCCGAGGGACTTGCCGAGGGGGGAGCAGTGCTGCTTTCACATTTATTTACTTGCTTCCCTGGTCCATCTGGGGAACTGGAGGGTCCACAACTGCAGTGCTGCCCTGGATTGGGGACAGTCCCCCTCGGCTGTTGCAGGGCAGGGAGAAGTTGGAGATAAGAAGGGATGGGAGACAGTTAAAGACATTTTTACCCTTGCCTCCTCAGTGGATGGCAGGAGAACATGGGTATCTGGTGGACTGGGGAGGTTTTTGTCTATCTCCTAATAAAGACCAGGCCTTTTTATAATGACTTGAGATTTGTCTCCTCATACATTTCCCTCAGGGCTAATGTATTCCTCATAAAGTAATGTGGAAGGCATAATGTGCTCCTTCAGTTAAAACCGCTCCTTTGCTTTCCATGGTGTCTGCATTGCCTATTTACCTTGGCTTATCCAAATCATTTGTTAAATACCAAGTTTGCATAAGCTGTCCTGTCTGGACTTTGGACCCTTGAAGTCTCGCTATAGACATCGGGAGGGATAGAAACAGGCCCCATATCTGTCAGAAATGCGTTTGAATCTGATGGAAATCCAAAGTGTTGTACGGAACAGGGTGTAACCATGATTTGGTTAGGGGTAATTATGGTAGGCAATGCCAACAGCAGGCTGCAGTCCTTCTCATGTTCCCCAGCACAACTGCACACAGGCTGGCAATTTAACCCTGATGTACCGATTTCGTTATAGTCATGGCTGTATCCACTACCTTTTGTTTTCTTTTCCAGTAGGAAAAAAAAAAAAAAATTACAAATGGGGTCCACTATTTGTAAGTAAAAATGAGGAATCCTGGAAAGGGATCATCCTATTCAGCAGGACAAAGAGGAGACCTGACCGTGCAGCCCCAGTTTAGCTAAGGACACGATGTGGACTGCAGCCTGCTCACCTCCTGCATCAGCACCGCTGAAGCATGTTCAGAGCAGGAGCAGAGGTTAGTGTCTAGGACAAGGACTGCAGCTCTCTGCTCAGCTTGCAGACACATGGTGATTGCTGCCTGAGCTGCATAAATGGCTTATGCTGTCTATATTTTATTTTGTGGGTAGCGCGGGTAGTTGGGTTTTATTATTTTCTCTTTATGCAAGGTTAACATGGAGTTTAGAGCTGGTTGCTGGGCAGTGGGGATTGGAGTTGGTAATAAAGGTCTGTTTTCTCACTTTCTCTATTTTTGTCTCTGGGCAGGATGAGGCACATCAGGGGAAAATCTGACTTGAAACAGAAGCTCAATTTTAACTTGGAGTTAGACAGTCCTGCCGAGAGAAGTTTGCTCACACCACAACTGTCCGTCATCTCAGGGCACACCGCCGTGACTGCTCGCGCAATGGCAACCCCTGGGGTTTGGTCCCACTTCTCTCCTGGACAGTAGGCCTAAAGTAGGGTACAGCATTACACCAAACCCTGACCCCCTCATTACTGTGCCAAGTGGTGTTTTGATGCCTGGGGCAGGGTGTCTGCCTGGTTGTCCCCCAGCTCCCACATGTCTTGTGAACATACTGAAAAGGTGACGTATATCCTCCTGTAATGGGGGAATGGGCATTGGAGTCAGGACTCCTGGATCTTACACCTTTTCTTCCTGTTTTGGGCACCTACAGAAATTCCATGTGTCCTTTCAGCGCAGACATGCCTCTGTGCGTGAGAGCCCGCTAGTGATCTGTTATTTGCAGAAGGATTTTTTTCTTACAAGGAGAACTTTGCAATCACCAAGTGAAAACTGCTCTTTGGAAGAACTCTGGTTTTGGTACAAACCTCTGAATCTCTCCAGGTGAGTCTGTTCTCAGCAAGGTCACCGGATATCCTCACATCTGCTCAGATGAGGAGATGAGTGAATCCAGCTGAGCTGCATTTTCTGTGTGCCCTCTCTAAAATGAACTGCAGAGCTGATAACTTCTTTATCACTTGCCCCTGCCACCTCTGTGAATTGCAGCTTCTTTCAAAGCTCAAATAAAAGTGCTGGGCTGCCACAGCACCGTGGCAAGTGTCAGCTGTGAGACAGGCTGCAACAAGCCTGGGCATGTGCCGGAGTCGCAGCCTGGGCTGGGAGGGGGGATGCCAGCCATACTGCTCCATGGACAGCACTGGGATGGTTTTTTTTTCTCAGAACTTCAGTTTGAGACAAGGGAGAATCAGTGCTCAGGACTGCTGGAGGTGCGAGGAAGGGCTTGCCCCCTCCGAATTGCTGGTCACTAGATGTTGCAGCAAGAGTCCGTAGCTGATATTACTGGATTTTGTTTTTTGCTGGTATAAAGAAGATCAGAATCTGGCCTAGGGTGAGGGTGTTTGTGCTTTGGCAGTGGGTGTGAAAGGAGAAACTCCAGAGGGTTGGGCGGCAACATGCTAGTTCTGTTCTCTTCCGTAGATGGCCTTCCGGAGACACGCTGGGTGAGTGGAAAATGTAATGAAATTCCCAGAGCCTCCTGGTGCACTACCAAGGTATTCTTGCCAGCTTTCCAGCCCGAGATGTTGGTGCAGCTGTAGGGGCCAGCTCTGCAGATAGAGCTGATTGCAGGCTAACCCCCACCATAGCAGGAGGATTACTGAGAGAGATGTTTTCTTCACCTGTGAAATGGCACACACTATAGCCATGGTTGCCTTTGGGGTAAAATTAGGAGAATAAAGGGCTTGCAGTAGATCAAGCTCTTTTCAAACTGCCTTTCTTTTTTGAAAGCTCATTTGTTTATTCTGGTTCTCAAACTGAGCAGTACAAACAGCAGTAAAAATGTGATGCATCCCAAACTCTAGCTGTGAGGATGGGTTTTGTGACCACTGCAGTCTGCACAAGGTCTTTTAGATCCAAACCATCTGTGGGGGCTCAGAGTATGCAAACTATTCATGTTGTCTTAAAGATTTACCAGGGAGCAGGGCCTTAATACGCCAGAATCTGTAAGAAAACAGAGACCTGCACCACTGACAGTCCTGAGGGTCTTGTTTTGAGCTTCTATTGAATAGATTGATCATTGTCCTGCAGCATTTAGTGGTGGAGAAAAAGAGCAGGGAGGGGGCTTAACAAGTGTCTCATATGGTTTGTGTTGTCTCTGCTATGCTGAACCTTTCTTTCTGCTCACACAGCAGGGGTTTTCTTTGCCTCTGTTTCTTTTGTACAGATGGTAGCAATAGGTTTCGTTTCCCCCCCAGCCGTCAAATTAACAGCCTTGGCGAGCTTTCATTTGCTGGCTAGTTTTGGGTGGTGCTGGAGGATTGCTCCACTCAGTACATTTCCAAGACTGGCTTTTTAACCCAAGCTCTATAAAAACAAACTTTTTTTTTTGTTTATTTGTTTGAGAGAAGGGACCTTGGGAAAGCAGATACGAAATTTGCTCTGACTGCATTTTGCCTGCTGAAGGAGTTGGCTTTGAGTTGCATTAGAATAGCAGATTGGCTTCTTGCATAAATCTCCCACAAGCAATGGGCTGAATTGGGAAAAGCTGGTGGGCAGAGGTACTGGAAACAATCTTCTGCTGTGTTAAAGCATCCGCAGGAGGGACTAATGAAAACTCTGGCCTCGTATCTCCAAACTCCACAGCAAAGCTTTCCAATCCATCCAGTTGCGCTGATCAGCTTCAGTATACAACAATATCCTGAACTTGTGAATTTGCAGTGCGATTTTTCTCTTTCCCCCAGTCACAGTAATCCAATACGATATCAAAGAGCAACTGCAGAATGGCAACCCTCACCATTCTCCAGTGGTGCTAGTAGCAATATTTAGCTTACAGAGACATCAGTGGTCTGAACTGCTCCATCGATACAGATGCTGATGCAAGTGGATCCTAATCAGAAACAGGTGAAGAATTAACATTTTGTTTTATAAATGTAACATCCCAACCCAAAGGAAGACATGGGTAGTAGGTTTCCTAAACACAAAGCCTATGGGAGGGACATAAACTCATAAACTGAGCCAAGTGTTCCTGAGTCCTTGTGCCTTTACTGTATATAAATAAACAGTGTGTGTGTATATGTAATTTATATGCCAAGGGAGCAGCACAAATTTAAAGTTCTTTCATTGCCTGCCTGCATGCCTGTCTAACTCAAAAAGCTCTGCTCTGGGCATTTTTCTGTAGTACAGCAGCATGTGTGGGCACATCTAGGTTGGCAGCTTTGCATACACTTGATGCATCTTCACCTTTTGGGGTTTACTTTGTGGCAGAGACCTGTAACATTCTAGAGACTGTAGGACACAGGCTTTTTGGCTGTCTTGAGGACGTAGTTCAAAATACTCATTAGGTGTTTCATTTAAACTTGGTTCTACTTGAAAAAGAACCTGTATATCCAACATATTGCCATGCCAGGAACAACAAAAGATAATAGAGTCACTACTCAGCCTTGCATTTGTTTCTCACATGTGTTCCAGGACTGCTCTCCTCAAACCTCCTCACTGGTTGTTTTCATCTGTTGCTAGAGCCGTATGTCTCCGAAGGAAGGACCAGCTCTGCCATTTGAACAATCCTCCTCCATCTGCTGCTACTGCTCCTATTACTGTAGCTGTGTGTGAAGTGGCAACTCAGCGACGCCAGGCTTGCAGACGCTTCATCAGTCTATCTGTCATTGCTTGTGTGTTTCCAATAACCCGTGCTAAGTGAGGTCATCACAAACTTGCATTTGAGTGCTGGGCTTCAATAGTTTAAGATTGTTAGGAATACGACCACTGCCATTGGCAATTAGGCTAGCTAGGATAAAAATTCACTGGGCATTCAGACCTGCTATTCTTGGGGAAGCAGCAAACTGCTGTTGCTGTGGGTTAGCTCCCAAATGTCATCTTTACAAGCCTGTCCTCACCATGAAGGGTAAGACCATGGATAAAAACTAGTCAGATCTATTCCGTAGTTTCAATTCTCTGTAGGCTAAACCTATGCTCTAGGTTTAATTCCCACCTCTGGCTAGACTTACATTTCAGTGGAAATGGTAGTCTGCACAGCTGGCCTCAGATTTCTCGCAGGGTATGCAAAAAGGAGTCAGAGATGTGTCTGAAGTTTCTATCCTTATCAATGTGCAATAGTAAGGGTAAAACCAGGCATCTCATTAGAGCATCAGGGAGGCCAGAAGGTCTCCTTTGCTCTGTGTGGGGTTTTATTGAGATGGATGTGGACTGCACAGCCTGGAACACAAGTTGTTTGTTTTAATTTACAAATTAAAAATAAAACCGTGTTTATTTGCATCAGTTGAGGGGTCTTTTTCTCACAGCTGCTTGAAAAGTGAGCTCTAGCTGCCAAATAAAATAAGGTTTAATGTTACAATGTGCACTGGGAAGGGCAGAGCTGGTAATTACTCTGCAAGCACCGAGGCACTAGACGTACAATACAGAGAAATCCATGTGAAGCGCTGAACTCAGCAGTGGCTTGGGGCAGATACGGGACCTGAGCTGCAGGAAGGTGTTACGGAATGTCAGCCACCTACAGCCAGTAGCCCCCTGTGACTGTGTAGGTGAGGAAGCCATGTCCTCAGGGAGGCTCTTAGGAGTAATTCTCTCTTGCCACACGCGAGCTGCCAACCCATGTCTGGCATTCCTGTTACAGAAGGCTAGTTGGGAGGTGGCTAGAATCCCTGGTTTCCTTTTAGTCCTCTCTCGTCAAGCTTTGTGCTCTGGTGAACGCTGGAAAACATGTTTGCTATGTTGGGCAGTGGTTTGGGCCTAAAAACCAATGAGGAGAAAGCTTGTCTTCCCAAAAAGCAGGTCTGCTTTCTCCTTTTGCTGTGTGGATGTGGACAGTCTCTGTGAGGTCTGTGTGGGCTCGGTGCTGGGGGCTGCTCTTTGCCTGTGAGATACCCACAAGCCTGCGGGGAGGACAGTTGTCAGACGAGGGTCTGGTTTTTTTCATCTCCATTCAATGCCGATGAAGCGGTTTGTGGGGCAGCGGTGGCTGGTGTGGTCTCAGCTGTGTTTCGTCTGACTCATCTGGTACAGTGGAATAAATGACCAGGATCTAAATGTTGTTTTACTGTGTCTGAATTTGAAAGCCCGAATATCAGAAAACAGTGTTGTGTTAGCTACCTTATTTATTTACAGACAGAGACTTCCCCTGCCTTTAGGGGATAAGCACAGGAAAGAAAGAGTAGGCAAGGCAGAGGAGGCTCAGAGAGGCTGGACTGTTTGACAGCTACGCGCAGGGGGCAGAAGTTCAGAGCTTTTGACGCCTACCAGAAAGACTGTCTTTCCTCTTATTGATGACAAGGAAACATGGAGGAGTCTGACTGATAGCCCAGACCAGATGGAGTCAGTGCCCAGCTGAGGGTCTCAGGCTGGTTGTATTGACTGGACCGAATGCGAAGGTTGTCTGCAGAGCACCGTACGGTTACTACCTGCATCTTGTAGCATGACAAGGCCTGTTCTGTGCTGGTGCTGCCAGAAGCCCTCTGTTGCTGGCCCTCCTTGGCTCTCAATTGCTTTGTGACCAGAATTTAACAAGGCAGTTTACAATGGCTTTGACACCATTTGGATAGATGAAGCTGGCTCAAAAAGCATCCACCCACTTGCTAAACAATGCCTCAGGCTCTGAACGCATTAAACGGTTGCTCTGCTCTGCTGCCTACATGCAGCTTTCCAGGTGGAGTTTGTTTTTGATGTTATCCATCCCCCTCGATGGCTTGTGAGCCGGCTAACTCTGACTCCACCTCCCATCTCTCCTGTCTATAATTTGTATTATAATTTTCGGGAGCCTGCTCTTGTTGTGAAGTCTTGCACAGACAAAGAACAGTCTTCGTTTCAGAAAGTGTCTCCGCCCTTTCGGTTGGTCAATGTGCCAAAAAACAGGAGCAAGACTTTAATAAAAAACTGTAGGATACTGTGCATATTTGTTGGAAAACTGAGTCCAGTTAAGCACTTGTCTCGCTTACAGGGATGCTAAGACGGTTGGGTTTATTGCAAATTCTGTCCCTGTTTTAAGAATTGGCGATTTGGTGCTGGATTTGACTTACTGGAATTGCAGACACGTGAAATTTTGGAGAAACCTTGATTTAAATTCAGTTTGTGACAGAGATTCCAATTCTGAGTCAAGCTTTTTTTAAAAAACAGCAATCATCCCACCACCAACTACTTTCTTTTTTTAACCAGAAGCATATAATTTTCCTTGGAACTCTTCTTAAGCACCAGAAGGGCAAAGAGGTGAATATTGTGAATTAGCACAATTGGTGGCAAAGATCATGCTTTTTTAGACTTTACTAAGGCAGATCAACGTGTGTATATGTTGAAACCTACAGCGAGTAAAGAACCAACATCTGTCTGCCATACTGGCACAGTTGGCTGGGAAATGGCCCAAACACAGAAAAGTGTTTTTCTTTTTTTTTAAAAGAAAAAAAAAAGAGAGAGAGAGAGGGGGAAAAAAAAGTAGCTGTCTTCAAGTATGTTTGAAATAATGAAAAGGACTGATGTGCAAAGCGATTAAGAGATCTTTGAGGATCAAAAGCCTTGATTCCGTTTTGCCAATGGAACAAAACTTTTCATCTGTTCTTATGTGGACCTTAAAGTAGGGCAGAAGGGTGTAGTTTTTAAATTATTTCATTTCAAAATTTACTTTGGGCAGGGGGAAAGGGTTCTTTCTGTTTGTTCTTGCTCTTGTTATTCAGTGTCCTTAACACAAAAGGCCAGCCTGGCTCTGAAATGAAGAGCAGGGTCGTTCTATGAACTGGTGGTTCATTAGTCTCCTTTTGATATGTTAGAACAGTAAGGGACCCTTTTATTTTTTTTTTTCCCCTTTCTAGTAATCTCTGTGTTCTTAAATCAAGACATCTTCCCTCATCATGCTGCAGTGGCTGAATCTTTTTTCAGAGATTTCTAAGTGGGTTGTACCAATAATGCTAATCTTGTGTAGACAGAGCATACAGTCAAAAAGTTATATGCATAAGAAAGCCAAACCCAAAGGCTTTCAGTGCTCCATGCAGTAAATCCTACTTCCCAGCTTTGTGTTTATTTGGACCTGGATGCCCCCCACCAGGGTAAATCTGTGTTTGTTCTCCCTGGTAGCTTCTTGCCAGGAGGACCATAGAGCACGTGTAGCCTTGGGAAGGTGCAATAAGGGAGGCTCGGGAGTGCAAATTGCTGGATTGCTGCACTGTGAGCTCGTGAGCCATGTGCCCTTTCTTGGGGAAGGGGTGATGGAAGCAGCAGAGTGAAGGGATCAAGAGCTTGGAAAGAGCAGACGAGATTGGAAAGAAGAGGACAAGAAGACGCCCTTGTCTTTGGGTTTCTGCAGGGGACAGTGGAAGAGCTCCCTCTTCCTGTTTCAGCCTGCTCTAACTGTTGCAGAAAAAGAGCCTTCCGCACAGGCTGGAGTGTCTCTGGTCCCAGCATCTGCAAGGCAGTATATTTCTTTCAGCATGGATTTGCATACTGGGGGATCCACAGGACAGCATGGATTTCCTGTGGGGGTTCACTAGACCAGCTCTGCTGCACCATACACCGCCACTCAAGGGTTAGTTCTCAGAGCATTCGCGGCTGAGTTGCAGGTTTGTTAGGTTTAGTGACAGAAATTGCTTCAATGGTGGAAGCTGGTCCTGTCTCGTTGCAAAAGAATTGGTGATAGCAGAGAGGTTATGTGTTTCTGTTGTCATTGCAAACACTTTATTGAGTAGGCATCTGGTGCCACAGGAGCACAGGTGCTTCCTGTGACCTGGAGCTCTTGTACTTCTGGTGTGTGGTTTCCTGATCTGTCCGAACCCAGGTCAGGTGGTAGGTGTGCTCTAACTTATTTGGCAGGGCATCTCTGATACACTGGTTTAAAGCCTGTTCTCTGCTCTAAAACTTAATTAACACAAGTCATATTTTGTCACCACACGTGCAGCAGAGATGGTAACTCCCATTTATGCTGTTATGGGAACCACATCCGTGTGCTACACAAACTCTGTCATGCTATAGCGAGATACCAATAGCAATAGTGTAAACCAGAAAACAACATCAGCAAAAGCTGAAAACTGTATTCCCATTCCATGACAGAGCAACATTGTCAGTTGCAGGCTGGAAAAGTTTTGCTGGTGAAAATTTCTAGCAAGGTGTGGACAGCAGAATAAATTAATCTGCTTTCTTCTTTGACCTGTTTCTAGATTAGCTCTTTCTGTCTGTTCCTAGCATTCCTACGTCCCTATCAGTGGCAGGAATGAAATATCACCCTTGATACAAGCCTGGTGTAAAAGTTTGTAGTTACAAGCCATTTTGTGAGCAATGTGAGTGAAAAAATGGCCTCCTATGCGCTAGTGATCTCCATCCTCTTGGACTTGAAAGCAGGCATACATTAATTTACTGCATAATTTTTATACTGCTCTAACATCATCGTAAGCATGTGTCATTTCAGCATATTATCAATTCTAATACAGCTGTGAGCAGCAAAAGAGAGTAAAGAGTCTTCACGCCTGCCTTTGGGGTTGAGAGTGGAGATTAGATTGTCCGTGTATTATGTTTTGACAGTAGCTTCTCTTCTGGTGTTCATGCAAATAGTTATTTTTAGGAAGATCATATATTTCCCAGTAATTGTTTTAAATGCATCAAAGAGCTTGCTGATATAAAGCCTGTGATTTATGGGTTCCCGCTACTTTTTAATAGCTGAACTTAAATCCTGGATTCACTGAAGCCATTTGGAAAATTGGGATTATTCCAAGCTGGAGCAAAGGGAGGGAGACTGGTATTTTGCCAAGATCAGCAGTGATTCATTCCCACATTCATGCTCAGCATCCAGTGAAGGGCAGAAGCTGGGAATGCTGTAAGGAGAGCTAGCAAGAGATTATCATGTTGAAGGTGAATCTGCCCTACTCACTCCCTCTGCTGCTACATAAGGTCTTTTGAATGAGAAGGACCAAATTCTGTCATGTTTTTCTTTCATCCTCTCTAAAAGCTGATTTATTCATAGAAACCCCAAGCCAACTAACTTGCCTCCTGTCTGTAAGGCATAGAGAGAACTGAATATTGGCTGTCCCAAAGAATGTCCCCATAGGGGTGAAGGACTGGAGAACACCTCAGGATAAATATACTTTGGAAATCCCTTACAAAGAGATGTTTTAGTGACTGCTTGGAACGAAGCAATGTCTGTATCAGGTTAGCCCAGCAGTCTCTGGCAGCATGAGTAGAAGCTCCGAGAGACCTGTAAAGGGACAGGGCGGACCCAGGACTCATCGCTGGCACATTCTGTCACGCTCCGGTGATATTTGGCCCCTGGACACCCGGAGTGAGAGGTGATCGCAGAATAAATGAGATTGGTGATAGTATAATGTAGATTAGGTGATAAGTCTTCAAGTAATATAAAAAGGGGAAACTTGCTGTGGTCTAAGATTTACTCGGTTTTGTTTAGCTTGAGGGTATTTATGCTGTCAGTGCCTTCACCAGGGTTCAGACTCTATCTCTTAGGACACACAGCTTGACAAATAGTCACTAACACATGGGCATGAGGAATGAAAGGGGCTGTCTGTCCATCCAGGAGCCCGTCCTCAGTCTGTCCCTCCCTTGTCTGTGCCGCTCACAGGGGCTGTGCTCCAGCTGCACGTCCAGTAGCCGCGGCCGTGCTTATGGGGAGAGCAAGGCTTTTACAGCAGGGCAGCTGAAATACTTCTTAGTTGTGAGCCCCTTGGGAACTGTCTTTCCTCAGAGAGATCTGTCCTCCTTGTCCTCGGGCCAGCTGACAGCGCAGTAAAATTTCTCATCGTGTTTTAGTTCTCCCAGCCCTGGGAGAGAAGCGCAGGGAGATGGTAAAGTAAATGGAGCCAAGTGTCCCAGCATGGTTCAGTCCCAGCAGAAAGGAAAGGACTTTTTTTTTTTTAAATTTTTCTCTTTTGCAGAGCAGGGGCACAGCCAAAACAGTGTTTTCTTGTTTTCCTGATGTGATCATCCCTGTTGCGTATGTTTGAAATACAATAATTCTGAGAGCACTGTTGTCGTGATCGGGAGGCAAAAATAAGCAAGTTTATATTTGTGGATAAGAGGCAGTAATAAACCCCTGAATTTCCAAACACATAGAGGGGCATTGACTTCTAAATACCAAAAATTCTAAGCCCTTACCTTGCTAATTCATGTGGCATTTGGAGGGGCTGTGGATTTTTATTTCATCCTGGTATTTGTGGTATTTCCTGCCATTAGTATAGGAAAACCCTTGTGTGGTAAATGCCGGCTTTTTCCTCCGTTGGTGGCAGCCACTGAGACTTGGGTTCATGAAAGGCAAACCATCCGTTTCAATACTGAAGGATCTCAGAGGTACCTGGGAAGGAAAATCTCATTGGGGTTGAGTAAGGATTTTAGTACTGTTGAGTGCCAGCTGAATGTCTCTGAGCAGAATAAATCTGGTCTTGAGATCCAAAAGTCTGGAGCTTAAAATTCATTGGGTGGCTTCAAAAGCTGCAGCTGGGAAATACAGTTGATAGTAATTTTATCACAACCTCTTAAAAGTAATCTGGGTATAAAGGTTTTGGGTACAAGTGTTGGCCCTGAGTCAGTAACCCAGCCTTCTGAAATTGCTGTTTTTATTGCAGATTAAACTGTAGATTGGTCCATTTAGATTTGTAATGGAAAAATATTAGCCAATGTACTTTCCTCCCCTCCACCCTCTATCATCAGGGCATATATCAAATTGCACTATCTGGCAGGGAGTTCCAAATGTTATTTGAGAAGAGAGAGGAATGCAAGCGATGTCAGCAGAAAACAGCTGAGTAGCGGTTAAATTTCTTTGGCCTGAACCTGCTCCACGGGGAAAAAGAAACGCAACAACTGGACTTGTTTCATTTCACCCCAGCACAAACCATCCTTTGGAAAGGGATGATGTTTGTGAGCAACTTCTCTACAGAAGCCGGGGTTTTGGGATGCTGCTAGGTGGACAAATGCTGTGGACGTGGCAGGTCGAGCTCAACGGGGCCAGCGCAGGCTGTGATCCCTCGGTGAAAGCACTGGACCTCGCAGGGCACTGGCTGTTACTGTTCCTTTGTGCAGCTGGAGCCTGTTGTTTTAGAGGGACAGCTTTGGGTTGCATCTCCATGGCCTGTTAAACTTTTTATCTACATTGGCTTTGAAGATAAAAGCCTTAAGAGCTGGCTCAAGTGAACTTGCCCAGTGCTGCAAAAGAGCAGTGGAGGTGCGTGCAAGGATACTGTTAGCTGAGAAGTTGGACTGAGCTAAATGGTACCCTTAATCCCCTTGATTCTGGCAGAGTCAAGTTAAAAGGTCTTCCCCACTTGGGGTGAAGGCTTTGCACGTGTAGATGCTGGTTCACTTAAGGGCAGCGCTGTCTCTGCGGTGGGAGAGCCCTCTTCTCTGCTGGCATTTGCTTTATTGCCGAGGGAAGAAGTCACTTCTGCAGGGTCTCACGTCACAAGCTGGGGATGCGTGTTGAATTTTTGGTCCACGGAGGCTTTTTGAATAAACAATGGAGCCAGCAAATGGCTAGAAACAGAATGGCTGAACAGGAGAAGAAAACTAAGTAAATATAGCCCTTGTTTTTCTTCTACATGTCAGTCTACAGTGTCATCTGACTTTTTCGCCTTGTGCTCCCCATTTTAGCTGGATTTTGCCTGGTTATTCACATAGCAGAGATCCCCGTTTTTCTCCTCATCCTCACAGCTTTTGCAAGCAACAGGAGGTTGCAGTCCCCTGACATGGTCCTTCTTGGGATCTTTCTTTTCTGACCAGGGTTTAGGGTCCCTTCCTTTGCTGGGTTCTTTAGTTTGCCCCATTTCTTGCCTCTGGACCTCTCTGATGGGACAGCTTGGTCTCCTCTAGGATGAAAACCCAAGTGAGCAAGGGAACAGGAACCAGCTTTTCTCTGATCCCTCCCCAGCTTTGTTACGGCTCCCAAAGGGAGATTTTCAGCAACAGTTACACAACAGTCCTACTTGGATGCTTGAGTCAGATTATTTTTTTTTCCTAGCCCCTGATCTTTAGGATTGTCTCTAGCCTGAACCAGTGTCCACGCTTCACAAATGTTTTGCGTTGAAATATTTTCCAGGTGTAGTTGCCTAATTTACATCAGGTACTTGGCCCTAATTCCCACTGAATTCCGTGGGAGTTATGCAACTGTCACCGCAGAAAGTGCGGACAGGTGTGAAGGTCAATTTTGGGAGATTTTGT
Source organism: Larus michahellis (assembly GCF_964199755.1). Lineage (NCBI taxonomy): Eukaryota > Metazoa > Chordata > Aves > Charadriiformes > Laridae > Larus > Larus michahellis. Next base: position 4,585,753 of record NC_133904.1, on the reverse strand, counting down.
AATTGAATGCGAGAGGAGCAAAACAGACTTAAAAAAGACATGCTTTCTGCAATCCTATTTCTATTGCAGTCAAAGGAAAGGTCCCCCATCAATGTCAATAAAAGGAGAAATAAAGTATAAATCAGGAAATCAGAGGAAAATCAGAGAATTTGCCCATGAGTTTATTTTTCTTAGGGGTATGGAATAATTCCATAAACTGAGGAAATATTTCTGATAGTTGAGGTCTTCATTCAACACTAGAAATAACGCAGCTAAGTATTTGTGTATGTGAAATTAAATTCTTTAAAAAATTGTATGAATAGTTTTTCGTAAGTGACTGTAGGAATGACACCAATGTATTGAAACAGTATATTCAAGCTCCTAAACAAAATCCTATTTAGTGCTCTGAATCTTTTGTCTTTGAGTGTATTTCCTCCCTTCCTCAATCCAGTTGTCGGTGAGCTAGTCACATTGCCTAGTACGGCCTTCTAAAACAGATATGTTTTTTTTTTATTTGCATGCAAATTGGTAGGAGGCAGGTTGCCTGTAAATACTGTGCTAATCATTACAGGTTCCATGGTTCATCAGGACTCTGGTGCCTAATTGGCTGCGGGATTGCCTATAACTCTCGATAGCCTGATTCAGAGCGATAGGAACTGTCGAATCTACATAATAAAGCGCGTGTGATGAAAGGTGAGTGCACACCTACTTTATATGTGCGTTATCATTCTCATCAAGGTCAAAGCATTTTTTTTTCCTTTCAGATATACATATTCATAGAGCCTGTGCACAGCTAATGAGTCGGAAGATTAAATGGTTGTGGATTAAGAACAAGCCCTACTGTTCTCCTAATTAGATTGAAAGTTACTTAGTTCATCTGATTAGAATTCTGAATTCAAACCAGCTAACGCACAGGCACAGCGCTCCTCAGCTACTTGTGAAATCTGAGCGTAAGAGTCACTGGAACAGATTAACCGTCCATTTCATCCAGTCCCCCCAAATCTCAGAGAGGCAAATGCTGGAAAGTTCACTGGAATCCCCACAAATTTCCACAGGGGGAGGCTGACCCAGGGCAGAGGGGCCATGCTGCCAGGGTTAGTTAGCACACACGATCTCCATCCAGGATCAATTTCAGATTTTTTTAGTATTATAGCAGGGACATTACTATTTCTAGTCCCTGATAATAGCCATATTACCTAAGATACTAAGATAAGTCCTTGCTCTTGCAACTGCCATGCCTTAAAATGCCTGTCTTTTCTCTTTTCAACACATACGAAAGTATTTAATTAGTTATGACTCAAAGGAGTCCTTGCCTGAAGCCCCAAGTGTCGCCGCTGTTCCCCTAAGCTTGGAAGTAGTTGTACTGGTCCTAGGGCTTGGGAAGGGCTGCAGCATCATCAGCTTTAGGAAACCTTGGGAGACAAATGGCCAGGTCTAACAATAGGCATGAGTCAGTCGCTCTGCAGTTAGGTGATTTTGTTTCCTGTTGCTCTGCTGTCTGGGCTGCTTGTTTTGGGGAACAAATCCGTATTAATGTGTTATCTATAACATCCCTGCTTCCACCAAAGGGATCCCTCTGTGCATTATTTTCCTGACTGGTGCCGTGTATCGCTTCCTCCGGCTCCCCAGCCCCGCAGCTGCTCCTGCTGCAGCTGCCAGCGCCAGGAGTTTTGGCAGAGCTCCTTAACGAATGCTGCTCCAAGATGCTTGGCTTAACTTCATGGCACCCATGAACATTTGTCCTTTCTCTCTAATCTTCTGAATTGCAGGAGTGTTCAGTATTTGGGCTTTAGATCCTTCCTGGTTTTATTCAGGTGTAGAAAAAAGAAGAAGGGAGGGTGATGGAGGGTCTGTTTAAATATAAAGAAAAGAGATAATGGTTTGGGGCTACCTTGTCCTACTTCTTCCTCTTTTTTTCTCCCTCTCTTTTTTTTTTTTTCTGTGTGTGTGCATCCATGCATTTATTTTAACTTTTCTGTTTGAAGGGACAGGGGGACCACAGGGTCTGACCTGTGTATTTAACAAAAAGAGAGCACTGAATGAGAAAATTTCAAGTTTTCACAGGTGTATTAAAATAGCATAAGATTCCTGTTTCCTTAATGAAAATGGGAGCAATGTGTATCTTTCCACAACAGATATGAAACAAAGAGAACTAAGAAACGTGTTGGCATTCAAAAGAGCAGGAAAGTAACACTGTTCCTGTCACTGTTAGAAGGTTAAAATCCTGCCTGGCAGCCTATAAACTATTTAAACGATCCTACAGAAATTCCACTTACTGAATCATCTTTGGGATTTATAGCTAAATCCTTCACCCCAATTGAAGACCCAATGTACTCACAGCCCTGCCGGAAAATACACCTTAATGAGGGGAAATTGTAAAACTGGCCTGAAAAAAAAAAAAAAAAAAAAAAGCCCTCTTCAGCAAAGAGAGGTCCTTGCTGCAGTCCTTGCTTCACATGGCCACTGAGATGATGGCAGCTGTGCTGCTGTGATCATATGTGACCTAGATTTTCCTCACAGTAGTCCTGTGCTCTCCCTGATCTTGTGTAGGCCTGAATGAATTGAATAGAAGCATTTCTGGATGCTTTCAGAGAGCAATGATATCTTTTTCTTTCTCTCTCTCTCTCTTTCTCTTCAAACCACAGCATCTGTTCCCCTTGTGGTTTTCTCCCTTTGCTCTCACACAGTGGTTGTGAAAGAGGACAGGGCTGGGGTAGCTTTAATTTGGGTAATGGTGGATGGGGAAATCAGGGCAGGTGCGATTCCTCCTCGGTGTACCACGACATAGCAGAGTGTAAAACTCAAGTCCATGGATTTTAGCGCTGATTGCATACAAAGGAAGATAGGAGGGCTGTTAGGAAGATGGAGGGGTGAGACTAGAGCATCAGGAAGCCCGAGTTTGTGCACTGACCATGGGTCTGAGTTTGGCATCAATGCTCTTGGGTACCAGGCACATTAAGCTCTCACACCTAGGCTCAGAAATTGCCCTATGTGTAAGCTCCTAATTCTCTGTGGGAGAAAAATTGGAGAGCCTCAGCTCCTCAGTGCATGCCCAAGATCTTGTTAATGCTGTTTGGCTGGATTATGTGTGGGCAGGAACAAGCTTGTTTCGTTACAGCACCCAGCAGAAAGTCTGAGACCATCCCTGGCTGCTGGCGTGGAGGCTGTGGCTCCTCGGACCCACTCTCCTCTTGGAGGCAACTTTTGACTTGTGACTTCCCAGCTCTGACACTGATGCCATCTGTTTACATGAATAAAAATCGCTCCATTTGGAGGGTCTTGGTTAAATACTTGGAGGAAACTAGAAAGATCTGGTTTGATTTCCCTAGGGGGGACAGCAAGGCCTTGCAGCAAAAAAGGCTGAAGCAATCTGTAGGGCAGACAGCTAGTATTTCCTTCCTTCCTTCCATGCAGATCCTGCTGAGTCTGTCGAAAATTCAAGTTTCTAGGATCGGATACAAATTTTTTTAAACTTAAACCAAGCAACTAGCACTTACAGTCAGAGTCCAGTGGAGACTTTTAGATGCTGTTTTGATAGGAATAAAAATAAACGCTTATTCTCTGCCTCGGTTCATATGTGAAGTGAAATTGTAATGATCCCATCATCTGCTTTGCAGAAAGCTGTGAGGATGACTTCTCTTTAGTGCTGTCTTCAGTTACAGAGCTGTTCTGACAGTGGCGAGTGAGTGTTACAGGTGGTGGGTGGGGGTTCCTTCCGAAATTTTATATAACTCCAATATTATCTGTTCCTGTGATTGACTTGACACATGAATTCAAAACAGTTGGAGCTTCTCTCCCACTCTGGTATAGCAAACTGGATGTGAAAACGACACTTCCCCCTGGAAGCTGATAGTTTGCTGTTGGGTGCATGGTGTTGTGTTCCTTTGTTCCCTGAACATGGCACTTGGCAAGTGGTTTTTGCCACTTCAGGGTTGTCAGTTCTGTCTGCTAAAGGCCAAGATAAAGCTTCACAAAAAGCCTTTCACTCCAGACAAATCTTCTCTGTAATGTACTGACTTGATGACAAAGGAGCCAGGAGCTTAGAGGTGGTTTGGATTATTTTTTTTTGCCCCAAAGGGTGCACTCTTCCCTTGTCATGCTTTTATTTTAGTGTGGTATTTCCTACCGTGCTGTAAACACCAGGGTGGTTTTTGTCTTGTGACTGGGGCAGTGCTTTGCCATGACATTCCTTTCATAACGCGTTGCTGATAGCACTAGATGTGCTGCTGGCTGCGTCCAGGGCTTATCAGAGGGTTTGTACCGAGAGCACTTAGATAATCCCATGAGGGGATGCATTAGCAATAAGAAACCTGTATGAAGCAGTGTTGTGATATGTTTGTGACAAAGCAGTATAAAATACACGGGAACAAATTTGTGGTCCTCTGGAAAGTTGTGATTTTGGTACAGCATGGTGAAGCAACATGTAGAGGGTGTGCTGGTCCATAACGGCATTGTTTAATCTGTAAAGTGGCCTCAGTTAGTTACTGACGGCGTAGTGCCAAGGGTGCCAAGCTGGGCAGCAGCATCTGCCCTTCTGAAGCTCCGTGTGAAACGCACATTGGTCACTATAAATGTAAGTAACAGAAATGCAAGGAGTATTCATACCAATGAAACTTGCTTGGCTTTTGTTTTCAGTTGGAGAAAACGCACCGAATTCGTCATAGGGTTCTCAAGGGTGTCTGAATACTTCAGAGATCCTCAACAGCCGTGACTTGATCCATCTTAGTGGAACTTGCAGCTTTGTCTGCCGAGGTGAAGCCTCACCATTTTTCATTGAGTTTTATTCTGTGATATTATTCCTTACACACCAACAGCATAGGGAGTCAGACATGACTTCACAATTACTGTGCTTTCAGATTATATGCAAATGGCCTGACCTAAGTCATAAATTGGTATTCTGGCTTGTTTTTACTGACTCCTAGAACACAGAATACAAATCGCAGGCCACCCAAAGACATTGGCTCCTATTCTGTGCACCATGCTTTCCCCCTGCAATTTGGCCATTATCTGAATGCTCAGCTCCAAATGGGAGAGGGGGGATGATAATAGATATAGGGACAAGGCAAAAGCCAGAATTCATGTATGAATAGGAATGAAAGGAAACTTTTGTACTGAAGGGATCTCTCCTGTGTATTGTGTCAGGACTGTCACAACCTCCAGCTGCCACAACAACCTTAGGGCAGTGGGATAAATACCTAAATGTAGGCAGACAGCAGTAGTAGGCAATGTATCTGCAAAACTGGAGATAAAATAGACGCAGTCCAACTGCAGATCCAATTATAATCAATGTAGGTTGTTTTAGGGACTTTGCAGAAACCAGGGTTTGACTTCACAAGATGAAATGAGAAATTTAACAGGGATGAAGAAAGGCGTTACCACGCTATTCATAACACTCCTCGTTAGAAGCTGCCAGCTCTTCCTGCATAAAATGAAGGAAGCTACAGGTAACGGAAAAATAAATTGGTCCCTGTGGGCACAGTGATTTTGACTATCTGTGTGTATTAGAGATGAGTCCGATGTGCTATGAACTGCAGGTGAAGGTGAGGTACATGGAAACCTAGTATGTGTCAGTGATTCTGGAGAGCTGCTCAGAAATGGTCAGGGTGTAACGCCACATTTTATTCAGGCTGAGGCTAAAGTAAACCCTTCCAAGAACACAGAAGTTGCTTGTTGGAAGAGTAAATGGCAGATTGTGTGAGTGCTTCTGAATTTTCTGCCCCTTTCTCAGAGTTGTACCTGGCAATGCGGGGCTTGCCAAAGCTATATGAGAACATTATGGTACAATGAGGAATTTGATGTAGTTTCCCACAGGTCAAGCCAGCTCCTCATCACTGGCTCATCTCCTCGTATATGCTTTTGAAGCACTGAGTTGTACACGGTACTGAAAAATGTCTGCAGCTTTTCTAACCCCCCATACAGCTTTGGCTTCAGTCGGAAGCACAGTTATGTGGGCAGGGAGAAAATGTTCTCTGAATGAATCCATCATAAACATAGCGCCTGTCCTGTAATAGTTGGGGTTGGAGAATAACAAACTAATAAACCAAAGTCTTTTATTTCTACCCTTCTCGTAGATCGTATGCTGAAGGCTTCTGAAAAGTGCCTCTGTCTCTCAGCCACAAGCTAGTTGCAGAGGTGACCTTACAGCTTTCATTAGTCAGATGTGCTGAAGGAGAAATATTTGCTGGCTTTGCCTGGAAGCTCACAGCTGGGGTGGGTTTTAAATCTACTTGGGCAGGGCCAAAGTTCTTCCATAGCTTTCTCTTGTCTAGAATAGGACTCTCTAGACGAGGATGCTGCTGACCACCCTACTGAGGCTCCCTAGTGTCCTGAAGGCTTTCTGGTCTGTAGTTATCCCTGGATATTTAGCACCGTGTAACATCACAGAGCTATTGCCATGCCCACGTGGCCGTAGGCAGCAGCTGTGACTCGGCTGCGCGTACTGGGCTTGCACGGTTTTGTCTGGCCTTGTACGAGATGAGTGAATGGTGACAGACAGAGAGGGAGCAGGCTGGTCTGGAGGACCTGGGTTTGCTTGCCGAGATGTGGAAGTCCAAGCAAAATCTGAGAGATCTGAAAGCTGCTTTCATGTCCAGCTGTGCTGCCCAAAAGGAACTGAGCGTGGCCAGATATTGTTCACACTGCAAGTTTCCCAGTGAGCTCAAGACAAAAGAGAGCTTTCCTCAAGCCTCTCACACACGGGTTGTATACAATGAACGCAGTCCTGGAGAACACCAATGCTTTGTTGAGATATATATATATAAAATATATATATATATATATATAAAGAAGATGGTCTTGCTGTCTGAGAGAACTTAGCACCTCTGTTCTCTGCCCTTTCACATGGTGTCTTTTTAGCTTTCCTGTGGCCAGTTTTGGGTGTAAAGCTGTTAACTCAAGAGCTTTTTTGTGGTCCATAGAGAGTTTTGTGATGCTTCTCTCACCTTTGTTACAAACATGAAGATTCTCTCTTAGTGTGCAGGTGCACAAAGCTAATGAGTAAATGGTAGAGAATTGGCCTTAGGGGGTTAATTTAGTGCCTTCTTTCAAGCTACAGCACATGGTGTTCTTCTTTAGTAAGAGGACTCCCAAGCTTACCTAGTGTGGTTTGTGCTCCTTCTGATGACAGTTTGTAGGTTCAAACCTAAGGAGTAAAATGTCCCCTTCCAAGGGAGCTTGACATATATTTATGGTGCTAGAAATCACCTGGACGCTAAAGCAGTGCTTGCATTATAACAAGAAAGCCTAGAAATTTTTATATGGGCATTCTGGTTCATATCAAAATAAACAGGCCCCATTTCAACTATGGAAAATAAGACTTCATTGGCCTTGAGGCTGCCATGGAAAATCACAAAAATGACTGTCCTTTTCTTCAGGCTGATTTGTTCTTGTTTATTGTATGAATCATGTGCTCTGCACCCCCAAATGAATGCCAAATTGACTATGCAATGAATTGATGTTCCATTCATGAGACCAATCCGTGGTTGTGTGGCATTTTGGCAGTACCAGTCTCTTCTTCCATGGCCTGGCTTTCCCCAGTCTTTCTAAAAATCATGCACTTGTCCTGCTGGCCATATCCAGCAGCTTGTCTGGTCCCTAAGGGAGCCAGTATGTTCCCTTGAAGTTACACAGGTCTCCCATCTCTGTTCTATTCTCCTCTTTTCCTCTTCACCATCTCTGCTCTGCACAAATTACACCCAGAATGGAGCAGTAGGTTTTGCATAGAGGAGAGATCCCAGAGGGCATAATCTACCAAGTTGTTGCTTCTCCCTCAAGTTGCTTCTTTCACTGTCACTTTTCTCCCCAAGCTCTGTAGCCCAAACTCTCCCTGGCCTCCATAGACTGAGGACAGAGATAGCAGGAAAATGCTGCCTCAGATTAGTTTTTCTCTCCAGTCCTTTCTCTGTATCTCCACGTTTTCTCTGTCTGGTTTATTGCATTTGGGGACAAAGATTTTTTGATACTGTGCAGATAATACGATGGTGAAATACAACATTTGGTAAGTGGACCACCTGTAATCTTTGTCTTCACAGCTCTTTTTCTTATTCTTACATCTCGAATGTGAGATTTGGATTTGCACATTTTCCTTCCCCTGCAGCACAGCCGCCCTGGTACAAAGCAATGGCTTTATTGTATGTAACAGGTCCTAGAAAGTTGCTTAGATCTTTATTTCTGAGCTTGACACAAATAAAGTGGCACGAGCATTTTCAATGCTGTTCTCATTATGAAGGTATAACTTTTCCCTGGAACTCTACAATCACTTTTAGAAAAGAATTGGGAGCAATAAGAGTGAGTGACAGCTCTCCCCTCAAACCTTTTCTATTAACTGACAAGAAAGGATGCCATTTGCTTCCTTTGCAAATAAAATGTATAAAATAGTACTAGTGATACCTGAAAATATCATGTAAAAAGTGGTAGTAAAAGGCAGCCCTAGTATCTGTTGAGAACGGACGTTGCTGTTATTCAGTTTCAGTTGCGATGAGAAACGTACCTTGCAGACCTGACTACATGACAGGCTGTTTTGAGGAGATAGTTGCTTTACATTGTTTGACTGTACAAGGCTTTTAAAAATATGTACATTAAAAGTAGGCAAAAGGATTACATTACAAAAAATTGTGCATGCAAATGCAAGATCCTCCAATCCTTGAAAAATCTTCCTTAATATTATATAATAAGAAATACATATCTGTGCCTATTTTTACCATAATTTGCTTTCATTTGATGCCGTTCAATAGTAAGATTTATTATTACCCGCATGGAAAATATCCTGCCTGGAGGTGGCTGAAATAGATCCTGCAGACAAGTCATCAATCAGCTCGTGTTTATCTCTTCAGAGATCAGTGATATCAGTGGCAGGAACAATTTCAACCAATCCAAGAGTATTTACTGATAATAAAAGGAAATGTTCATGTGGATTTATACTGCATCTCTCCCCAGAGGTCACACAACGTTTTTGCAGGAGGGCTGATTTACTGAGCCTCGTTTAAAGATGAGGCATGGAAGGCTCAGAGGTGCCTGAGCTCCCTGCTTAGCCGGGGCTGGGAGCCCTTACCCTGATGCTCTCTTTCTGGGAGAGGGTCTACCTTTCCTGGTAGAGGTTGGCATGCGGAGGGCTTTAAGATAATGCTGCTCTCCCTGCCCCCGTTGCTAACGAGTTCAGCTAAAAGGATTTAAGACTAATGCAGACAAAAAGATCTTTTACATCAGATGAATAGCATGCAAAACAATTGTCTTCCATTTCTAAGAAGTGAATTGTAGCTTCTAACTTAACTCTGCGATGATTTTAAAGCAGGTCTTATATTTGTGTCCCTGATAGAGAGGTTTTTCAAAATTTTATGACAGGGTTCAGGACAAAGATCTATTGTCCTTGAGGCAAAATAACAACCCTGACTTTACCTAGTATTTGCCTCTCGGAGTAATCAGTCTGGAACTAAGACTGCAATTGTTATTTAACCCATGTATGACAGAAGTTTTCTTTCTCTCACTTTTGCTTTTTTTCTTTGTAAAATTCAGTATTTATACTAACTGAAACAAAGAGCACTTTGAATCACAACATGAAGTGTATGTTTTTTAAGAAGTTATAAAGGGGTCTTTTTTGTTTGATTTTTGTGGTTTTGTCTAAGGAAATTTACTGGAACATTCATTTCTGTTTGAGAGGAAGCTTGCTCTATGTGGACAATAAAGATGTTAAGATCAGGATGAATGTCTATGGGAGATAATAATAGTGAATAAAAAAATGCACCAGTCCAGTACTCATATTTTCCAGGAACTGCAAGAACTCAGTTCTGGGTTGTGTTTTAAATCTAAGCCCCATTGTTCCTGACTGGGTTCTGAGTCTCTCAGAAAGACTTCTTCTTTGTTCCTTTGAGCAGCTTCAATCTGAAGCATTTGGACCGTTTTCATATTTTAAGCAAAATTTTTAAGATCCACATGTATTTTCTCTCATCCAGCTTTAGAATGTAAAGCAAAGCATCTTTTTACTATTTCCTGTTGAACATGAGCAGAGTACGTTGACACCAGCAAAAGTAATTTGACCTACAATGAGCCTGTGTGTGGGATGGCCAGCAGTTATCAATGGTACGTGATATGTGCCATTAATATATTGCTCCTCTTATGCCAGGGAACATGCCTTGTGAGGCAAAACAGCACGAGCGAGAGCTTCACCTCAGGCATCCTGATAGCCTGGCGTATGTGTTGTGGCGATGCTGACTGTACAGGCTGACATGATTTGTTCTCCCGAGAGATACAAGGTGGGTGAGGACATTTTTTTCCTGTTGACGCTGTTGCACTTGGTAGCAATAATAATACTCTTGCAGTGTCAAGATCAGAATTTAGTTGTGCCCTTTTACAGGTGAATACCCTAGGGTGGCAGGACAGAGTTATTTCTCTTCCTTTCTTTTCTTTCGAAGTCAATGTTTTGGGGTTGTTTTTTTTTACAAAGCAAATGGTACTTCAGCCGTGAAGCACAGAGGGTGAGCCACCCTCTGACGCTTTGGCATTCACCCTGTCCACATCCAGGAGTCTGAGCGGGGTTTGTTAGTGAGTAAAGTTACTCTCCTTGTAAGAAATGTTATTTGGAAATGCTGTCGCTCACCCTTTTAAAGCACACCAGTTAAACTTTTTCCCTTTCAAAATGCCCACATAAGGTTTCCTGGCCCGGCCCAGCACCCACCTTTTGCCTCCGTGGTTGTGCTCGTTCTTTAGTGCCACATCATGTGTGAAACAGTCTTTCATACCAAGAACTACAAGAGCCCTAGATTCCTGTGTCACACTGCATTTGTAAGCCTAACTCTGCTATTGACAGATTGCTGGTCTGTGAGGCGGCTGTGACAATACAACCTGGCAAATATTAGCCTGGAAAACACTCAGGAGCTTGTTGCCATCAGCAAACCTGGGGTCCCTAAGAGGTCGTTGTCAGCAGTGTGCGGGGCGAAGCCATGCAGTACGATCGTGTTAGCGCTAAGCACAGAGCATGAACTCCTGAGACGGGACTTGGCACTGGCTTGTGCTCAAGGGCAATCGTTGGAGCAGCTTGTGAACAGGCAGCTTGCCAGCTAGACGGGCATAGCTGTGGACAGCTAATAGACCGTGTGTGTGTGCAGGGAAGGCAAGATGCACAGCTGGGAAATGGGGAAGAGATTTCTATAAACTTCTGCTCTGAGGGGTAAGAGTACATTCAGGCGATGCCAATCCATGGAAGAGTAAAGAAATGATTTCTGGCAGCTGAGACAGGTTCTTGGTCCGGCTGAATCTGACAGAATGCTGTGGGGGAGAACTGGAGATGTCACGGTTAATGAGTATGGAAATTATATCAGTAGCTTGGCCATCTAGGTTTTAAATGTTGTCAATCTATAACATGCAATACTTCAGTCTAACGTTTTCTGGCTGCCTAGTTTAGGGCATAAAAGCCTCTCTGTAATGAGGCGGTATCTATAGACAGCAAGCTGTTGATAGCGAAGAAGAAATCTTGGCTTCTCATCTCAACAAGTTAAGTTTAAATTAATCGGAAAAGATGGTGGGTAGGAGAGAAAGAGGGGTTGTTTTCTTTTGTTTTCACATCTTTGACACACCTGACAAGCTGAATTCCCCATGATTTTTCTGTCTCCCTGCTAGGCCTGCAGAAGCACTGTCTTAATTCCTCTCTTCTCAGCTCTGTGTGCACTCCAGCTCATGAGCTATGCAGTGACCCTCTTATCCAGCTCATCTTCGCATCATGGAGCGTGTTTAGAACCTGTGCCACAAATGATGGGATAAGGGAAAATCTATTTACTGTAAATACATTCCTACCTTGCATTTCAGTCCAGCAAGGGATAATTACCAAAACTCCAAGACAAAGGTGTTGTGTATCTTTCAACTGGTGTACGGAAAGGATCATCTTCAAGTCTAATGAGTCTGTGGCTGTTGCAGACGTCCAAGTGGGCCTTGCTGTCTCCAGAAGAGACAGAAAGTGACTCTGGGAAGGCAGAGTGTGGAATCTGACACTACTGTGTAATTGAGGAAAAAGAGGCCCTATGCATTATTTATGAGGAGAAGGCTGGGCTTAATGTTAACAAGTGAGAAGAAAGTGGCTTAAAAACACTGGCTTTCTGCTGTTCTCTGTGAGCTAGGCTTCTGTTTTAAATTGCTTGCATTTTAAAGATGGAAGAAGACAGAGTTATTTTTTATATCGTGTCTTATACTGTGAGTGTGGTGGTGTACAAGACTGGGGGAGAGGCAGGGATTGCCCCAAGGAGTGCATTCGGTTCACTCAAGCTGCGGCAAAGATGTGTCATGCATGCTGCCCTGTAACTAGCTAATCCCAATCAGCTCCAGGCAAAAGATTTCACTGCAAGACAGAAGCAAGCAGGATTGCTACCAATTTGGCATTTCCACTGGTCGGGGGCAGTTTTAAAAGCTGAGGAATTTCCTCTGAATCACTCTGTCCACCAGATGCCTTGGCCATGCCCTCTCCTTGTAACCACTGTCCGGCTTTGGGGTTGGATGAGCTGATCTTGTGGCTTTTGTCCTCTTACGGATCCCTCACCAACAGGGTCTGTCCTGTCTGCTGTTGGGGTATGTGCTGGAACTGGCAGGAGTGGTCCAGCTCAGGCTGTCGCCAAGTCTCATCACTACAACGTCGCACAAATGTGCCAGGCTTTTGTTTTTTAGCTGTTTTCTGATTATTTTCTAGAGGAACTAGGCCTGGCAGGCTAATGTCAAGTTTTGCTCTTAACGATGGCAACGTGTGATTATTGCCAGCAAAAGATAATGTGTTCCAAAGAGCAGGGGATGCTGAGCTGCCTTTCTTCCTCGGAAAACACAGCGTGGGCTGAGGCAGGGCACATTCCTCCCTCCCTGTGGAGGAATCACCTTTGTTACGGAGCGAATGTTGCAGTTAACTGTCTGCATGGCAGTCACACCTAGAGTCCCCAGGCAGAGCTTGAACTCTTGCTGGACCTCCTTCCAGATAAGCACATCCATTAAAGACCCCACCACAATGGGGTAAGGGCTTTTTCCCCCAGTCCACCCAGCAGATGTTATCAGATACTTGCTGATGGTGGCTGCTAACTGTCACCCTGCTTGGGTTGGAGTCCGTGGTCGGCATGTTTGTGTTGCAAATCTGGCACCCAGGACTAATCCATGAGCTTGGATTTCAAAAAGTTGTATACTGGTACCTTCTGCAGGTCCGAAAAGGTAAAGAACCCCGCCACTTACTTCCTTTTGTAAAGGCTACTAGTTTCTCCTGTCACCGTTTCTGCG